>NW_006775104.1:144424-165661 GCF_000442215.2 Lipotes vexillifer | reverse complement strand
CCGAAAAAAAAAAAAAAAAAAAAGCAAAATCAAGGGCTCTGGGCAAAGGGGCACAATGCTGTGACAAGTCCTTTGCACTTACCAGCACAGCTGGAGGGCATCCTGGACCTCCTCCCCTCCAGCCCCACCGCCCTGCAGCCTCCAGATGAGCACTCAGGCCGCCAGAGAGCCGGTTAGTAGCAGAAGAGGCACAGCTTGAATCGGGACAACAGGACCCTAAGTCCTCTCTGCTCTGCACGGCACTGTCGCCACTTCCCAAAGCACCTGGCAAAGCGTACTAGACAGGGCTTGGGCTTTAGAATCAACTGGATCGATCTGGTTCAAACCCTGGCTCCACCCCTTTCCAAGAGTACGTAGAGTGAACCCTGTGACTCTCAGTTTCCTCACCTGTAAACTGGGGACAAGTACCACCAATACACTGAAGGACTGTTGTGAGAATCAGAGACAGTGTATACAAAAGAGCTGGAGCACGGATGACAGCAGAGCAAGGGCAGCCATCATTCTGTCTCCAGAGGCCCACAGAGTCTGTATTCCTGCAGAAAGTCTTGTTGGAGGAAGCCGTTCCTCCGGCCTCTCTGGGGATGTGGTCGCCATTTTAGATTAGGATGCTCTCGCCAGCCAAGGAATAAAGGACCCAAGCCACGCCAAGACTTCTTACTCAGCAATGCAAATTTACTTTGTTTGCTTTGAGACTTACTTATCCACCTATTTCTGAGGACACACAAGGCTTTAAAAACTTAATAAATAACGCAACCTTAGATAATCAAGATTAAAACAGAAAGGATAAGAAGGATAGGCTAGAAGATGAGGCCAAAAGGGAAACAGGCTGGGTTGCAGGGATCTGATTTTTCTGTCTGACGGGAGAAAGCAGCCCATAGAATCCGTGTGGCCAGGACGTACCCAGCCAGGCTTAAATTTGCAGGGAACTTCTTTAACCTGAGAGCCATGGAGAGCAGCAAAGCCATGACTGACAACTCAGAGCTCCTGGACCACCCCGCCCTCTGCCTTCCCAGGGCACCAGCTCTCCCGATTTTGGGAGAACAGGAAAGCAGCCATGGTTCCAGTCTGAACCATTCATCACACTTGCACCTATACATTTTCAGAATAAACAACTTAGAGTCAGCTTCCAGAAAAGTCCCAGGAGAGCAATAAAAGCGGTAATGGGAGAAACTATTATTCAGACCAAGAAAAAGTATAAACAAGTTTAATAACAGGTTTCAAGGTAAAGATAAGAAATTATGGGTCACGGCATTCCCTCATCCCAACCCAGGCCAGTACAGCATTGGGAAAAATGCCTGCATTGGTGACAGAGGGGTTCCTTAGCTGTGGATGCTCTTCAATGGCCTCTCCTAACAATGTGACCTGCTGGGGGGAAAGATGGCAACTGAAAACTTCCACTCATGGAAGCAGTTCTACTCCTAAATCGAATCCTAAGTAGAAACAGACTGTTTCCTTCTTTTTGCAAAGAGCAGCTTTCCAAGAAATGTAAAGTTGGCCTTGGGGGTGGGATTTAAGACCAGTCATGTGAGCATTCCATACCCCTAAGTCCCTAAAGTTGGTAACAGTCCATCCCAGGAAAACCAGAGTGAGACTGAAATCAGAACAAAGAGCCTCCTGTGGACTAGGAAGCAGGCCTGTTATCAGCTCCGTCTCTAGGGCATGGGGTCAAAGGAAGCCGAGCGTGCACTGCTGCCGGGGGCTGCCTAGCCAGCTCCAGCCTGCATGAGACATCTCTCCAACTACAGAGATTACAGGCCTGCTGGCTCTGTCACGTTCAGTTTTCAGGATTAAGAGCAAGGGCCTTTAATCTGGGCAAATCAGGAGAAGGTAGAAAATTCAGTCAACGAAGTAAGGCATGCTTAGGGCTTTTAAAAAAGACTTTAAAAACCTAATTATCATTGAAACAAATGATATCTGGGATTTACTTCAAATAATGGGGAATAAAATGGTTAGGAAGGCAAATGAAACAAGATTGGCTACAAATTGGTAACTGTCCAAGATGGACCATGGGTACATGGGATTTTATTTCACTATTCTCTCTACTTTTATATGTTTGAAATGTTCCGTTACAAATTTTAAAAATCATCTGTTATTTATTGTGAAAATTTAAGTAAATATAAAATAACACGAAGAAGAAAATAAAAACCACACCTAATCCAATCACCAGAGACAACTGCTGTTAACACTTTGGTCTATTTATTTCCAATCTTCTCCATATTTTTTCTTTCTTTTGTTTGCAAAATAGGGTCATACATCTATGCTGTTTTATCACTTGCTTTCCTTTCCTCTCTTAATTTATCTTAAGTATTATTCAAGTGCTCAAATATTCTTTTAGGGTGTGATTGTTATAGCCTTTCATCAATAGACAGGCCATAATCCATTTCCAATATTTAGCGACTATAAATAAGGCTGTGGTTAACCAGGAAGATGACGTTATAAATAGGTGATTTCAAGTGAGAAAGAAATTGCTTGATAGGTACCCAAACACACACTGACAGCACAAAGGAAAAGAAATGGTGAGGAGAAAAGCTGGGATCTCATCGACTGCATAATTCCAAGCAATTAGTAACTTTCCAGGGATGCCCCATGACAAAGGCCAAGGTGGGGAATAAGAGAAAAATGACAAAAGATATAAAACTGAAACACACACTAAAATGCCTCTCAGGCCAACAATAATTCATAACCAGGTGCAGGCACTGAGTTTAAGAAATCTGCTAGCATCTGCTTTGAAGCACCCGAGTCTTGAAATACTGAGTTTTCAAAGGGAAGGATATTTTCATGGGCCTGGGATGGCACAGGAAGGTTCTGTGGGCTAAAGAGCGAATCAAACGGCTTCTCATGGACCACCGCGCCTCAAGCATTCCATCACGCCATTCTGATTCATCTAATTAAACAGAATTTATATAACTGGACAGTGCGTAGGCTTGTCACTGGGTTCTTCCCCTCAAGCCTTAAAGACAATTTCCTCCCCCGGAAAGAAAACCCACAATATTCCCAAGATGGGGAGATAAGAGGGATCTCGTGTTTTCCCTGCACTATTTGTTCCTGTCAAGAGTGGATCTGGCAGGATGTCCCTGAATATAACACCCCATACAATCAATAATCTGAATGCCAGTCAAAATCATAATTTTTCTTTCTGAAGTAAATCCATAAACTGTCTATTCTGTGATGCACTTGAAAGATTCAGAGCTGAACACATTCTAGCTGTGTCCCGTCTGGCTTTCTTGGGCTGCTACCAAGCATCAGGGGCCTCTGAATCAAACCGTTCTGCTCTAGCCAGCGGCTGGGCAGGGGCTACTCTGCAGCCGTCCTGGGTAGGGGACCACTGTGAGACCGTCCTCTCCGGGGTGGCCCCAAGGACACAGGGACGGGCAGAAAGGCAGTGGGACCAAGAAGAGGACTGAGGAAGCTGTGCTTTCTTCATATCTTTCTTTCCCCTTATCCCTCCTGTCTACCGTTTCAGTTTTTTATTTCGGAAAGGACAACCGTGGCTCTCTTATCATTTTGTCGAGGACCAAGAGGAGGAAAAGTGAATCTGTGACACACTAAACACAGGCTCTCTGAGGTCAGACATGCGGCCTCTCCAAACTGAGTTCTAACCTCCTTACCCAGCCCTCCCCCAGACATGAGCATCCCAACCACCGCCCCGTTGCTGAGCCCACCAAAATGGTCAAGAAAGCATTACCAATTATGCATAGTATATGGTGACCACTATGGAAAAACATGTTAAAGTATGTGCTAGAATAGCAAATTCAAGAGTGATATTTATTTTTTATCTTTTGTTATTGTTATTGGGCTGTGTCTTGATATAGAAAATTATGTTAAGAGTAAGTTATTACCGACATCCCATTTACATATTTCGCTGAGACTGGAACGTCTCAAAGCATGAGTTCATTTCTGACCTAAGTCTGTGTCCTCCCCTCTGGATTCACATATCACAGAGAAACATGAGAAAAACAAACAAACAGAAAGAAAACCAAAGATGACAAGCGATTCTCTTTTTAGCTGGATTCCCCAACAGAGCACTCTCTCATGTTTACCAAAATTGGGCCATAAAATTCTACAAGATTCTATGCATATGGCTTGACCTTTTCTTCCCCCTGCTCCCTGTCCCAAAAAGAAGCAAAAAAAACAAATATAGAGAAACAGAACAGCTGTCTGCTGGCAAAGACAACATCCCATTGTACACAGCCACACCCTGACACAGACACACACCAGCCCTAAGCCATCCCTGCACGCCAGCTGGTTTGACTTCTACAGATTTTCCCAAGGGCCCACCGAGCTCACCCTCTGACGCAAGAGTGGACAGGAGCCAAGGCTGCGGTGGCTCAAAATCTGCAGGCAGTGCCAACGCACATCACCCACACCGACACCTCTCCGTTGACCCCCCACGCAGGGACAGAAGCCAGAAGGGAAGGTTACCTTGCAGACAGCCGCCTGGAGCACTGCGTCAAAGCCGCCCTCGGGTGCATCGCGGTTCCGGGACACCCTCTGCTTCCGAACTTCCTCGTTGAAGCTGTCCACTCTGTCTGTGAGAGGCAGCAGATGGCGGAACCCAAAGGAGGGGACACAGTTCGGGAATAGCTTGTAACTAGAGAGAAAGAGAAGAGTCACTTTTCCTTCATTTTCCCGAAATCTTAGACAACCAAGTACTCTGTGCATTTGCCGAGTGCCTTGAACGGCACCAACGAATACTCACTCAGCACCTACCACGCACCCCTGGGACAGACACAGTGGGGGAGCACAGAGAAATAACACAGTCCCTACGCTCCAAACACAAGCCCTAAACTGCAGGCGAGACAGCACATGCCAGGCTGTAAGTGAATGAAATGGACAAATGGGTCGTAGGAAGTAGAGCCCTGACACGGGCCTTGGGAGATGCAAGTGCCTGGCGGACAGACACGGCAGCCTGGACGGCACCGAGGGGAAGGAAGGCTCTTACAGGCTGAGGAAGGCGGGCGATGTCGAGTGAGGGCGGCGTGAGCAGACTGACTCTACGAAACCAGCTTCTTACATCGACTCTGCTGCTGCCACGTGACAAAGGATCACATAACCCCTTTGTGCCCACCCACGCAGAGACCACCAGGACGTGCTGGCGACCGAGCAAACACTAAATGCAACAGGAATGAAAACGTTCTGTTTCTGCGTTCATTTTTAAATACTGGAATGATAAAGCATCAGCTCTCCTAGACGCAAAGAGAAATCACTTAGAAGCAAACCATCTTCGAATGGAAAATTCTACCTGGAAATCTGGAAGTATTGCACCTCAACAGGAGCTTAATGCCATGTCTCTCTCCTGAATATTGGGTGTTCTCATCTTCAGTTTGCAGTGGAGATGGCCCCATTCCTGGAGGAAGTTAGAGCCCAGTCACATCTGCAGGAGTTTCACTTGGCTATGTAACCAATGAAATAGGAAGAGGGGCCTTATGTTGTTTCCAAAAAGGTTCACTGGGTAAAAGGGGAGAGGGAAGTGCAAATGCAAGGGCCCTGGGGCAGAAGGGAGCACAGAGAGCCCAAGGGCAGAGGGAGGCCAGTTAGACTGCAGTGCAGGGAACAAGGGCAAAGATGGGCTATGAGGAGGCTGGGCGGGCAAAGCTGGACCAGACTGTGCAGGTCTGTGGCCATGTTAAGGAAGCCTCTCTTTCAGAACTAAGACAGAAAGCAAGCACCAACAGAGAGGCATGAGGGGAAGGCTTCGTTACCTACCCAATTCAAGCCGTGTGCGTGGGAAGGGAAACAGGCTTAGCAACTCCTAGCAGCTCCTGCCTCACTGCCATCAAGAAGGGCGGCTGGGGCAGGTCTGAGAGGCTCCCCTCGTCCCCGAGAGAGGCAACCTTGGGCTTTCTAAGAGGCCCTCTCAGCCCCTCTAAGGGCCTACGGTACCTGCTCCATCAGTCACTCGCAGCAAAGCCGCCTCTGCAGGGTCAACCCCACTGCCACGATGGCCTCGGTGCCTCTGGACAGGGAGAGCTGCGAGAAGCCGTCCCCACTTGCCGTCCCTTTGTTTCACTCCCTCCTCCTTCCCCCAAATCTTCACCTGCCCCTTGCATTGGCACAGGTCAGGCTCTTCTGTAACCCATGCCTCCTGCCCAAACCTTCTATTCTCATCTCAGTTCCCCATAAAGACAAAGGTCATGGAAATTGCATTCCCAGCTGGAAGCAAGCAGGAAGTGAGCTGAGGTCCCACCATAGTGATCTGACAAACAGATGGGCCCAGGAGGAAGGAAATGTACACAAACTCTCACTCCCCTCCCTCGCCCTCCGAGCGGCTTCACCCTTCTGTGCTGTGCTGGTCCGTGGCTGCGGGCGTCAGGTGTTTACTGTCTCGGTTGATGGGGTCGGTTGAGGAAGGGAGAGGAGGAACAAAACTATGACTGCTGTTCAATGAGGAAACCAGAAAAGCTCAGCTAAATTAGTTCAGCGCTTTTTACCTCTTCCCTTCCTGCAAAGGGGAATAAGTAGATATATTTTTACTGTGGAGAATTACTATTAATAATCAGGAACTAGAAAATGTGTTTGCCAGAGAGAAGACTTCATTGCCCAGAATTTATTATAACCAAACCAGAATCACCTCTTAGTGAGAGGAAAACAGCTTTGTCACGCAGGCTCTGTTGAATGTCTCCGTAGTCTCTGGAAAACAATGTCAACTGTGTCTAATTTAACCCCTGGAAGAGCTGTCTGGGCCACCTGAAGATCTGGGTGTTCGAGGGTCTCATGCCAGGAAGCCCTCCCACCCCCCAACTGTGTCTGTGCCATAGGACCCCAGTTTAGGGCCTACTAAATCTTTACTAGATTAAGAATTATGAACCAGGAAGATGAATAAAATATATATGCTTAAAAGAGCCTGGGGGAGCATGTGTATATAAAAAGTGAATCCTATTTGCAGATGCTAGATGTAGGCAAATCCAAAAAACAATCTAATGCTTCAGGACAATATTGTAGACCATGGAGCTGACAGGGAAAGACCTCTCCTCTTCCTCTAAACAAACAGAACTGCTGGGTAAAAATCTAATCTTCAAAAATGTTAATATGTAGCCAAGACTGGAAGCTTAGCAGGGAAATCCCAGGTGCCAGGAACAGAGAGAAAAGCATTGCACAAATGAACGGACTTAAACTAGGTGGGAAGTGAGCAGGGATCTCGTGGCAAAGGGGTCCCCCACCCCCCCCACCCTAGCATGTTGGGGCCTGACAAAGGTCTGGGGCTTGGGGCCAGGTTCTAACAGGGACAGATGATGGACCTCGGGCCAGCGCAGGGCTGAGCACTGGAACAGGGCTCTCTCCATAAAGCTGAGTGTTACAAAGAGCTGCCCTGTCACTAAAATCAAACCCAGAAAAATTCCAGCCACTGGCCTGGGAGAGAAGCAAGGAAGATGCACTCTGGGCTCATGGTGAGATGAATCACCCATAAAGATTGTAACTCCAGGCCTCAACAAGTCAGAATTCATTACTTTTACAGGGAAGGAACCCCCCTGCTGAGAAATAAACAGAACTAGTCCCACAGTGAAACCCAGAGGATCCTAGCATCAGGGAACAGAAAACCACCCTGCAGGGAAGTCAGTACCCCTGGGGCACATGATCCCCTAATGGAAAACAACCTCTGATGAAGAGGAACTAATGAAAAAGTTATAGACCCCATGAGAAATAAACTACCATGAAGGAATATCAGCAAATTCAACCAACTGCAGGATCCACAGTTCAAGAAACAGATAACAAAATTATCTGAAGTACATTAAAACAAAGGTATTTAAAACATTCAAGGAGAAGGAAAAAATACCAAAGACTAGAATGGGATATTATTAGGAAGAAAAAAAAATCAGAAGGCTACGAAAAAATAGTACGAAAAACAGAAGTGTGAAAGAAAGAACCAAATAAAAAATATTGTCACTCAGATTCAAAAATGAAACTTCAGTGTATGGATTAAAAACATTGAAGAACAAGGTACTGCCACAAAAACCAAAATACAGATCAAAGGAACAGGATAGAAAGCCCAGAAATAAACCCACGCACCTATGGTCAACTCATCTATGACAAAGGAGGCAAGACTATATAATGGAGGAAAGACAGTCTCTTCAATAAGTGGTGCTGGGAAAACTGGACAGCTGGATGTAAAAAAATGAAATTAGAACATTCTTGGGACTTCCCTGGTGGCGCAGTGGTTAAGAATCCACCTGCCAATGCAGGGGACACAGGTTCGAGCCCTGGTCCGGGAAGATCCCACATGCCGCACACCAACAAAGCCCGTGCACCACAGCTACTGAGCCTGCGCTCTAGAGCCCGCAAGCCACAACTACTGAGCCCGTGCACCACAACTACTGAAGCCTGCATGCCTAGAGCCCGTGCTCCACAACAAGAGAAGCCACCACAATGAGAAGCCTGTGCACCGCAACGAACAGTAGCCCCTGCTTGCCACAACTAGAGAAAGCCCGCACGCAGCAACAAAGACCCAACACAGCCAAAAATAAATAAATAAATAGACTTATTTTTAAAAAAACATTCTTTAATACTATACACAAAAATAAACTCAAAATGGATTAAAGACCTAAATGTAAGACCAGATACTATAAAACTCTTAGAGGAAAACATAGGCACAACACTCTGACATAAATTGCAGCAATATCTTTCTCAAGCCATCTCCTAGAGTAAGGGAAATAAAAATAAACAAATGGGACCTAATTAAACTCAAAAGTTTTTGCACAGCAAAGGAAACCATAAACAAGACGAAAAGACAACCTGCAGAATGGGAGAAAATATTTGCAAATGGTGCGACTGACAAAGGATTAGTCTCCAAAATTTACTAACAGCTCATGTGGCTCAATGTCAAAAAAAACAAACAACCCAATCAAAAAATGGACAGAAGACCTAAATAGACATTTCTCCAAAGAAGACATACAGATGGCCAAGAGGCACATGAAAAGATGCTCAACATAACTAATTATTAGACAAATGCAAATCAAAACTACAATGAGGTATCACCTCACACCCGTCACAATGGCCATCATCAAAAAAAATCTACAAACAATAAATGCTGGAGAGGGTGTGGAGAAAACGGAACCCTCCTACACTGTTGGTGGGAATGTAAACTGGTACAGCCACTATGGAGAGCAGTAAGGAGATTCCTTAAAAAACTAAAAAGAGAGATACCATATGATCCAGCAATCCCACTCCTGGGCATATATCTGGAGAAAAACATGATTTGACAGGATGCATGCACCCCAATGTTCACTGCAGCGCTGTTTACAATAGCCAAGACGTGGAAGCAACCTAAATGTCCATCGACAGATGAAAAGATGTGGGAATTCCCTGGCAATCAGTGGTCAGGACTCTGCACTTCCACTTCAGGGTGCACGGGTTCAATCCCTGGTTGGGGAACTAAGATCCCACAAGCTGCGTGGCGTGGCCAAAAAAAAAAAGATGTGGTACATATGTATATACAATGGAATGTTACTCAGCCATTAAAAAGAATGAAATGATGCCATTGCAGCAACATGGATGGACCTGGATATTATCATCCTAAGTGAAATAAGTCAGACAAAGACAAGTATCATATGATGTCGCTTATGTGTGGAATCTAGAAAAAAAAAATGATACAAATGAACTTATTTACAAAACAGAAAACAGACTCACAGACTTAGAGAACTGAGCTTATGGTTACCGGGGGAGAAGGGTGGGGGGGTAGGGATAGATTGGGAGTTTGGGATTGACATGTACACACTGTTATATTTAAAATAGATAACCAGCAAGGACCTACTGTAAAACACAGGGAACTCTGCTAAATATTCTGTAAAAACCTAAATGGGAGAAGAATTTGAAAAAGAATAAGTACATGTATATGTATAATGGAATCACTTTGCTGTACACCTAAAACTAACACAACATTGTTAACTGACTATACTCCAATATAAAACAAAATTTTTTTAAAAATTTTAGAACAAAATGATAAACTGGAAGAAATTTTCTATTGTGAAGCTAAGGGGAAGGAAAGAGGCAGAAATTATGGGAGAAAAATTTAGAAACATGAATTTAGAATGAGAGGCTCCAACGCTCGCCTAGTAGCATTAGAAAGAAAATGGAGAGAATCGGAGACAGGAGTCAGATGATGTCTGAAAATTTTCAAGAATAAAGCTATATTCTCAGATTAAACAGGCAGAGCAAGTTCTGAACAATGCAAATAAAAGTACTAAATCCAACCTAGCCACATTGGAATGCATATCATTATAGGACATGAAAAGCACAGGGAACTATTAAAAGCCACCAGAGAGAAGGAAAACCATCAGACAGAAGACTTTTCATCAGCCACAGGACATGCCAGAAGACAATGAAATAACACCTTCAAGGGGGTGAAGGAGTACCATGACCTCTTGGAAGAAATACAAAGGGTAGGAAAAAATATAAGTGATGAAGGATGAAATGTATTATCTCACTTGCAAAGATTTTTACGTATGTATTTCTGTTTTTTGTGTGTGTGGTGAGAACCCTTAAGATGTACTCTCTGAATGACTTTCAAGTATACAATTGTATATTTCAAGTACAGGATTGTTGCCTATCACCACCATGCTGTACATTAGAGCTCCAGAATGTATTCATCTTATAACTGTAAGTTTGTACCCTTTGACCAACATTTCCCCCTTCCCCGGCCAATCACCACTCTACTGTCTGTTTTTATGAGCTTGGCCTTTCTAGATGCCACATATAAATGAGACATGGCATGTATATCAGCAACAGCCTAATACCTCTAACAAAAGAAAAAGTGTTCAGAACCAGAAATAACAGGCCGGATTAATCCATCAAATCCTGTACCAGTGAATATCATGTGACTCTTCCCAGGAACACAATTTCTATTACTCAGAATAGCAATTAAACAGTTCTTTAATCTGATGATTAAATTACTTTTTTTTTCCCCCTTCTTATGGCAGCCCTGGTACTACTTACTTCAGTTCTGGCATTTCTGGTTCATTCTAAGACGGGAGGGGATAAGTCTAGGATTTTGATCCTTTGGCCAAAACATCCGGAGCAGGAGGAGGGACCTCAAGAAAGCCCCATGAAAAACTGGTTCTCTTCTGAGATGTCCTGCACAGGTGGTTAAATCACTCCTCCTGACTCCCCCATGTCCCCAAAACTTCCCGGGGCTACTGCTGCTGCTTCCACACCACCACAGGAGAAAAAACCCTAACAGAAGGTATCATTGAGAGAGAACGCTGTGATTTTCTCTCCATATGAGCTGAAGGAAAAAAACAGACGAGGATCAGAGACAGCAACTACGGAGCCAAGCATGGAACTCAAACTGAGACAGGAAGACAACAGGACAGCCATTTTGGAAAAGGACCAAGGGAACGACCTTGAGAAAGCAGGCTTGACAGGCCAGAAAAACAGCACCTAAAAGCTTGGGCTTCTGAGACAGCAACCAGAGACTCACAGGATTAAAAGATTAGCTCTATCTCTGTTCCACTGAGATGGTTTCCAAAGGACAAAAGCGGAACTATAAATCCGCCACCTAACAGAATCGCCCGAACTCCCAGTTCCCTGAAAGATATAGATAAAAGCTTGACACGCATTCCTAAGGTGTTTTAGCAGGAAGCAGGCCCCCAGATGAAAACTGCTGACTGTGGGCACATAGACCCCAGACTGCTTGAAACCTGAAGGTTGATGATGCTCCAAACTTCACCTCCATGCCAACCAATCCAAGAACTGAGCACAAGCTGCTCAGGCACCCTGTGGCCTCCTCCCTCACGCTGCCTTTAAAACCCCTTCCCAGAAAGTCCTCGGGGAACTGACCCTCTTTTCCACCTTCTCCCTTGCGCACAAGCTATCCTTTCAATAAAAAGCTTCGTTTGCCTAAGAGCCTTGGGGGAGCAATATTCGTTTCTATGGTATTGCTGTCCAAGAATCTGGAGAGGGCCCGATAACAGAACCAATGAAGCAGCCCAGCTGGGAGATGAGAGGGAGTGGTAGGGACTGTGGCAGCCAAACAACATGTGGGACAAGGCTGGCTTTACTAGACCTCCTAGTTTTTTGAGAAGACCTACGATCCTGGCTATTCTTTGTTAAATCTTTTATTTTTAACTGTTGGTAACTAATTCACAGTGCCATTAAAACTTAGGAAAGCAAACAAAGCACATGTACAGGCTGAATCAGGAACAGAAACAGCCTGATTACATCCCCCCCGCTTGCTCTGTTCTCCTCTAGGAACCGCGGGGAATCTCCGAGGATACGCAGGCAACCACACAGAGTCCACTGCCTGGACGCGGGAGATACATCTCAGCCTGCTCACTGAGCCATGCGGTGACTCCCCTTTTGTGCTGCCCAGCTTAGGGAAGAGAGATCTGTATAACTCAGACCTGATGTTTCCTTCCAAACTCCCATTCCTTCACCGGATTTCCTGTCTCCTAAGCAGCCTGTCAGTGTGCCTTGTACTCACTGTCAAAACTTCTACTGTCCGCAGTTGGTTCTGCCTTCTAGGGCTTGGAGACGTAGCTCTCAATAAGGAGAGTGTAATAACCTTGACTATTCAGTGCTGAGGGCCCCGGGCCAGTCCTTCATCCTCTGCCAGCCTCCAATCTAGCATCTGACAATTCGCCGATGGTCCCCAGAAGAATCAAAGTAGAGACACGCCCTGTCTCTCAGGAGACAGGACCCAACCAGAGGGCAGAGGTGAAAAGTAGCAGAGAGAATCACTATTCCGGATGAACTGAAAAAATTTGGGGTTAAGATGCTGTTGCTCCTGGTAAGTAGCAGAACTCCAACAAAAAGACATGTGGCACTGGGATGCAGCTGAAAAGGGCCTTGGGGACAGGACCAAAGTGACAATAATGCCAGCAGCTACCTGTGGCCAGGAGGAACCTAAACCCAGCAAGTGAGGACACTTAGTGTCTCTCTGTGGCTAAGGAACTTAGAATCTCATTTGTATCTAAAATTTTTTCTTATCTTATTGTTTTTTCCACTGTTGTGTCATTGCAATCCCGGGGAAGATCTAAGTTAGCTTCTAGGAGTGTGTACAGAAGGGTCAGGAAGGATTCCGAACATACAATACCAGCATAAATACCACCGCACCCCCCCCACCCCCGCCCAGTCCAACCCAGAGCTGGGAACTTCTGAGGCTGCCAAAGGGGAGACAAGAAGTTAGACAGACTCAGGGGCTTACGAGCAGCCCTGTTCCCCTCAGGGGCAGCCAAGGAGACAAAGAATCGAAAATGACATCACAAGATGCCCGAATCCCTGAGTCACCGCTTGAGCCGCCACAGAAAGCAGCTCCCATCAGATTTTGTACAAGCAAAAAGTGAATTTTCATTGTGTTGAGCCACTGAGATCTGGGGTTTGCTTGTTACTGCAGCATAGCCTAACATTACCCTTAGGCAAGTGCCTAGAAGTGTGGGTGGTTTTGGAGTGGCTATTATTACTCAAACTCAAGGAAAGCATCTGGGTGGCAGTGTGATTTGGACGGGGAAAAAATAGCATCACATGAATGAAAACAGACTCTGGAAGTAGTTCATGCTGATTCATATCCCAAGTCTACCCCTTACTATTTGTGTAATCCTTCTAAGCCTCGGTTTCCTCATCTTTAAAATACAGCTCACCAGCACTTCCTTGGTGGCTCAATGGTTAACAATCCAGCTGCCCGTGCAGGGAACACGAGTTCGATTCCTGGCCCGGGAAGATCCCACGTGCTGAGGAGCAATTAAGCCCATGTGCCACAACTACTGAGCCTGTGCTCTAGAGCCCGTGAACCACAACTACTGAGCCTGCGTGCCTAGAGCCCGTGCTCCGCAACAAGAGAAGCCACCGCAACAAGAAGCCCGCGCACCTCAATGCAGACCCCACTCGCTGCAACTAGAGATCCTGCGTGCAGCAACGAAGACCAAACGCAGCCAAAAATAAATTAATTTTAAAAAAAAAATAATAAAATAAATAAAATAAAATACAGCTCACTTCTAGAGACCTCAAAAGATTGCTACGAGATTTAAATGGGATAATCCATATAAGGTATGAAGTGCAGTGGGTGCCTGACACTTAGTAAGAACGTAAGTCTTAGCTATTCCTCATCTAGCGATGCTTTGGGGCCTCACATGCCAAAGCCTAACCAAAGCTGAACATGGAAATGAGTCAAGAAAAAGTTGAAGGTTATCACTCGTTGTCACACTGCATAATCTTGCCATTTAAAAGAACACTTGAAAGTCCAGAAAGGAAACAAACCACCTTCACAAAGGTTGTATTGGGGAGTTGGAGGAAGTGACCCTCCACCTCCAATACACAAATGCACTAGGGCAGGGACCTATTCACCATCCCCTTTCCTCTTCCACTGCGCACAGCTAACCTAGTTCCCAGCCTCCCCGCTACAACCCAGCTCCGTAGAGCAGAATGTAGAAGCAAAGGCCACTCTATCCTGGTCCATAGGATCCTCCTATGAGCAGTCCTCCAGGCATGATGACCTTACAAGCCACATGTAAACCAATGGAGCCTGGGACCCCGAGTCACTGCTTAGAGGACAGGTGTCCACTGATCAGGAGACCCATTTGCACTTAGGTTAGCAGAAAATAAACTTCCTTCAAGTTTGAGTCATTACATACTTTTGGATTTGCTCACTGCAGTAGTGAGAAACTCTTGTTCTCTGATAATTTCTCGAAAATTTTCTTTTTAAAATGTTATTTTTAATTTTTTAAATTTATTTATTTTATTTATTTTTGGCTGCATTGGGTTTTTGTTGCTGTGCGCGGGCTTCCTCTAGTTGCCGCGAGCAGGGGGCTACTCTTCGTCGTGGTGTGCAGGCTTCTCATTGCAGTGGCTTCTCTTGTTGCAGAGCACGGGCTCTAGGCGTGCGGGCTTCAGAAGTTGTGGCACACAGGCTCTAGAGTACAGGTTCAGTAGTTGTGGCACGAGGGCTCCGTAGTCATGGCTTGCACGCTCTAGAGCGCAGGCTCAGCAGTTGTGGCTCACGGGCTTAGCTGCTCCACGGCATGTGGGATCTTCTCGGACCAGGGCTCGAACCCGTGTCCCCTGCATTGGCAGGCGGACTCTTAACCACTGCGCCACCAGGGAAGCCCTGTCGAATATTTTCTAATTCAAGTACTTATGTTGGAAAAAAAAAAAACAATCACACCTATAAAGGGCAGGGTTCTCATTTTGTTTTGTCAAGGTTAGTTATGTATATAAACAATAGGAACCGACTTTGATTCATTTATTCCAAACACCTCAGTCACTCCAAACAAGGAGATAGTTTAAGTTGTTCTGCCTGCTCCCTCCCCGATCACCGGGGTCTATCACTTCCTGAGAACACTCTCTAAAATCTATTAATGTAGAAAACAGTGCTGTGTCTGGCAGGTAGGAAAACAAATGAGCTACCATCATTGTATCTTTATGCAACCTTGTAACAATTTATTTCTTCGCAGGCAGAGGGAGGACAGAGCTGGATTATCCTTCATCAAATTTAACACCTTAGCCAGGTTCCCTCCCTGCACCCAGATATGACCTCCCTAGGCCTTTCTTTAGGCTCAGTCTTCCCGCTGATCCATTCCCCCATCCTCGAATACCCAACTGAAGGGCAGCTGGTCACTCACCCAATGCACGGGTTGGTCTGGTACCTCGGCGCTGTGTAGGAGAAAGGAGAGATGTTCTTGTCTACAAAAGACCCAAACCCCAAGCGGAAGTTGCTGGTGAGCTTCCTCATCTCCTCGGCAAGCTTGGTGCCCAGGCTCCGAATGTTGTCCAAGTCATCCTTCATGGACAGAGAGAGGTCCATCAGGTAGTACAAGTCCACTGGATAATCCTCCACCTGTCGAACCTGCAGCTGGAAGGTAGTCTTGTCACCTGTGCCAACCGAGAGACCGTGCGTGTTAGAGGTCATTCAATTCGCTGGGGCTGAAGGGATGGGTTTTGCTTTCAAAGCTGGTCCACCTCTGACTTTTCTTTAGTGATTGTGTGCCTCTCAGAAGACATCTTTTTCACTCTGGAAACAGAGTGACCGAAGGGAATATGGGTGCTGAGGATGCAGCTCTAGGTTCTCCTTTCACACACAGGCCTCAGCATTTTTTAAGGAAACTCTTTAAGAACCAGTCTCCTTAGTAGTGTTCTGTTTTCTCAGCAAAAAGGACCCTTAGGTAATTGGTGGACAGTGCGCCAGACAATTCCACAGACACAAACTGGGTGAAAGTAGCCCACCAACCACATACCAACTTCAGAGAAAGGACTGGCCAAGATGGGAACGTGGCCAGGAGACTGTAAAGGTATATGTGAAACAGAAAACAGGAAAGAAATTAACAAAAGAAGGGTACAGACATGAGTAAGAACTGAGGTGGCGAAGAGAGATGTACAAGGCAAGGGAGGCTGGGAAAACAAAGATGGTTACTTAAAATACCCCCAGAGGGCAAAAATGTTTATGCTTAAGCGGGGCCACCTATTTCTATCTCCCTAGCCATTTATCAAACCATCGTATTTAGTTCTCCAGCATATCTGGTATCACAGACACAAATCATCATCATCGTAAATTATATGTATAAATATAGGAAGACATGTTCCAAACTTTAGCACCATCGAAAAGAAAAAGAAGAAAAAGAAAAGAAACACTACTAGGCGCAGTAACTGGAGGACGCGTGCCAGGATGATGATCCTTCGTCATTCATAATCTCTAAAACCACACTGTTCAGAAACAACTTCAAGTAGTGAATTTTACCAGGTGATCCTATCTGCCCTCAGGCTTGTTAGCCTCTCAGATGCACCAAGAGATGTCCTTGAACTCTTCGGATAGAACTGTCTACACACATTTGAAATCTGGACGTCCTTTGTGTGCTCAAAGGTGCAATGGCGAAGGTGGCCTCGCTCCCGCACGAGGGTCCACACCTCATCTGCCCGCGGTCACGTCTCAGAGGCATCAGTCTCTCACCTCAAGCTGACAACCAGTGAGCTGAAGCCTTCTTGAACTTGCAGGATAGGGAACCCAGTGCTCTGTGCTCCCCGCACCTCCTCCCACCCCAGACGAGGCATACTTACTTCATTAACAAGATCTCAGTCCAAGTTCCAGCTCTGCCCCTCAACTAGCAGTGCAACCCGAGCCTCCATTTCCTTAACTGTAAACTGGCAATAACAACAGCACTACAGCAAGGAGGCTACGAAGCACTCATGTGGGAAGGAGTGTTCTGTAAGCAGTGAAGGCCTGCCCAAACGAAGTATGATTATTATAATTACCATGGCAGTCTGAGTGACAGAGCCAAGCCTGCTTCCCCTGACTTGTCCTTACATGTGCTGCTCTAGCCTGATGATGGATGTAGTTTGGGTTGCCTGTTGGTACGAGCCGATCTTTAAAAGCCACTGGAGTCTGACTCAAACAGAGGAATGTTCGAGATTTCTTCCAGAATGAATTCCGGACTGCTACAATATCTGTCTCTGGTTCCCATGTCCCTGCACAGGGCCCCTCCCATCCCTGGATGCCACATCGCAGTGGGGGAGGGGCGGGGAGGGCCTGCGATCCTGTCCCCTCTGTCCAATCCCATGACCTCTTTACAAGGTCTCCTGTATTTTGTTACCTGTGCCCTTCCCCCAAGTTCCCAGGTATACCTTCTTTAATCCAGAATCCACTTCCTCCTTTGGGGGGGATTATGAGCAATTACAGATGAACACTTTAGGACCAGGAAACAGGGAACTAGCTTGGATTCAGGGAGGCTGGAAGGCACCCATGGGAGGGAAGTGGACACTAGCCTTGGAAAGCAAGAGCTGGGTTGGAATCCAGACCTTGTCACCAAGAGCTCAAGACCTCAGGCTCCTTTAAACTTGCTGCTCAGTTTCTGGATCAGTAAAATGGGGAGGATGCTAATTATTGTGGGTACTGAGGAGACAGCATATATAAACACCATACAAATGCTTCTACACAAGAAAAACTTTGGCCTCGTTCCCCTGAAAGTCAATTATTAAAGCAATTTCCTGTGGGGCTAAAAAGAGACAGAACATTCTGCCAAAAACTTGAGTGTGAATGGCTAACAGCCTTGGGTATTATATTTAACTCCAAATTTTCCAGACATGAAGGCAAAGAGGGAAACAAGATGTGGTACATAGGTCTCTTTGTATACTAAGAGGTTATCTATTCTGAAGTAAGAAATCTCGTCATTAAATTCTAAGAGAAACTGATCACTACAACACACACACACCTCCCCATAGGGAGGCTGCAAATGGTAAAAAAAAAAAAAAAAAAAAAAATTATCTCCCAGTTTTCCAAGAAGGGAGGGGTATAAGAAAAGGGGTAATATCATTAATGTTCGGAAGGAGGGTTTATGGCTACCTTATCTATGCTGGATTTTAAATGCCACAAACTCCTCAATGGGTCTTGGCAATAATTGAATGTTCTGTCAGTGTAATAGGGAAGAAACTTATTATTCTACTACAAGTTAATCACTAAAGGGATGTTGCCTATAAGGTTAAATTATACATACTGACCCATCTCTGGGAACCCTGCCTCCCAGGTAATGAACATAAAGCTAAAATACCTTTGTTTAGCTCACAGGAAACATCCTGACCAGGCCTACCTGTGATTAGCTGCAAGAAGGAAGAAATGAACACATCCCCTTCCAAGTCTGGCAGGAACCAGGCCTTTACCCCCTGCCCTGTTAGTATTAAAGAAGCCAGAATTCTAACTCAGGGAAGATGGTTCTTTGAGACGCTAGTCTACCATCTCCTCGGTCTGCTGGCTTTCCAAATACAGTTGCTATTCCTTGCCCCAGCAGCTCGTCTTTCAATTTACTGGCCTGTTACGCGGTGAGCAGTACGAGCTTGGACTCAGTTACATCAGCAGATTTTGGAGGGACTGACATTTCTGGACCAGTTCTCAGTGAGGGTGCTAAGCACGGGAATTAAGCTACAGTGTCGCAAATCCCCCACCGAGGGAGCCCCCATGGTTAGCTGACCGAAGGTGAAGCTGCTCCTGCACACCAGGGGCGCCCTATGCCAGGAGAGGGTCTGGGGCATGTTCTCCATCTTTGGGTACACTTCCGGAACCATGCAAACTCAACAATACCTCCAGCCGCCCAGTTCTGCACCACCCAAGACTTTATTTTTTTTTTTTATCATAACGACAACATTTCCTTTTTTTTGTTTTTTTTTAATTTATTTTTGGCTGTGTTGGGTCTTCGTTCCTGCGTGCGGGCTTTGTCTAGTTGCGGTGAGCAGGGGCTACTCTTCATTGCAGGGCATGGGCTTCTCACTGCAGTGGCTTCTCTTGTTGCGGAGCACGGGCTCTAGGCGTGCGGGCTGCAGTAGTTGCAGCACACGGGCTCAGTAGTTGTGGCTCGCGGGCTCTAGAGCACAGGCTCAGTAGTTGTGGCGCACGGGCTCAGTTGCTCCGCGGCATGTGGGATCTTCCCAGACCAGGGATCAAACCCGTGTCCCCTGCATTGGCAGGCGGATTCTCAACCACTGTGCCACCAGGGAAGACCCCACCCGAGACTTTAAACCAGTCGCCACCTCTCGTGAGTCCAGGAGAGTGAGAGCCGGGCTCACCTTCACTGTGGGCACTTGATCTGTGCCAGTCTCTGGTGACACCGCCCAGCCCACGTGTCCCCCTCCTCCCCCTCCATATAAAACCCCCTTACAGGGACTTCCCTGGTGGCGCAGTGGTTAAGAATCCGCACAGGGGACACGGGTTTGAGCCCTGGTCCAGGAAGATCCCACATGCCACGGAGCAACTAAGCCCATGAGCCACAACTACTGAGCCTGCACTCTAGAGCCCATGCGCCACAACTACTGAGCCCGTGAGCAACAACTACTGAGCCCACGAGCCACAACTACTGAAGCCCGTGCGCCTAGAGCCCGTGCTCTGCAACAAAGAGAAGCCACCGCAATGAGAAGCCCATGCACCGCAATGAAGAGTAGCCCCTGCTTGCTGCAACTAGAGAAAGCCCGCGTGCAGCAACGAAGACCCAACGCAGCCAAAAATAAATAAACAAATTTATTGAAAAAAAAAAAAAAAGATCGCCTTACAGGCTCGTCTCCTCCTGTGGCTGCAGCCCTCCTGTCTGGAACCATCCCCCATAACCCCCGCCTCAGGACAAGCAGCAGGATCAGAGAAATAGGATAGAGCAAACCCCAAAGAAAACCTGATAAGGGACTTCCCCGGTGGGCCAGTGGTTAAAAAACCGCCTCACAATGCAGGGGACGGGAGTTCGATCCCTGGTTGGGGAGCTAAGATCCCACATGCTGCGGGGCAATAAGCCCGTGTGCCACAACTACTGAGCTCGCGGGCCTCAATTAGAGAGCCCGTGTGCCACAAACTACAGAGCCCAAGCGCTCTGGAGTCCACGTGCCACAACTAGAGAGAAGCCCACACACAACGAAGAGCCTGCACACTGCAACGAAAGATCCTGCATGCCTCAAAGAAGATCCCACATGCTGCAACTAAGACCCGACATAGCCAAATAAATAAACATTTTAAAAAAAGAAGAGAAAAGCTGATCACCTCACATCTGTGAGGAGGAAGCTTCTCCTGCAAGCAGCCCCTCCCATGTCCTGCTGGTTTTTCCTGCTTCCAACGCACCCAGCCCCAGCTGTATTTCGCAAAGAATTCCTGCCACCGCTGGGTTCCTAAGTGTAGATTCTCCCACCATAATCAATATCAACCAGCATTCCCTCTGAAATGTATTTTTAAAGGTTTCTTCTGTCTTCCCTTCAATAAAAAGTGAAAAGTGAGCTTTTTCCTTAGGAACATATACCAGATGACAAACATTACCAGAAAATGAAAGTAGAGAATTCTAGCAACTTTTGGGTTTTTTAAGATTGATTTTTGTTCAAATATTAAGACAAAGTAGTGTCTCAACAGATAAATACTCCTGCTATCCCCAATACAAGTAGTTTTTTGATTCCCTAGAGTTATACTTCGGTGCTAGAAATTGAAAGAAACATTAAAATCAGCTATGTTAAAAATGGACTACAGCTGAGCAGGAAATCAGGGGCCCAGTGCACAACTTTTCAGACTTATCATCCAGCTCTCTGTTCACTGCAGCAGGAGGCAATTAGTACCCAGAATTAAATCCATACCCAGAAGCAAAGAACTACCTCACTGGCCGCCCTGCTGTACCAAACACCACTCTCCACCTCAGAATTCTGACACTTGACAGATGGAACCATCAGAAGAGTTACTACTAGAGCTAATCAATGAATTTGGTAAAGTAGCAGGATACAAAATGAATGACAGAAATCTTCTGGCATTCCTATATACTAATGATGAAAAATCTGAAAGTGAAATCAAGAAAACACTCCCATTTACCA
>NW_006775104.1:135087-142940 GCF_000442215.2 Lipotes vexillifer | reverse complement strand
GGGGTGGGATAGGGAGGGTGGGAGGGAGGGAGACAAAGAGAGAAGAGATATGGGAACATATATATATGTATAACTGACTCACTCTGTTATGAAGCAGAAACTAACACACCATTGTAAAGCAATTATACCCCAATAAAGATGTTAAAAAAAAAAAAAGAAGAAGAGTTACTGGCCTTCACAGTGTCTGACCCCAAGCAATTAGGGCTTGGCACTTCTAGTTTCCTTGAAAATAATCTTATCTTAGTTCAGGCTGCTATAACAAGTACCATGGACTAAGTGGCTTACAAACAGCAGAAATTTATTTCTCACAGTTATAAAGGCTGTAAGTCCAAGATTAGGCCTGCGTGGTCAGGTTTTGGTGAGAGCCCTCTTCTGGGTTTCATACTACAGACTTCTTGCCGAAGGGGGGGAAGCATCCTCCAGGGTCTTGAGGGTTTTGGGGTTTTGTTTTGATAGCACTAATCCCATTCATGAGGGCTCCACCCCATGACCTCTCAAAGACCCCCCTTCATTTTCTAATACCATCACATTGGGAGTTAGTTAGAATTTCAACATATTCAGTCTATAGCAAAGCACTATCCATCCATCATCAAGTCTTTTTAAGTGTGCATTGTCAGTCTGGGTAGCAGAAGCAATACCTAAGTCAGGTACCTGCCATCTCCATCCACAACACAGGAGAGGGGAGAAAAGCAGCATAGATAAGGGCTGGCAGGAAGCCCATATCAAAAGCAACCAATCACCTGTAGTTTAGTCAACAGTATGATACCCAGGTCAATTTCCTGGCTTTGATAACAAACTCTGGTTATGTAACATGTTATCATTGGGAAAAGCTGAGAAGGGTACACAAGAACTCTCTATAATTTTTGCAACTTCTTGCAATTCTAAAATTACTTCAAAATAAAACATTAAAAAAAATTTCTAAGCTACCAATCAGAGGTCACTTTTTAACAGGCTAAGGGATTGAGGCAAATAAAGACTTAAGTAAACCTTTTCTAACTGCTCCACCTCTAGCTTTTTACCATTTCAATATGCTTTAAAGTTTACGTCCTTTCTTAAGGATTTTATACCCTTTGTTAAGGTTTTTTTTTTAAGATTGTTACCCAGACATACAGTTTCCAGGACTGGAAACAAAATGGAAAACATGATATTGTGTTTATACAAAATCTTGCTTAAAGTTTGGCAGTTCCTGAAAAAGTTAAACATAGAATTACCATATGATCCAGCAATTCCACTCCTAGCTATATAATCAAGATTATTGAAAACATATGTCCACACAAAAATGTGTACATAAATGTTCACTGCAGCATTAGTCATAATTGTCCCAAAGTGGAAACAGCCCAAATATCCATCAACTAAAATGTGGTGTATCTATAAATATACAATGGAACATTATTTAGCCATAAAAAGGAATGAAGTCCTGATACATGCTACAACATCAATGAATCTTAAAAACATTTTGCTTAAGTGAAAGAAGCCAGACGTAAGAGACAACATATTATATGATTTAAATGAAATGTCCAGAGTTAGCAAAACCTCAGAGATAGAAAATAGATTAGTGGATGTCAGGGGCTGAGTATGGCGTGGAGGCAGAGGACAGGAGTGACTACTAACGGGTACAGGGTTTCTTTTCAGGGTGATGAAAATGTTCTGGAATTAGATAGTGGTGATGTTGTAACCACCTTGCAAGTACACTACAAACCAATGAACTGTATAATTCAAAATGGTGAATTTTACAGTACGTGAATTATACCTCAATTTTCAAAAAACAAAGCAAAACAAAAAATTCTGCTTAAGATAGAGGAAAAATTTTCTTTCTTTCTTTTCCGGGCTTATCCCGGAACAATTAACTCTGCCTTGGTGAAGCACCTCACATATTGTGCTGAAGCCTGTCCTTGACTAGTCTGGCATGAGGCTAGTAAAGTGCGACACTTGATTCAACAAATACCTATTATGAGGTATTGGGGAGCAGGGCAAAGGAGGAGACAGCAAAGCATTCCTAAAAATACACAATGGAAAAACCAATCGTTACATACCTGAATGCCTTGCTGAGTCACGGGGGGCATTGCCCTGAAGTTAAGTACCCGCTTGGTAAACTGAAAATGTTGTTAATTGCAACAGACCATTCTCCCCTTTCCCCAAATAAACATCTGCGGTTTGAATGTCCTTCTCTTTATAATTACTGAAATTTTCAAAATCTGAAGAGGCATCATTGGCTTCAAGCGTTTCTATATTCGAGAAACATGTTCACAAGGTTCTAGACCTCTAGGAATTCAGATTATCATCTGATCTCCTCCTAAGCCTTCATCTCCACAGACTGAAACACCCACTGAAACACAGCTTGGGTGCGTCTTCACGGGGCAGCCAGCCCCTCCTTCACCTTGACCGCCACAGCAAAGGGCTCTCCATCACCGTACCTTCCGTAGGACGAGAGCTGCACACAGCACTCGCATCGTGATTTTGGATAAACACAGGATCATGTTTCCCGTTTATTTCCAATACTGGAAACTGAATCATAATGCTTAGGGAGAGATTTGACTATACAAAATAAGACTGATTTCTTTCTTTAACTGAGTATATACGTTGAGCTCCATGCATAAATAAGCATTGTGCATAAACTTCATGAGAACTTAGAGAACTTAGAGAACTCTGCCCAAGGAGGGTGCCCTCAATCAAGTCACTTCTTTGGGGGCTGTTTTAAAAGCCTGTTGATAAGTCAAAGCAAACAACAGTCTCTCTGCCTTAGAGCCACACCTGAATTCTGATTTTGAAAACTGGAATTGAAACTGCGACATCTCTGATTCTGTGTTGACCTCCAACTCTTCCCTAAATTAAATCTACCCTAAAGAATAAGGATTTGCCACCATGAAGAATGTTTCTTGGAGAGAGCACCACAGGCTCAGAGTAATTCTAGATGAGAATTCCAAAAATAAAAACCTCCCTCGATGATGACCCTCAAACTATAACTCTTCTGGAGGTGTTAATTTTGGTCCTTGTTTCCAAAAATTAAGTGAAAACAGTATACAATAATAAATACATTGTTAGTATAGGAAAAATATGAACACATATACAAAGACAGAAGATCTAGTAAGAATGAAAAATAGTGTTAAAGTGAATGACTTTAAGAATTTTCTTAAGTGACTGTTACGCCGTTATGTTAAAAAGGAAAATACACCCTTGATGTTAGTCATAACCATTCTTATCATACACTGTGTTCTGATATATTAATAGTCTACAGCAACGCCTACGTCCCCTTCTAGGTCAGAGCCCTTGACCCTGAGCCTGACTCCACGTGGGGAGAGGCATTCATCTTCCCCCCGGAGGACACCATCGGAAATGGGCTCACAGAAAGCTTCCTCTCCTCTACCCGCTCACACAGCTCCGTAAGGGCTCCCTTCTCTCTCTCAACTTGGAGTCTCACCAAACAAAAGGCGAAGTGTCCCTTCCAGTGAGATGACTTGTGAAAACAGTTACTTCTGCTAATCGCAGCACTAATCCCTGGGCCATCCAGCAGTTTATGCTGCTCTACGCCACTTACACCCTTCTTCTGTTTCTTATTTCCAAGACAATTCAATAAGCAAAATACAACAGTTCTCAAGTACACAGTGACTCAGAGTTCTTTCCAACAACAAGAAGAACAGGCAACACTAACAGCTTAAGACGTACAGGGCTGTGCTAGATCCATTTCTGAGACATGAGAACCTCCACCCAAATCTGGACGTGGCTGACTCCAAAATCTGCATCTTTGGCCATTACTCTTTGAAAACAATAATTAAAAGCTCTTCAAGTGCATTTATACAAAAAGTCTCATTTAAGCCCCTGAACAGGGCTGTGAGGAATGAAGGTGACAAAGACCCTGAGACGCTAAGGAGTAGAGCAGCTTGCCCAGAACCCCTGAGCTAGGAACAGAGCCAGAACCAGAACCTAGGACGGCCAACTAGATCCCTCATCTTTCCACTGACCCAGCCGCCCTGAAGTCTAAACAAACCACCTGGAAATAGTTATTGCCAGTGGTTTCCTAGACAATGAGAAAGAAGAAAAGGTTAAAAATCAATGGGATTTGGGCTTCCCTGGTGGTGCAGTGCTTGGGAGTCCGCCTGCCGATGCAGGAGACGCGGGTTCGTGCCCCGTTTCGGGAAGATCCCACATGCCGCGGAGCGGCTGGGCCCGTGAGCCATGGCCACTGAGCCTGCGCGTCCGGAGCCTGTGCTCCGCAAATGGGAGAGGCCACAACAGTGAGAGGCCCGCATAACGCAAGGAAAAAAAAAAAAAAATCAATGGGATTTGGGAAAAAAGCTGCCTTCTCTCAACAATGTGATACTTTCTCATTTGGCCACATTCACATCCTCCCTTGACATCGCAAGGGACCTAATATGTAGAATACAAAACGACAGAAGTGGTGAGCTAGAAACAACCATGAGTTGTGCGACCACAAAGACTCAATATTGAGTCAGGTTCGCTGCTCTGACTGGGAGCCCTTGAGCACACAGCTCCTCAGGTGTAAAGTTACATCAGCGACCTTCGGGTAGGTCAAGTAATAGGCACAGAGTAGGTGTGCAAAAACTGTCAGTTCCCTTATACCACAATCAACTCCAGGGCTGGCAGAGGCTCCAGGGTCATAAAAAAAAAAAAAAAATCTCTACTCTGCAAGCTCGTCCCTTCAGAATGCCACTGATTCAAACGGAATTTGCTGACAGGAAAAAATACTTTCTCCTGCAGTAGCACATTCCCTGAGAAACTTGCATTAACTAGGGAGTAAACATACCAGCATCCTCCCACGGAAAACAAGAACATTATTCACAGTAGTCAAAAGGTGGAAACAATCCAAGAGTCCATCGATGGGTGAATGGATAAACAAAATGTGTCTATATGTACAATGGAGGATTATTCAGCTTGAAAAGGAAGGAAATTCTGGCACATGCTACATCATGGATGAACCTGGAGGATGCTACACTAAGTGAAATAAGCCAGTCACAGACGGACAAATATATACGTGAGTCCACTTCTATGAGGTACCTGGAGTAATCAGATTCACAGAGACAGAAAGTGGAAGGGTGGTTGCCAGGGGCTGGTGGGGGAGGGAGTGAGCAGTTAGTGTTTAACTGGTACAGAGTTTCAGTTTGGGATAACAAAAAAGTTCTGGAAATGGAGAGTGGTGATGGTTAGACAACACTGTGAGTATACTTAATGCCACTGAACTACACACTTAGAAATGGTTAAAATGGTAAATTGTACGTTACATATATTTCACGATTTTTTAAAATAGCAAAGATACTCTGATCATCCACAAAGGCCTTGGACTGTGCTTCCTGGGGTCTGGGCCACACCTCACCACTGCCCCCTCCCTGGCCCGGCTCATCTTTCCACCATCTTGAACAGGTCCACCCCAAGGGCACTCACCGGGCCGCAGGTTCACCGTGACCTCCTGCGGCGTCATCTGGATGACGTCTGACCCCGCGGGGCTGGAGCCCTTGCTGCTGAGAGGCAGGCTCCGAAGGACCTGGGTGCTGCTGACCGGACTCTCAAACTCACCACCACAGCCGTTCCTCACCAGGTTTGCCTTCAAGTCGCACCGGGAGGTGACCGACCGCAGGCTGCCAAAGTCCTGGAGGTGTGGAAACAGGGGAAGAGGGCAGGAGGCGGTCAGAGCAGCTCCAGGACACCTCAGGCTGTAGACTCATCACCACCCTGCGACCTTAGACCCTCTACATTCCATTTCCTAAAGGCGGACAAAACAATAACTCCCCCAAGTGCCTCACCAAGCATCATGAGGATTGAGGTGTCGGATGTGAAAGCATTTTGCAAGCTGTAAACATGCACAGTAAAAATGTTCGGTCTCATTATTTTAATGGTCAAAAACGCTCCTTTAAAAACTGTGCCTGTCTACACGATAAGCAGGAGAAAATAACTGATATGGTCAAAAGTTGCATAACTAAAAATTTCTGAAAGATACCATATAAGTGGCAAAGTAGTCATCACTCAGACAATCAAGAGTTAAGTTCTGAGCTGTTCCCTCATCTACCATGCAGGCACAACCATTCTGGAGAGCAATGCGGTACCTTTTGACCCCTTGGTCGCCACCTAGGAATTTATCACCAGAAAATTATCAAAAGGAAAGCAAAACTCTATAAGATATATACTGCATGTTCTTCAGAATAGCACAATCATAAACTTGAAGGCAAAATCCCTAAACCAGAAGAAAAATATGGTTTATCACCTCAACAGATGATACAGCCATCACAAATAATTATCAAGACTAAGCACAAATTTCAAAACATTAAGAAAAAAAAATCAGAAAATAGAATGGTATCTGCATTAGGATGCCAAAGAAAAATAAAAAATTAAGATAGCTGAGGTGCTAGGGGAGAGGGAATAAAATGATATTTTTCTTTTTCTCTTTATTGTTGTTTAAACAATAAAGCCACATTGATAAGAAAAATCTTTCTTTTCTTCAGTTGGATTTAGGAGAAGGCTGTGCATCAGGATGACCCACCCTAGTTTGGGGCACTAGGAGTTTGGGCCATTTACTTTAAAATGAAATTACATACTTTGTTATAAAGTAGGATACCTGGAAGCAGTGATCGTTTTCCAGTAAGGGGGTTTTCAATGGCAAAGCAAACCCATTCACTGCTGGATGTAGAAAAGAAGATCCCCTCTTCCAGCTGGTTGGACTGGAGTAATGGCTGGAGGAGTTAGATGCTCTCTCTTTCTCCCGCCACTGTAAACACTTTGCCAAAGAGCCTCAGATGAGTCAAGAGTCCGCCGACCGCAGAGGGACTCCCCTCCCCCTTCATCATGGTCCAGGATGCCCCAAGACCAGTCAGTGCCCACTGGGGCCTTTGCAAGATTCAAGACCAAGGAGTCAAGAAAATTCTGCAGTATTTTTAAGTAAGTAAAACCAGATGTGTTGTTCTGGGCCTCTGTGATTTTGGTTTTTCGTTTGCTTATATCTGAATTTTTTTTTTTTTATTTTGTCTATTGAACTCGACATGACGGGACATCTTGCATGTCAACAACCTCGGGACTGCACTGTAAATATAAATGGCTCCACAGACACTTGTGGAACAGGGCGAGAACAATGATTATTCTAGAAATTACAAGATTCCAAAGCCGAGGTTTCTAAACTGGGTTCCGAACAGTCTAGCTTGGCTCTGAGGAAGCAGTAGAAACCTCCCAGGGACAGCGGAAAGGAGAGGTAACTTCCTGAGGGCCTTATGGGTATGGGACTGCTGTCTCGAGCTGTGTGAAGCACAGGGTGAATTAGCTGTCCAGAGCTGAGAGGGCTTAGGGGTTCGCCTGCTCAGAGCTTACGTGGCTAGAGAATTTCTGAACTTCTTGCCAGCATGCTGGGCCTTGCTGCCAGCTCCCCCAATCCCACAGAGCTGGCTGTCCTCCACCCAGTTCTGATTGTCAAAGTGCACCTGTCTCGACCAGACCAGTGCACATCCCCTCCCCCACCCCACCAGGCTGGCGAGGAAAGCATCTTCAGTCTCCCGGGAGAGATGGAAACCCCTAACAGCCCTTCCCTTGGTCTGAAGCAGCCTGCATTCTGGAATATACTAGGTCACAGAGCCAATCTGTTTCACCCTAAGCAGGAGGCAGCTACATGATTCCACACCACAGCCTCAGCCATTCACGTCATCAAAATCATTCCCTAGGGCTTCCCTGGTGGCGCAGTGGTTGAGAGCCCGCCTGCCAACGCAGGGGACACGGGTTCGTGCCCCGGTCCGGGAAGATCCCACATGCCACGGAGTGGCTGGGCCCGTGAGCCATGGCCACTGAGCCTGCGCGTCCGGAGCCTGTGCTCCGCAACGCGAGAGGCCACAACAGTAAGAGGCCCACGTACCGCAAAAAAA
>NW_006775104.1:100980-134018 GCF_000442215.2 Lipotes vexillifer | reverse complement strand
AAAAAAAAAAAAAAAAAAAAAAAAAAAAAAAAAAAATCATGTCCTAATGCCTGGACACCTTCACCAGCAATGAACTTCGTCCAAGCTTCCCAGTCAATCTGCTCAAAGGCCGTTTTTGATAGACAGTACCAGTCCCTGAGGGAGGACTTGCACAGGGCCACCTGCTGCTCAGGGAAGATGTACCTGCTGGGCTCCTCAGGAGACTTGAAGTCCAGGACATGCTTCCCAAACCCTGAGAGGCAGCCACAGAGTGCCGATTACAACCTTGTTTGTGCAGCTGGCTTTCCTGATTGTGCTCTGGGGCTTCTTTATTCTCTAGGATGATAGGAGCAAAGCCCTCTTCATGCCCCTCATTGGTAATAGCTTTCCCTTCATTCTCCTTAGTAACATTCTTCAAGGTGGTGGCAACCCTCCACTCCAATGCACGTGGCTTCCGTGAAGTTTGCTGCACCAGCAGGAAAGACCGTGAACTCCTGTCACCCAGCTGCCAGCGCGAGAACCACCACTGAGAACATTAAAACTGCCAGTTGCAGGATGACTTCAGAAGTGCCTACCACGTCAGCAATGTGACAGTACAGGGGGCCCACTTCTCAGCAGCTCCAGCGTCACAGGCAGCAAGGGACAGCCTACTATGGCACTCATACCAAACTCAGACTTGGCCTCAGGGCCATCCATTTCTATCAGGTTTGTCAACCTCCCGTTTCAGAGTTCAGTTGCTTGCTACTTGGGGAAGCCCCAGTGATTTCACTGATGTGCTTGAGAACCTTTGAGTCCTGTCACCATCCCAGACCTTTAGGGCCTCAAAGACACTGGCTGAGGCACCTCTGGGCATGGAAGTCTGGAGAACCTTCTGAGAATAAGGCAGCTATCTGGACATCAATCAAGGATGCCCACAATAGCTGAAGGTCTCTCCGGCATGCAGTCTGAAAATAGCCATGACTGACTTCTAGCATAGGCTCTTGCTGCCCAAGAAAGGGACAGAGAGCGCTGCAGACCCCGCAGGGAATGGTAACCCCACCAGCCCAAGGGCTTTTCCTCTACTCCCCTCCTCTAGCTCCTCTCTAGATATTTGAATTTTGAATAAGGATGGATGCATATTTAAAGAGAGGAAACCAAAACCACAAAGACCAGGGGCATATATTGTGACAGTTATGACCTTCCAGGTACACACATGTTATAAATAAAGACAATGCCTCCATACCACCATTTCCAAGCTTCGGATTCAGTGAATGCAGATGCCCCAAATTATAAACCCTTGGAGGAAAGGAAGACTCGTGATTGAGAAAATCCTCCTCTCATGAGTGACATCCTGAAGTCTGATGTGCTAAGAGCCTTCAGATCCCAGAGACCTGACACCTGACCCTCTGCCAGGTGTCAGAACACAGCAAGTTCCAGGGGGAAGGGACCTTGGATCCATCACCTGGTGCCAGGCCCTCACTTCTACAGATGAGGAATCAGAAGCCCACACACCTAAGTTCATGCGTATGTTCACCTGAGAAGTTTAAGTTCCTCTGGCCTCAGCTTTCTGGAAGTAAGCTCAGTGTTCTCTGCATCATCTGCCTCCCTTCTCAGCCAAGGTCACGGCTGAATTCCGGAGCGGGAAACTAACTCTGGGCCCCCAAACTCCATCCCTCTGAATTTAGTATTTCCTTGCCGCCCCAGGTGTTGAGCTCTCCCTGCCACCTATCAAACTTGGAGGATAAGTATCCACTTGATGCAGAAAAACAGGTATGAGTCTTCATCTCAACACAGAAAAATGGAAACTACTTTCAGGATGCGCTCTCATGGGGCAGCTCAAATGCTCACAGGTGCTTACAGCTCTGTGCCAGAAGAGGTTTCAGTTCGTGAAGGAAGCATCTGTCCATGGTCTGCAGAAACGCTGTCAGGAACCCTCCAAAGGGCTCACGAGGGAAGGGTAACTACATGACAGGCAAATTACCAAGAGAAGCAACAGAATGCACACTGGAACCTGAAATACCTTTCAGGGCTTTCAGTCACTAAGCGGTAATAATACAAGAAAGAAAAGGGAGGCGTTCCAAATTTAGATGGCTTTTACTTTGTTCCAACACTGGCGCTCGCTCGGAGTTGTTACAACCTGGCCCTCTCTGCTCCCTCCATCGCCTATTACACGGAGGATATAATGAGGTCTACTGTTCACTGTACACTTAACTCCCCTACGTTTTGTTAATAAAAACCCTCCCTCCTGCACCCAAGGCCAGCGCTCAGCGGGCTCTCTGCTGTCCAGCGCCGTGGCCAGGGCACTCGGTTTGTCCCGCCTGCGCCCCTCTGGTCATCACATCCTCTGTGCGCTTCGCTGCCTGCTGCAGACACGAACAGCAGGGTGGAAGAGTTGAGAAACTGCGGGCCTGGGGCAAGAGGAGCCCAGGCAGGAAAGGGGGCAGACTGCCGGCTCCTGGGATGAGGGGGAAGAAGCCGCAAACTGGTGAACAGGCAGAGCCGGGCAGAGGCACGGAGCCGGCAGCTTTCTGTGCTTTGGCCCTGGCTCGGATGGGGCCCTGGCTCGGATGGGGCCCTGGCTCGGATGGAGCCCTTGCGGATTAGGGGGCGGGGGAGGGGAGCAGAAGGTTAAGGGATGACAAACTGAACTCTGTGCACCATCAACACACCCCCACGTGGCCTGCCTGCCTGGGGGAGGGGGAAATCCCCGTCAGCTTCCGCTCAGCTCACGTAATGCACTGGACAGATGTTCACGGAGCACCTGCAGCAGGCCGAGATGCTTCCCTTCAGGACCGCAAAGAGATGTTCTCTCATAGATCTGTATTTTCTTGTGAGCTGGGGCGGACGCTTACGTCTTTCATTCCTTCCCAGCTCAAAGGAGACTACAGGTCATGCGCCCTCCCTCTCCTTTCCCCACCACGGTAATCTCCCAGGAGACCCAGGCGGCCGGTCTTGCTTCCCAGCCTCTACTCTGTCTCCTTCCTCACATTCCCACCTCCAGTCCTACTGACCCCTTCATTCCTTCTCTCCACGTCCACCTCCAAGGCAAAGACCCTTCCCCGCGGCCCAGGTTCCCCATCTCCTGCCACGTCTGCCCCTATATCCACCATCCAAGCGCCCCAGGCTTCCCTGTTCTTGTCCCACGGGATTCCACAGGGTAGCCGTGCCTGTCCGGCCCTTCTCCCTCTGGTTTCACAGCAGCCTGGACCGCTCACGGCAACATGGCCTCAGGCTGGCTCACTTTCACACCTCAAGAGCCTCCTTCGCCCCCAACCCTGAGTGCCATCGCCCTGTCTGCCTCTGCCTCCACCGGGGCTCCCACAACCCTGCTTTCCGTGCGAGGCCGGGGGGACCACACACCAGTCCTTTGGCCCTGCCCACTTCTCCCCAAACCTTGTCCTCTGTCCAGCACGCTGGCCTCCCTGCCCCCGGCACAGGCTGCTGGTCCACAAAGACCCTTCCCTCTTCCTCCCCAGCACACAGCTAGACTAAGTCTCCCAGCTCCTACTGCACTTAGGCTGAGGGATGTAACTGGTTTTAGGTGAGAAAATGTGAGTGGAAATAACATAGGCTGTCCCGAGGCCTTGCCATAAAAGCATTCACACACATTCTTCCCCGCACACGTCTCTTCACAGCTAGCTGGGTTGTGAAACTTACTCTCTTAGAGCAGAGACCAATGTCTACTTATAAAAAGTGAAGGACAAAATAGATAATAAGCTGCCGGAGTTTGCTGTATGTTTTACGCCATGCAGTACAAACAGCACAGGGAGTGTTCAAGCTGGCCGAGAACAGCCCAGGGCTGTTGACGAAGGACAGGAGACAGGGGCTGAGCTGTGTGGTAACAGCATCCCCTCCACATCCTCGTCTAGGGTAAGGGAGAGTCTGGCAACTCTGGTCTTGAAGCCAGAGGGTAAGGTCTAAAGCAAAGGTGTCGGGATTTCCCTGGTGGCACAGTGGTTAAGAATCAGCCTGCCAAAGCAAGGGACACAGTTCGAGCCCTGATCCGGGAAGATTCCACATGCCGCGGAGCAACTCAGCCCATGCACCAAGACTGAGCCCATGCGCTGCAACTGCTGAAGCCCGTGCGCTCTAGGGCCCATGTGCCACAACTACTGAGCCCGCGTGCAGCAACTACTGAAGCCCACACACCTAGAGCCCGTGCTCCGCAACAAGAGAAGCCACCGCAATGAGAAGCCCGCACACCACAACAAAGAGTAGCCCCCGCTCACTGCAACTAGAGAAAGCCTGCACGCGGCAACGAAGACCCAACGCAGCCAAAAATAAATAAAAATTTTTTTAAATCCCCAAACACATTAAAAAAATAAATAAAGCAGCGGTCCCCAGTCTTTTTGGCACCAGGGACCGGTTTCATGGAAGACAATTTTTCCATGGACAGGGGTCGGGGTCGGGGGGATGGCTCAGGCGGTAATGCGAGCGATGGGGAGCCACAGATGAAGCTTCGCTCGCTGGCCCGCCGCTCACCTCCTGCTGTGCGGCCAGGTTCCTTGCTAATAGGCCACAGACCAGTACCAGTCCGTGGCTCAGAGCTTGGGGACCCCTTGTCTAAAGCCACCAGGGAAAATGAAGCCACAGTTAGAAAATGAAGACAGGAGAGCCAGGTTAACGGGGCCATGCAGCAGACCCAGGCAGACAGAACCAGCATTAAGTGTGGAGACGGGGGCGGGAGGGGGGGGGGCACTGGCTGGCTCAAACGCCACACCTGTGGGAGAATACAGTGACGGGAAGGGGGACTAGGGAGAGGAGATGGAATTAGGCTACAAGCAGTATTAAATGCAGAGTAAGACGTCCCCACCCCCACCCCAAATAAATAAGGAAGCCATTGTGGGATCTGGAGCAGCGGGCTCCTGACGAATGCGTTCAGGGGTTAATCTGTGGTGGTATGCAGCCATAGGGCTGGCGGCGGATCAGCATCCACGGGAACACACTAGTTAGGGACCTGGCCCTCCACTCGGCACCGGCCCTCCAGCGCACACACATCGTGTGCTCTTGGCAGAAACCTCACTTCTGTGCTGATGTCCCAGGATTCACTGTTAAGGCACTCGGCCACATTTATCCTGTCTTGCTAAGAGGCAGGGGTTGATCAAAACTATTCCTGAATGCCCCAAACCCAGCTCTCTGAAACACACTCAGGCCATGGGGAAAGTTCACCTCCCAAGAGGATGGGAAGCCACCTTCCCGTGCAGGCATCACAGGAGGTTCTTCAGCCGAGACTGAGGCTACAAGCACAGAGGGAACCCAGGTGTGGGCCAGGACAACGATATGCTCCGCGAGATAACATCAGTCACTACCAGCATCGGGACGTCAGACTTGGGAAGTACCAGCACAGGAACGGAAGAGACCTAAAGTAGACAATGCAGCCCGGCTTCCTGACCCCACTGCCCACATTCCACTAGAAAATATCCGTAGATGACAAGGTTCAGGAGGCTTGGTTACTTAGCAGTCCCATCCACAAGCCCTCTCGTGAACTGATCTAATTTTGTACTCCCAAAATGCTGCAGGGTGAGAACTGTCATCTTCATTTTACATACCAAGAAAGTGACAATAAATCATGGTAAAACTGAGATTTAAACTTTCGTTTTCTAACTCCATGTCTTTTTAGCAGGCTTCTTTTATCAAACATGAATTCCTGCCAGATTCTTGGCCAGATCTGAAGATGAATAAGACAAAGATTCTCAAGGAGATGATGATTTAATTGGAAGCAGGCATGAAAACAAATGCACAGAATAAGAGGCTATAAGTGCGACAGAAGGAGGACAGACTACAGGGGAGACAAAGAGGTGGTCGTGGCCTGTACGTGCAGACACGTAATAAACAGCCACTCAGTGAAATCCTTCCATCAGCCTTACTGAGCAACTACTATGTGCCAGGCACCAGTCAGGGTGTGGGGGATCCAGCAGTGAAGAAACCAGATAAAACCACTGCCATAACATTCTGGTGGAGGGAGCTTACATTCTAATTTCAGATGGATGGATGATGGATGGATAGATGGACAGATGGATGGTTGGACAGATGGATGGATAGATGGTTGGGTGGACAGATGGATGGATAGATGGTTGGGTGGACAGACAGATGTGTCTGGGGGAAAACCATGGAAGTTTTCATGGAGTAGATGAGTCTTGAACTAACTTTTTCTTTTTTTTTTAATTTTTGGCTGTGTTGGGTCTTCATTGCTGCGCGCAGGCTTTCTCTAGTTGAAGTGAGCAGGGGCTACTCTTCGTTGAGGTGCACAGGCTTCTCAGTGTGGTGACTTCTCTTGTTGTGGAGCACGGGCTCTGGGCACGTGGGCTTCAGTAGTTGTGGCGCACGGGTTCAGTAGTTGTGGCGCACGGGCTTGGTTGCTCCATGGCATGTGGGATCTTCCTGGACCAGGGCTCGAACCCATGTCCCCTGCATTGGCAGGAGGATTCTTAACCACTGTGCCACCAGGGAAGCCCTTGAACTAACTCTTGAAAACTGAAGACAAGGTGTTGGTCAGGGAAAGGAGGGGAAAGCCGGGAAGGCCCTGCAGGAGAAGCAGCCAGCACAGGGAAAACCATGAGGGTGTTCATCAGTCAGGACTCTGGGGACCTTCGAGTCATTCCCTGGGGCTAAAGTGTTGGGGGCAAGCAAGGGATGAAGGTGGGGAGGCAGGCAGGGGCTACAGAACTTGGATTTGTTATGCAGGTCATAAGGAACCAGTGAAAGGTTTTAAAGAAAGTTGATAACACAGTACAATTAAGCACAAATACGAGGGGTTCATATGTTGGGAAGAGTCCTCTCTCAAAGCAGCTTGTTTAGTAATCTTACTCTCTACTAGAAAAAATTCTAGAATAGTCACAAGGAAGAGGCAGTGTAGCCTAGAAGAGAGAGCCTGGGCTCAGAAGTCCAGGAAGCCAGACTCAAACCCTAGCTCTGGAACATGGTGTGGCCTTGAAACAGTCACTTCACCTCTCTGAGACTGAGATTTTCATCAGTAAAACGGGTGTATTGCCACCCACCCGACAGAGCTGTTGTGCGGATTAGAGATACGATATACGAAGTGTGTGGCATCTAGTAGGGGGTCCCCACACGATTGTTTTTAGCCATCATAGGCTAAAGGAGTCCCTAGACTTCTGAAGCCGCATCATGGCGAAGAGGTCTGGCCTACCAGGAGCCATCCTTGGTCCTCCTGACAGGTACGTACACTGAATTGCAGAGGCTGAGGCAGCCCAAATGGCAAAATCTTGGGTTCTTTTAAAAATAACTTTAATGGTGTACTAGTGCAGAGAGGATTTGTGCTCCATGGTTCTAACCACAGTTTAGAAAAGTGACCCAGAAATTTCCCCCAAGACAGGAGGGTTAGAAATTGAATATTTCCGGATGAGCCCACCAAGCACTGGTATTTGTATTGCTTTACGATAGCAATATGCCTATCACCACCCCAAACTTACATCCCTTCCTATAGGGTTTGAAGAAACGGCAGCCACTGTTTTCAAATAAAATCATTTCACAGAGGGCAGTTCATATTATTCATCCTCAGATAAGCCAACTCCACAATGACTGGCGTCCACCAACAGGTCACCCATCCAGGCATGTTTTAAACTGTTATGCAACAGACTCACTTCCCAAGCTCAGGTCTTTTACCAAATTGCAGAAAACTATATACAAGAGTCATAACTGGTTCCCCCACAAAAGGGAAGGAAGACCTTGCTTCCGCAAAACAGGATTAAAACATTCAACACTACCTAGAGACCCAACTTATAAAAATGCAGCTTTTCTTTTAGTCATCGCCTTGGGAGAAAGAGGAAGAGGCAACTCGCAGAATCTGCACACTTTTGGCACAGTCAACTTGTGTGCTGTGGTGCAGCCCACGCCCTCCCCCACCCCTCCCCCACCCCCCACAGCACTCCTCCCCTCCCCCACCCACATACCTCTTTGGAGCACCAGGCACATTTTGGGTGGATTAGCAGACATTCTTCACACGAGGTGGCACTTCCACTAGTGCATATGTTGAGACCTTCAAAGAAAGATAAAGATGCACCAATTAGTTTCTGGCCGTAATCTCTATTAATGAGGCTTTTGAATGGGGTGGGAGGAGGAGTCACTTCCTTTTTTTTTTTAACAGGGGACCTCCGTGAGGCTGAGGAGTGCAAGGCCCCTGTGCTAACTGCAGGTGAAGGCTCACTGGCCAAAGCTAAAGACTGACAGTTTTTGAAGCACCCACCACGTGCACACTTGTGTTAGCAACTCCCATTCCTTCTGCCGCACCCACTTCGTTCCCACTGCCTTCTCCCGTAGCACAGCAGGTCCTGCCTCACTGAGGGGAAACAAGGCCCCTTTACACTTAGTCCAGCCAAAATGACAAAAATAGTACAAAAAGGAAAGAAAACAAAAAAACCCGATCGATCTCCTTCAGGCATAAGAAAATCCTAAATCAGGTGCTGTCACATCAAGTCCACGGTGTACCAGAAGAAGCCGGCACAGCCCCTAAAGAAGAATACATCCCAGGAACACAATGTCAGCTTAAGATATGGGAAATCCATTAATTCAATATATCTACTAGTAGGTCAAGTAAGAAAAAAACATACCACCTCAGGAGGTAATAAAAAGGCATTTGATCAAATTCAAAATCCATCCCTGATTTTTAAATAAAATCAGAAACTACGATTAGAAGGAAACTTCTTTATTGCTATAAATGTCACTTATTTCAAGCCCAGGCCAGTACCTCCTCCACCCCCTGTCCCTGTGCCGTTCATCTGGGCAGGGGCCTCCCGAGGCGGGCTCAACTGTGGTACTGAGGTTAAAGCCCTTGTCCCCTCTGCCCGCCCACCTCCCTACCTCACTCTACCCCCCCTCCAGCTCCCACCGCCAACAGCAAAGACATTCTTGGTGAAACTGAGCATCCAGTTCTTTTTCTTCCTTTCTGAAACATCCCTGACAGATTTCTTTTGACCAAGAGCAGAACTGGCTGGTTTTTCTCTGAATAGAAATAACTTTATTTGGTCCTCACAGCACTAACAGACCCACTGGTCTCTTCTGGTTATTGCCTTGGGGCACAGCAGATAAATAGAAAAAAGAAAAATCCAGGGCCACCAGGCCTAGGAAGAAGGGCTCAGACCATAAAGGGGGAAAACAAAGAGTCAGTGAGATTAACAAGAGACAGCGGGGGAGAAAACACCGGGAGGCGGAGACTATTCCCTATAGCTCCACAAAACAACAAGACAATATTGGCTGTAAGACACCTTCAAACTGTAACATTTCCCTAATTTGCTAATTTTAACTCTCTGCTTCTTCTTTGTCACTAGCAGTAAAAATCCACAGAAATTGGGTGACGCAGGAAGCTGCACTGTGTCACCCCACACTAGAGGGAACAAACACCATTTGGGATAAGAATGGCAGCTGGGATGGAACCTGAGGTGCTAGGAAGAAAGGCAGGGCAGCTTTGGGAGCCCACAGAGGGCGAGAATGATGGTTTTCCCCAGCCATCGCCCTGTTGGGACCCCCGCCTCATACCCCTGGAGATGGGGGACCACAATCTCACTGCCAGGCCTACAGCAGGACCTCCTGGGTGCAGTACTGGACTCAGAACACATTTTCCAGAAGAAACAAGCTGGGACCAACCACCGTGCATGCCTCATCTCAGGAATCCTTTCCGGGTCCCAAACACTCACCAAGAAGGTCTTAGAATCCAGCCCACGGGGAAGTTGGGCTTGCCTGCCTCCTGCCTGCCTTGACAACCTCCTTTCTCATTTTAAAATGAATCCACTCACTTGGAGACTTTCAGATAGGCACTTTTTAAAACACCTTTTAAATAATGCCATTTGCAGCAACATGGATGATCCTAGAGATTGTCATACTGAGTAAAGTAAGTCAGACAGAGAAAGACAAATATCATATGATATCGCTTATATGTGGAATCTAAAAAAAGGCTACAAATGAACTTATCTACAAAACAGAAATCGAGTTACAGATGTAGAAAATAAACTTATAGTTACCGAGGGATAAGGGGAGAGGGGAGGGATAATAAATAAATAAATAAAATAAAACAAAATATAATAAAATATAAAAGGCTTTTAAAAAAGAGAATGATGGCAGGAAAAGTTTCAAAATGCCAGTTCCATGTTTTGGTCTAATCTCCTTACCTGAGTCACTTTGCTGTACAGCAGAAATAAACACAACATTGTAAATCAACTACACTTCAATTAAAAAAAAATATTCCCCAGAATACTTAGCTTGAAGTATTGACATTAAATAAATAGATGTGGATAACTGGAAAAAAAAAAAAAAAAAACCTCCTTACCTGTCAGAAACCACTACCTGAGGGGGTGAAAAAAATCAAAACTAGAATGCAAGTGACTTTTCTTCTGCTCTCCTCAACCTTATCAAATACACACTCAGGCCCTTGTGGCATGTCATTTGCTTTGATGTATAAAATCATTTCTATAAAAATAATGGAATTGCAGAACCCTGGAGCTAGAAATGCTTTAGCATGAGCTCGTCAAGTCACCTCATTTTACAGCTGAAAACATGAGAAAACAAGAGTGACTTGAAAGAAGGAGCCCAGTCTACAAGTAAGAGGTCAGAAGGGGCACTGGTCGGCAAGTGCCCACATAGGGTACCTGCCTGGGGATCCCTGCACCATCCCAGACGCAGGCCATGTGACCAGTGAGCTCCAGGGTCCTCCGGAGGAGAGAAGTCCAACAGGCCCTCAGTCAGAAAGGAATTTGAGATTGGATGTCTCATGTATGTCTCTGCCCTAATCAACATAAATTCACAAACACCACTTTCTAAATACCAGGGCCTCATCACTGAGCTCTGGGACCTTGGGTCGGGGGTCTCAGGTTCACAGCATTAAGGGCTCCTCCGTTCTGACCCATATCAGACTGGGCTCTGGTCTTCTGCTTTGTCAGCCTGAAAGACCTTGGATATAATCCTGAAGAGGCTCCAAGGATGTGACAGGCATCTGGTATGAAAACATACTGAACAACTATAAAATATTTGTCATCCTTAATTGTTTCTGTTACTCTTACATATTCACATGCAATATAGTAGTTTCCCTGCACTCAAAATGATTCCTCTAAAATCACATTGCTATAATTTGTAGTAACTGTAAATGGAAAGTAACCTTTAAAAATCGTATAAAAATTAAAAATTTATTTTAAATATAAAAATAAAATTAGGTTGCTGTTGGGACACATTAAAATTCAAGGAACGCTGTTCTAAGAATGTCCCAAACGCCAAGCACTGGACTAGGGGATGCTAGAGATACAGAGATGAATGACCCAGGCCTTGCTCCCCAGGAGCTCACAGTCTGCCAGGGACCAGGTAGCAGCCAGGAACTCAGGGAACCAGAAGCATAGACTGTGTGCTGATATGAGCCACAGTGCCAGCCTTACTCCCTCTGGCATCTCTCCTCTTTCCACCTATTAATATTTCAGTAAGCTTAGATTTGGCTGGATGAGTCACTTGGCACCAATAGCATTTCGAAAGGAAGGAAGCAATGAAAAAAACGTTAAACAGCTGCAGTTCACAAATGTCAGAGTGTTGTGTCTAGGTCATGGTAATAGATGCTAGCAGCCCAGACAGTGGCCACAACTTTTCTTGGTTACTGTTTACACAGTGACCATTCCAGCTCAATGTCAACTGCCTGCAGCCCTTAATGTCTCTGAAGCCAGGGGTTTACTGCAAACCATCATCTGAAAACACTGTCTCCTTCCCAAACTCATTGACTCATCCTTGCCTGTCATCAGTCATATCCAGGCAGCCGCCATGTCCGGCCAATTCTTCCTTCAAGATGCGTGAAATGTTTCTCCTAATCCATCCCTTCCTGCCTGCACCCTCCTCCAGCTAGGTGAGAGAAACACAATCCCGAATTACATTTTACTCATTGTTTTCAAGACAACAGAAAATAAAAACATTTCATCATTCTTGTTCGGGGTGGGGGGGGGAAGTGGTAAGGCACTGGAGTGCCTCTTCCCATGCCCTGAACCACAACCCCCAAGTGTGACAAAGTCTTTCCAGTGCTGATTCTAGCAATTAAAGAGTCATCAGTCTAAAGATGTTACCATGAAGTGTAAATACACCCTAGGAAGGATCTGTCTTGTTTATATCTTTACTGCCTTTCTGAACAGCAGATATCTGCAAAAACACGCGACATCAGCTTTACAGATATGACTTGTTTTTTTTAAAACACCAATTCAAATACTAGAATACTACGTGGCTTTAAAAAAGAATGTGCATGCTCCCTATTCCCTGCATACTGATATGAAGCTCACTCGGATATACTTATCGCTAAGTTAACAGAAAAGGCAAGGTACAGAACAGTGTGTTTAGTGCTGCCTTTCAATAAAACTGGGGGAGGGAGATTTGTAATAAATGTACAGAAAACACTATGGATCCATAAGAAACTGACAGGGATGGTCTGAGCAGGGAAGGGGGTCCGGGCAATGTCCCAGACTAACGGGCAACAAGAATGGAAAAGAGATCTCTCATCTTACACTTGTTATGCTTTAAAAAAGTATGTGAATATATTACCTATTCAAAAATTTATTTTTAAAAAGACAACTGGGGACTTCCCTCGTGGCACAGTGGTTAAGAATCTGCCTTCCAATGCAGGGGATGTGGATTTGATCCCTGGTCGGGGAGCTAGATCCCACATGCTGCAACTAAGGAGCCCTGGATTTTCGTTAATAGTAACATATTGATGTGGTTCATTAATTGTAACAAATATGCCATATGAATGCAAGATGTAAATAATAGGCAAAACTGGAAGTGGGGCATATGGGAACTCTCTATACTACCTTCTCAATTTTTCTGTAACTAAAATTGTTTTACATGTTTAGAAAGTTGAGGGTTTTGTTTTTAAGGTCATTGAAACCATGGTAGGAGTGGCCAGGCGGGGAGGACTCAACTGAGTACCAATCATTGTGTCCGTATCAGGGACCTAAAGGTAAGTGAGACCCGGCAATTCACCATGTAGCAGATGAGGCAGCCCCCAGTCTCTCTTAACAGACAGAATATGCTATGAGAGCAAGGGAAGGAGAGGCCAGCTCTGCTCCATCTGAGGGATGCAGACAAGGCTTCACAGAGGACGGGACATTAGGGCTGGAGTCATGGGTTGAGGAAAAGGCTTTCCTGGCACGAAAGATCCAAGTACTTGTTCTGTCACTTATTGGCTACAAGTCATTTAACCTTTCCTGGCCTCAGCATCTTCCTGCAAACAATTCCAGGGGTGGACTAAATGGCCTCTATCACAGATTCCAGCTCAAAAAATCTTGACACACTCAAATGAGTTCTCTCCCTCACACGATGAATGTTTCCTCCTAATAAGTTACATGCATAGTCCCTGACCTCGAAGCTAGTTGTAGAAGGAGGCAAGGAGGTGAGGATGGGACACTCCGCCTCCAACACACACACACTCACACACACACACACACACACACAGTACCAAGACTCGTGTTCATCCATTCATTCAACAAGTATGAGTCAGGCACTGTCCTAGGCACAGAGGATACAGTGTCAAATAGAACGGACAAAGCTCCCTGCCCTCACGGAGCTTACGTCCTGGTGAGGGGCAGAATGCTCAGAAGAGAAGATGGACAATAAGCCAGATAAGGAAGTACATTAGATGGTGATAAGTGCTAGGGAGAAAAATCAAGGAAGGCGAGGAGACAGGAAGAATGTGGGGCAGGATGCTGCACCTCTGGCTGAGCTGGAGACACTGAGAAAAGGCTGGGGGGTGTGGGGGGGGGCGTGGAGGAGGCCCGCCGTGCAGAGATCTGCTGGGAGAGCATTCCAGGCAGAGGGAAGGCCTGCAGCTGAGCTCGAAGACAACAAGGCCCTCGGTGCTGGACTGAAGTGCACAAGGGGAAGTGGTGAGAGGCACGGGGGGCAGGGGGCGTTCATGGAGAGCCTGGCAGGACACTGGCAGGACTTCCGGAAGCCACTGGAGGGTTTGAAGCAGAGTGACACGATCTAAGTTGAGTTTTAACAGGATCACTCTGAGCGAGAGTTGAGAATAACTCTACAAGAGACGAGCAACCATCTCTGAAAAACCCTGGGGGGCAGCGGGGTAGGGAACTAGCCTGGAGGTGGGGAGGGGCAGTCTACAGCCCTGCTTCAAGCATCCGCCACAGGGGAGGTGTCAAGGCCTGTCTGGGAGCAAACTTGTCACCATGTGGCCCAGGAATCAAACCCTGCATTCAACAGAAGCAGCAGCCTTACAAACAAATGGGCACCTATATATAAAGTGTTCCTTTACATTTATAAAGGCCATTAATCCCATTCCAACTAGAAAGAAAGAAAACACACCACAGCCCTCTGTGAAGGCTGAAAACTGAAAATACCTGTGAAGCGACCCCACCCCATTAACACAGCTGCACAACGCCACGTGAAAGGGGCACCATCATTTAAGCACTGTGTAATCGTCCCACACGATGTTAAAACTTCTCAGAATGTTTCCATGAGCTGGCTGGAGGAGAAAAAGTAGTTACCAGGGTAGGCAGGCACAAAGGGCCTTCTGCCAACTACTTAGATATTTTAATTCTCCGTTGCCTCAGTAGCTAAATAAGCACGGAGAACAAGCAGGAGAGGAATACTAATTAGAGCTAATTAGGCCCTGCCCTCTTCTGCCTCAATCCCCTTTATTGAAAGTCCCCCTAATTCAAGGATGATGGCGCTAAAGTGTAAATACCTAGGGTAAACAGCAGCCGACACACCAAACCCCCTGTTTGCATTTCTGAACCTTTGCCTGGTTACCTGAGGAGGGCTGCAAACCCAAGGCCAAATTCCAACGGACCACGGAATCATGGGGGGAGGGAGTGCTGCCAAGAGGAGTGCAGTAAATAGGATAAAGGGCTCTCCTAGGATTTCGAGCATTCTACCGTGCAGGACATTCACCAGAAGAACATTTGATTTTTTTCCTTTTAATAAACAGTGATGGCAAACATGACTCCAGTTCCGCAGCCCGATCAATGCCACACTCCTCCCTCCTTCTTAGCAGAGATCAAGGGCCTCACCCCAGAGAAACCCTTCCCTGGTTACGTGGGAAGACCATATCTTCGGGTCCTGTCTGGAAGCCCTTGGCAAGGGGATAATAAGGAGAGCAGATAACCCTGGGATGGGGATTGTCAGCCTGCCAGGGACTTGTTTGAAGTGAGCCCCCTTAAATTAGAAGTCTATTTCCTGCTGGATTAAACACACAGATGAAAGATGTATACAAACTTTGAAAAACAGAAATCACAACGCAAATGGAAAATAATGTATTGAAAGAATTATTTGCAACTGGAAGTATTTAAGGTTTTACTAGAATCAGAACGTCAGACTGTAAGGAAACTAAGAAGTCATCTCCTTCAGCAGTTCCCAAACTTGGATTTCACAGATTATTAGGATCATTATGATTTAAAAAGAGAAGGTAAAATGTATAGAGAATTGCCAGATTTTTTCTTTTGCTCAAAATGAAAACCTACTCTCTATTATCATTACAAATTATTAAAAGAAGTTTTCCCACCAAAAATTAAAAAGACATAATTTCAAATTAAAGGACAGTCCTTGGGAAGCAGCGGGCTGTTGGCAATGATATACTCCTGTGTGTGACACAGGATACATCCTTCTCTTTGCCTTTCCCTGGGGACTCATGAAAACATCGGCAATGGGCACTGATTGCCAGATGGGTGTTTGGAAACCGGTGATCTACCCCAAGCTCTGGAGTGAAAAAAGAAACCTGCTACAGTAATAAGTTTGAATTAGGCCCTGAAGAAAGTTTTTGTTTGCCTAGACCTCTCCTCTCTCTCAGACAGAAACCTCCACTGCCTTCATGTAAATGAGACACAGCAGGGGACAGTCCTTCCCTCCTTCGCAGCCAGACATTTGCTTCACGAGAGCAATCAAGAATCTCGGGCTTGAAAGTGAATTGAGCACCCCAACACAATTATCTCCTACGGGAAAGGAGAAAGTTTGGAGCTTCCTGCGTCTGGGCGGGGGGGGGATGGGATGGCGGTAGCTCAACTGCCTGGCAGCCCCAGCGCCCAACAGAGCATCCCTCCGCTGCGGCCTCCCAACTGCCACATCCAGCCCCCTCCCAACTCCGAAAACTTAAAGCAGGTAACTGAGGGCTCCTCACGCAGCCGCCGGGCCCGGGCAGTATCGCGCGAGTGCAACTGCACAACCCCTGCCCTCCGTTCCAGAATCAATCCTCCAGAATTAAGGGAGTGTGCTGCACGGCGTGTTTGTAAACTCCGGGATAAAGCCAGGCAGAAGGAATCAGATCGGTATGTTCCAGCTGGAGCTTGGTTCCCAGGTGGGGCTGTGGTTTGGGACACGGGTCTCCCCTCGGGTATGCGAGGGCTTGGGGGAGGAAAGAGGGGGTTACATCTTTAAAGGAAGGCGGCTCGGCCTAGGCGCGGTGAAACTCGTAGGATTCGCTACGAGGGCCTGAACACCCGCGTTTCCAGGAGACTAGCCCTCGGGAGTAGCCCTGGCCCCCACGCTTTGGCTCCAGCGAAGACTCCGGGTCACGCGCCTCCAGCTGCCCTTCGTCTCCCCGGGACCAGGGTACCGGTGGCATCACTCGGCGCCTCCCAGCAGCCCGGCCGCCCCCGGCCGGCCACAAGGGCCGCTTTGTGCCGGGAGTGCAGAGCCCAGATCCCGACGCGGGGCTGGCGGCGTCCCTCCCCGCGCACTGGGCGCGGGCGCTCGCGGGCTGGGTCAGCAGACGGGCAGGGCTGTTTACTCAGGAAGGCTCCTCCTCGCCCGGGAGGGGACCGGAGGCCGACGACAGCCCGGCGGGGCTGCGGCGGGCAGCGCGCGGGGTGGCGCAAGCAGTTCGGAAGCCCCCCACCGGGCCGTCCCCAGTGGCTCGCCACCTGGGAGTACCCCGAGGATGCCTCCCACCTTCAGACAACGGCCCGGGGCCCTGCCTCTCCGAGACGCCAAGGGCGGCTCCATGCGCCACAAAGTTTCTTTGCACCGCCAGCGGCACGGCTTACCTGGGAGCCGGGGCACGAGACTGCAGAGCCCGAGGAGGCAGGCGTACAGGGGCGCGGGGGCCCGCGGCATGGTGGGGCGCCCGGCTCAGCTGCGGCGCGGGCGGCGGACTCCGCGGGGACGTGCGGCCGGGGCGCGGGGGCGGGGGGCCTGGGGCCGCGGCCTGGCGGGAGGCGGGGGCGGCTGCGCTGGCCCGCGCCCCGCCGCCACCATCCCTCCCGCAGCGCTTGCCGCCCAGTCCCCGGGCCGCCGCTGCGCCGGCTCCCCGGCCGGGACGCCCGGGGTGTCGCCGCTCGGGACGGTCCCGGCGGGCGGCTCTGTGCAGGGAGGACTCCGACTCCGGGACGCACAGCGGGCTGAGGCTCCCCCGCGCGCCGGTACACTGTGCCCGTCGCCTCCGCCCCTTCCCTTTTCTTCCTCCCTCCGGCCCGCGGGGCTCCACTTTCCTCCTCTCCTTACTCCTCCCCTTCTCTCCCCGTCCCGGCCCCCGCCCGGCTGCCACAAGGTCAGTTTACGGCGAGGCGGGGCGGGCCGAGCTCCGCCCCTCCCGGGGACCGGCCGGCACGGGAGGCCGAGGGCGTCCAGGTGGAAGTTGCTTCCGGCGCACCTGGCGGCCCGGGCAGGGGTCGAAATCCTGGGGTAGCGTCTGGCCTAGCTTCCCTAGCAGCTACGGGAAGGGGGAGGGGCATGCTCCACGGGCGAGCCGAGATTATACTTGGGGTTACTGGATTTAAGGAGAGAGAGCGGGTCCGGGGCGGGGAGCGGGGAATCGTGCCGTGGCAGTCTAGTCCTCCCGAAGCCGCGCTCGCCGGAGGGACTGAGGCACCGGCGAGTGTTACGGCGAGGCGACGTGCTCTGTGGGGAAGTGAGGGCACGTGGGGCGTGGAGGCACACACAAAACGCACTTTTCCCTCCCTCATTAAATTTTGCCCCTTACGCGGATTCGAGACTGGCCAATATGTCACTATTCTGCGTTTTTCTTATGTCGATACGCTGGCGGTTTCCGTGAAGCCGAACAAATAAACTGAAGAACAGAAGCTCAGGCTTTCACCTTACCCTTTACACCTGAGCTGGTTCTAAAATTGACTTAAGGGGCGGGGGTGGGGAGCTTCCCCTAACAGCACGTGCAAAGGACCAGGTGGGCTTGGGCTGGGCCACGATGAGTGGGTTAAGACTGGAATGGTTTATAGGCAGCAGGAGAAGAGGCAGCCTTCATGTACCAATAGAAGGAAATAATAGTAGGATGCCTAACACGTACAGTACAGAAAGCACACAGCTAGCCAGGCACTGAAATGTAAATACTTACCTTGTTAATTCACGAAATCCTCCCCACAACCCTACTGTTATCCAGATGAGAAAACTGAGGCACGAAGGGGTTAACTTGCCAGGAGAAGTGACAGAGCTGGATGCATTGTCCAAAAGTTCAGAATGCTTCAACTAAAAACAGAAGCAGTAAGCAGTAAAGAGCAAAGTGATCTGAACTTTGCACATCAGGAACCCGTTGGCAAGACGCCTCTGAGTGGGCAATTAGTTCTAACTGCCCAGATTAGGGAGCTGGAGTTTAACTGTGCACTCCCACCCCACACTCTACCAGGGTGGTGCCCTACTGTCAGAGAAAATAAACTTATTCTTGTGGTATCGTGTGCATAGAGGCCAAGCTCCAAATTCCACTTGAAGGACAGTGTTTTATGCTTAAACTCCATGGAAATGTCATCATACTCTAAATATTCCCCATGTTTATTCTGATGTAAGAGTTATGCTTGTCCCCAAACATTTTCCAGTAAAATTTGTGCTGCAGGGGCTGCCCCAGGTTTATCTTGGGTCTTTCTGCCTCAGCAGAATGGCCTTGGGGCTACTTTTATCCAAGCTTGAGAGGCAATGATTATAACTAATGGGCAGCCAGTGAAAGAGTTTGAACTGGGACGTGTCAGTGCCAAGTGGTGACTTTAAGATTTTTCTGGTAGGGATGTGATGGATGGATTAGATGCAAGGAAAGTTAAGTTGCAGAAACTGGGTAAATATTGCATTGATAAGGACAAAAAAATCTTGCATTTATCAAGCATCCTCTAAGTTTAGGCCCTGTGTTGTCTGATCTGTGCATCACCTTCCCCAGCCCAACATGGCGCTTTACTGTTCAGACCCAACACACACCCTGTTTACCTGGACTGCACCTGGAAAGTGCTGCAACCCAATCTGCCCTCCTCCTGTCCCACCTGGTGGTTTCCAACCTGCCCCGACCTGCCATAAACAGCTGAATCCCAAGTGATGACAACATTCTTCCACATTCCATTATCTTGGAACTAGGCTGGAGATGATAGACGGCTCTTCTAATTCCTCCCAAGCTTTTGTTTTCTGGTTTGTGGCTTTTTCTTGTCTAGTCATCCTTCATTCTTTGTACTAAGCTGGAGAGTGCAAGTGACTTTTAAATGCTTTGACTTCCTCTGACTGGCAAAGTCAGCGTGCACTGATGGCCTCCATCCGTGCTTCTCACAGCCACTGGAACAGTTCCCTTTGTGGCTGCCTCCACAGCATCCCATTTCTGATCATTGCTGAGCTTCTGGGCCCAAAGGAGGCTGCTGGTTGCATTGAGTTTGCGTCTCAAGGTTTGAACACAGATAACCCAGAGGAATTTTATGTTTCTTATTAAAATAAGATTAATTCCTCAAGAAGTTAAATATAGAATTACCATATGATCCACAAACTCCATCTCCCAACTCCCAAAAGAATTGAAAGCAGGGCCTATACACCCACATTCATAGTGGCATTATTCACAGTCACCAAAAGGTGGAAATAACTCAAATATCCATCAACAGATGAATGGATAAATAAAATGCAGTATGTACATACAATGGAATATTATCCAGTCTTAAAAAGGAATTAAATACTGACACATGTTACAACACATATGAACCCTGAAAACATTATGCTAAGTGAAATAAGCAAGACACAAAAGGACAAATATTGTATGATTCTATGTATAAGCAAATTCATAGAGTCAGAAAGGATAAAAGAGGTTACCAGGGGCTGGACAGAGGGGCAAACAGGAAGTTATTAGTTAATGGGTACAGAGTTTCAGTTTGGGATGATGGAAAAGTTCTGAAAATGGATCATGGTGATATTTGCACAACACTGTGCGAATACTTAATGCCACTGACCTGTACACTTAAAAATCATTAAAATGGTAACTTTTGTGTTATGTGTATTTTACCATAATTTTAAAAAACTTGAAATCAGATTAGTTAAAACTTTTCTATTTCCTAATTCAGATTTACATGCTGATTCACTCCCACGATGAGTCGTCATATTGTGCAATTCAATCTATAATCCAGGTCAAGAATATTTTACTGATACATAGTTGCAATGTAATATGCAGGGAAAAAAAAGTGGGAGGGGGAAAAGACAACAACCCTTCAGTATTCACCTTAGTTTAGGTAATATGCTTAATTTACTCTGCTTTTAATAGTCATGCCTGGGGTTTGTCACAGTGCCAGAAATGAATGACCCTGATGACAGAATATTATAAAATTCTTTTGCAGCAATTGATAGGGCTATGAAACATGTATACAATTTTCTTTAATATTAATTTTCACTTTTTTTGTTTTGGCCACACTGCACGGCTTGTGGGATCTCAGTCTTTGACTGGGATTGAACCTGGGCCACGGCAGTGAAAGCCCGGAATCCTAACCACTGGGCCACCAGGGAACTCCCTAACTTTTTATTTTAAAAGTATAAAATTATATTCTTTTTTATAGGAAAATGTTCTTTATAGGTTTTTTCCCCCTATGTGACATGGTGTTGGTTAGGAAAAAATACTCCCCATGACAGCCCTCAGAGTTTGCAGCCCATACAGGATGGCCAAGGACAGACCTAAAGGCACCATCCACATAATGGATGAACACAGGAGATGGGCAGATGACAGGTCATGGTGAGCACAGCGGGTTCCATTTTGGTGAAAATAGCCTATTATGTTAACTGGCATATAGTAGATCTCTCAGCAATTTTTGTTTGTTTATTTTGGGGTTAAGCATGGACATCGTGGTCATGCCACAGCTGAGACGGGTGGAATTTCATATTGAGAGACGGAATACAAAACAAGTCTTGATGGAAATTTTCAACAATGAGGAAAGGTGTTTCTCTTTGTTGTTGTTGCTTTTAATGTACAAATGTAAGTCATAGAAATGTACCATTTCTCTGAAGCTAAGAAGCACATACAAACATTTTAACCTTATTTATGGAGCAGCTAGCACACCCTTGATATATGTCATGTGCTTTCAACCTCTCTATTCATAGAATTATCAATTCTGAAAATGCTCATGAACTATTATACCTTTCTGTGACCAATTTTCAAAGGTTAGTTTTAAAACTATTTTTAAGATTATATATTCTGGAGGGAATATATGTTTTCCAGCTTTCATGAGCTGAAATATTTTAAAACAGTGTCCATTAATAAAATTACAGTAAAAGTTGTGATATTTTTCAATGAGTTTTGGCATATGTTTCCTTTTTTTTTTTCATTTTTAGAAAACTTTTCTTTAAAATTGTCTGTAGAGCTTAGACCCAGAGGAGACTGCTAGAGTCTTCCTCTAAATGCCCCTTTTCCACTCTGGCAAAGCCATTACAATTTGTTTCTCTTTTCCTAGAAGTTATCTTACACCACCTAAAGGGCACAGATGCTTTTCCAGTTATTTAACTAAAAAGTACAATGAATGAAGACAAGTACACAGACACACACACACATACCCCTTTTTAATCATATCTAGAGACTTCTAGCATAAATACCAGGAAACGAGTGAGTAGGGAGTGGGGAAGGAGCACAGAACAGGTATGGTCCATGCAGATGTGGCCTGGGAAGAAATGCCACAGAATGAGGGGAGCGTGATGGGATAGAGGGAAGTGAACACCATAGACGCTGGCAAGGATGGAGATATCTGAAGAGCAGAAGGAAGCGGCGGGAACTTGGGAATGCTCTTGGAGGCTGAGCTAGCATTCTGACCTCGGCCACTTGAGTACCACATTTTTTTTTTAATCCTCCTTTTCACCTACAATCCCCTCCGTGTCACCCCCCACTTTCATCTTGCCTTTCTCTTCTGCCTTGTCTTAGCTCTATCAGTGGTCCTTCAGACAATGCTGGAGCTAGGAATTCAATAGCTTTTCAAAAGGTAGGACAAGCTTCTGACCCTTACCCCTTTCTGGGGGCCAGGTTTGGGGGTGTGATGCGGGGGTGGAAGCTGAGCAGCTTGCTGAAGGACCAGGTCTGCAGAAGTCAAGGGCCAACAGGCAAAAAGCCTCCAGCCCGGGACCCAACTTCAGCCTGCGTACAGGGGCTACTGCACCTTTTGTAGACTATACCTCTTCCTACTTAATTGCTAGTGGAGGAAAGCTATAAATCTGGACTCAGAAGAATTCAGTTCCGGTCCTCAGTGCTATCAACTAGCTGAGCAACCACGCAATTACCTGCCCCTCTCTGGACCTCAGTTTGCTCAGCTGGAAAGCAAAGGATCTGGTCCATGCCAGAGCTGGCTCTATAATTACTGCCTGTGAACTCAAATGCGTTTGGCACTTGGCAGCAGGCTCTGGTTTACATAACCTGTTCTACCAACTAAAAATTGTCCTTCAAAACACGACTGCCCTTTAATAGGATACAGGACTTGGTTGAACATATTCGCTATGTGGGAAGATTGTGAGGGCCTGTCTTGAGAGTAGACTCTGAAAATGACCGTTTCACTTCTCTAAGGGATGTCCCAAGGAGCCCCCATCAGCTCCCTGGCTAATCTACTCTGATTATTTAATCATCAATCACAGCAAGTTCTTCATTCCATGTAACCTAAGTTCCTTCTTTGGTAGTTTCCACTTCCCCAGCCTCACTGGAGATAGGCCACTATCTGCTCCAACATTTCAGAGACGATACAATAAAACATGATGCCTGCAGTACCCACCAGAGGTTCCTCCGAGGGTCAACTCAATATTCAGACTCACAAGACTTCTAGAGGCCACGCTTGGCTTTAAAAGTCAAGACAATGTGCGGAGGAACCACAGCTGGCCAGCCTGGCAGCATTGAGAGTTCATCTCATGGGAGCTCTGCTCTCAGTCTAGCATAGCAGTCAGCTCAGGTGCAGGAGCTAAGAGCCTCGTTGCTCAGGTGTAGGCCCCTCCCCAGCTTAGAAGCCATCATATTTTGTAATATAACTCTAGGAGTATAGTTTCCGGGTTCCTCACAAAGACAAGCACAGTTCAAAAAGTTCCCACACTCAGAGAGAATGGAGCCCAGCCAAGTATTTATAGTTCAGTCAGGTATTTACAGTACAAATCAATGCTGTAAAACATACCTCATTCTCCCCATTGGGACGCTGGGGCTTAGAGAAGGGATAAGTGATAGAGCCCAGATCTGACTCCAAGGTCCACAGTTCTTTCTGTTCTATCACAGCTGCCTCATTTTGAATGGAACTCTGATCTTCACTATGACTATAACATAGTCTTAATTCGAGTGTACTTAAAAGAAATATATCTTAATATTTTCAAAAGTGCAGTGTTATCTCATAATTGGTCTTATTTGTGATCATTTCAGAAAATATTTACATGCAGGTTAAATTATCAAATACATCTGAAAATACCTGGCACACAGTAGGAATTCAATAACTATTTATTGACTCTGCCTTGTACTTCCTAAATTGGGTCCCCACCTGATTTCTTAGGGTGACAGCTTTGACCCACTATTCTTCTGAGCCATGTTATGTTACACAGGGTGGCCATCCAGGGGCACAGCGGACCTTTCATTACATGGAGCCCCATGCTTTATAGCTACCCTTGTAACATTCATCCCCAAACCACAATTAACAGCAAACACAGGGCCTTTTACCCTTAGGTCAGTAGGCTGAAGTGTAGTTAGCTGTGGAGGTCTGTGACTCCCCAGACTAGGGCACCCAAATCGTGTTTTCCAAATGCAGCTGAAGGACAAAGCCAAGCCAGACCCAAAGCAGGATACCTGCAAACTATAACTTGAGATAGCTGGGCTCCCTTCTTCCAAAGAGACTAGGGAGGGCATTGCAATTGTCTCCACACAAGAAGGCAGGACCTGAGTGAGTGCCTTATTAGGTATAGTTGTTCAGCCTTCTCTTCAGAAAAAGCAGGTAGGGCACATAGTTGGTATAACTGAAAGATCAGCACACCAGGAATCAGATGATTATGCAACACACAAGGCCCTTCAGAGCCTGGCCCCAACACCCACCCTCACAAACACATTCTCCCCTTTGCACATCGTGTTTCTTCTCCATAGATGGTCACGTTCCTGCTCTTTCCAGCTAGTAAACTTGACTCCTCCTTCCATACCCAGCTCAAGCCTTCCAGAACTGATGTTCACAGAACGTTTTCCTCCATGTTCTCAAAGGGCTTGGCCCTTGCTCTATCAGATGAGTTGAATTTGAAATTACTTGCTTATGGCACAACTGACTCTCTGACTTAATTGAGAATTGAGAGAGTAGGCACTTAAGTATCTGTGGGATAAACGACAAAGTCCTACTGTATAGCATAGGGAACTATTAATATATTCAATATCCTGTAACAAACCATAACGGTAAAGAATATATATGTATATGTATAACTGAATCAGTTTGCTGTACAGCAGAGACTAACCCAACATTGTAAATCAACTCTACTAGAATAAAATAAATTTAGAAGAAAGTATTTGTGGAATGCCTCATTATTTTAACAAATATTTATTGAGTGTATACTCTGTGCTAGATACTGCTCTAGGTTAGGGATGGAATTGTGATATTTATGCAGAATCTTGAAGGGTGACATAATGTTGTAAGGTAGAGGGAGGGAGAGGACCAGAGACGGGATAGCTGTTCACAAAGCACCCATTCCTGGTCTTCCTGGACATGGAGCTCTCCTATATTCCTCTGTCTCCCTGGGTGTGTTGGGTGTAGTTATGTGGCTAAGTTCTAAGCCAATGTGATGTGGGGAAAAATGAGAGGTATTAACACCAGACCTGACCCATAAAAATCTCTCTTGCGTGATCCTCCATGCTTTTTCCCTTTCCAGTAGATTTGATGCAGATGAGTACAGTGTGACCTTGAGAAACGTGTTCAAAATGAGGAAGCCGTAGCAGGAAGGAGCCTGGATCACCACGTAGAGGAGAGCAGAGGGCTCATGAGGAGCACCCAGGAGCAAGGATAGACGTCTCTGGACTATAATGCAAGCCCACCGTCCAAATGTCTATTTGTGTTGACCCTTCTGGGGTGTGTGTTTTGTTTTAAGCTTGAGACTTAGAATAATAACAATAGAAAATTTTAAAAGATTAGTTTAAAATGATAGACATTCTATTATGGAATAAGAATTATGTACAATTTAGAGGGTATTGTATAAGTTAATTCCTCTCAAGAAAATGGTAAAGCTGGTTAGTTAGGGCTGGCTAAGAGAGGCTTTCTGTTATGGACTAAGCTTAAAAAAATATACCTCAAAAGTGACATTACAAATAGACATTTGGACAAGTGACCCTATTATTATCTGGAGACTTCTCTTGTTTTGCCCTAATTCTATTCTTTGCCTCCATAGTCCAGGATATTTCTTGCTCGAGGATGTTACTTCACTGAAATAGGGCCTTCATTCTTTCTTGTTTTGTTGAGGACCTTCTACATACCAGAGAAATAAGACAGAGGGTTTTTCTCTAGAAGCTCAGGAGCAGAGAAGGACTGGCTGATAAAGGTGGTACTAAGCAGGGGTGGGGGTTGGAGGTGTTCAGTGTCAACCCAGCAGGGCGTTGGACCCTGTCAGGAGGTTATTGTTTCCAGCATAAGGAAAGAAGCCTCAAAGATTCCTCTGTCACCACATATGGGCAGGATACCACAGCTGGGCAGAGAGAGAATGCAGAGACTTTTCATTAGAGAGAAACTGGAGGCCCCGCACCCAAACAGAGAGGGAAGCCACAGCCACAGCTGGGGCCATCAGTAATGCACAGCAGGCATTTTGCAGATGATTTTAGATGAATTACTTTAATGGAGAGAATATGTTCTGAAATCTGAACAATGACATAAGGACAGAATTTTTCATTTTTGGTAATAAAGGCCCATTAACCTATACACTCCAGGAAGATCTGTTTGTATCTGGCACCAGGCCTAGTAAATATAGGACACTCTCAGTTTCAAATATATGTCTCATGGTCTCTACGAACCATTGAACTATCCTACATATGTTAATATTTTGGCATTAAATGACAGAGAGCTGTGCTAATTACTACCCATAAAACTTTGGGCAAGTTTCTTGCCTCTATTTCCCCAACTATTGAACAAGGGTAATCCTAGCATTACTTCACAATTATTGTGAGAATGAAAGGAAGAATTGTGCCTGGCCTATATTAAATACTCCATAATATATTAACTATTATTATTGTTGTTTTTTCAAACTGGCTGTCATCTGGAAGCAGGAGAGAATTCTTTTATTAGACCACATGTTCTGATTGTGGGCTCAGAAAATGTTACTGAGCCTGCAGGAATAATGAAGCCTTTGTGGTTTGCTCCAAGCTTTGTCTTTGAATAAAAGTGCACACATGTCACAACCTGGAGGTTGAAGAAAAGCTCCCCATACTGTGCCCCAGGGCTTTTCCCAACCTCATTCTCTAAAAAATCCAGCCAGACCTTGATCACCTCATAAAAGCTGATGATCTTAGAAATCTCCCACTGGTGGCATTGTTTTTTAACCTAAAATGATGAATTTTTCAATGCAAATTGATGTATCTTCTTTTTGATTTTGGAAAGCCATTAAATAAAACACTGATTATCTGAATAATTGTCCCAAATTTTATGCATCATTAAGATGACATTAACATTACTTCAATTCTTAAGTTATTATAGGACCACTGGAAAGAAACAATGTATGATTCTAATGATCCAGTAAAAATTATGCAAATGTGCAACAAGAGTGAACTGATAACATTCATGTTTCCCTGGCACAAGAGCAAGGAATGAAGAGACCAAGAAAAAGTCAAGGGGGAATTATTTAGAATTGCATTAAAAGTGAATGATTTCCAGCAAGGCTTTTAAAACAACTGTCCCATCGGAAGTTGGGTTTTTGCAAGCCATAGGAGACAGCACCACCTACTGGCTGCAGAATTTGCCCAGTGGCTAGGAAGAAGGAAGAGAGTGGTGGGTAGTTCAGGGGTAAAATTGCCCCAAAGATTTAAGTTTCAAGCTGTTTTGGTGTTGATGCCACCTGGACGATTGACCTCCTCCTCCATAAGGAAGCTCAGAGACCACTGAAGCTTCTTATGCATAATAGATTCCTGGTTTCTAGAATCTCTGGGGAAGGAATGGGAAATGATGTGATCTGGGGCTTGATCTCAAGGAGCCAAGCAGCTGGTCGAGAGTAGTGATTCTCAAACTCCCCTGCGCATTCGAATCACTTGCGGAGCTTAACCCAGCCGGATGCTCTAGACCAATGAAGCGCTCTGGGATGGGACCCAGGCATCAGTGATTTTTAAATCTTCTCAAGTGACTCCAGTGTACAGCCGAGACCTGCTGCTGTCGGGGCAATGGTCCATCCCCAGCTGGTTTTACCCTACGTTGACCTCAGAGAGCCTTCAGGCTGAAGCAGAGATCAGCAGAATGACATGTATGTGCGCCTGTGCTGTCTGAGGGCAGTGATCAGAGGATGCCTCCCTCAAGGTCAGAGGGGCTCCCGCAGGAGTGTCCACACTCCACTTAAAAAAAAAAAAACAGCTCAGTTGAGGTATATATACAATAAACTGTACATACGTAAAGTTTGTAATTTAAGTTTTGCTATAACCGTGGTAACCTTCACCACCATCAAGATAATGAACATACCCTTCAAGATTGAGCTGGAAGAGTCCCGCTCAAGGTCAGAGAGGCTCCCGCAGGAGTGTCCACACTCCACTTAAAAAAAAAAAAAACAGCTCAGTTGAGGTATATATACAATAAACTGTACATACGTAAAGTTTGTAATTTAAGTTTTGCTATAACCGTGGTAACCTTCACCACCATCAAGATAATGAACATACCCTTCAAGATTGAGCTGGAAGAGTCCCGCTTTATACTGTTTCATAACTATTTAATATTCTGTGCCAGGCATTGTGCTGGGTGAGAAGGAAACACAGACTTACCAGGGAAATGAGTTCCAGGACCCGGCTGACATGAGAGAGCCGATACTTCTGCTTGAGAGGGCTGTGTGGAGAAGGGGAGGATTCGAAAAAGCTGGTCAGAAGAGATGGTGTTTTAGCTGATCTAGACAGTTGGAGGTGTTTATTAGGCAGTTGAAGGAAAGGGGCATTTCAAGTAAAATGGCAAAAAAAATGGAGGTAGTATAAAATAGATAACTAATAAGAACCTGCTGTATAAAAAAAAATAAATAAATTCAAAAATTCAAAACAAAATGGTGGTAGGAGAAGGTGGCATGTTTAGGGAACAGCAGGTATGCCAGTGTTAGCGCACTGCGGGGGTAGTGGGGGTGGGGACGGGGGAGGAGAGGCAACTCTGGAGCACTTGAGCCACAAAGAGTCTGGCTTGAATCTCTGAGCTTGATTCTCTCAGTGGAGAACCCCTGAAAGCCTTAAGCAAGGGAGTATCATGATCAGATTCACATCTTAGAAAGTTCATTCTGACAGCCCTCCGAGGTTGCAGGACAGTCAGTTAGAAAACCTTCGCAAAGGTCCCAGTGAGCGGAAGCAAATGAATTACACATCCTATTATGTAAGATCAAAAGCAACTTTGGAGGCAAAAGCCATTTTCATAAATATTACACATATATATATTTGGAGCATTATTTTTATTCAAACAATAGCAATGAAATTCTCCCAAGAATGGATGTACTCTGGTCCATGAAGCCCAGAGTTCTGTATGGCCCAGGACCTTTGAGAAGTGACGGAAACTGACATGGTGTAGTGCAGAGGGCCACGAGAGAGGTGGGACTCTTTAGAAAAGAGGTTCAGGGACTTCCCTGGAGGCGCAGTGGATAAGACGCTGCACTCCCAATGCAGGGGGCCCGGGTTCGATCCCTGGTCAGGGAACTAGATCCCACAGGCATGCTGCAACTAAAACTTAGCATGCCACAACTAAGGAGCCAGTGAGCCGCAACTAAGGAACCCACCTGCCGCAACTAAGGAGCCCATGTGCCGCAACTAAGGAGCCCACCTGCTGCAACTAAGACCCGGTGCAACCAAATAAATAAATAATTAATTAAAAAAAAAAAAAGAAAGAAAGAAAAGAGGTTCAAATAGCCTACTTTTAGCACTAAATCCAGGATCATCTTCGAACGTAAAGGAGGTAACATGCAGGTCAGAACTAGAGTCTGTGATGTCCAGTTACAGCGGTCAGCCAATTTTAAGTTATGTCTTCATTAATTCTGTTAACCTATTGATTGCTGACTAATATTTTTACTGTGGGCATTAATAGGTCATACGAGTTTCTTTTATTACGTTCACCAGCTAGCCTTGAGAACATGAGAGTAATCACAAGCTGTATCGTGAGGATGCTTCCACCTGGAAAAACAGAAGCAACTACTCAAACTGTCCTAACAGTAAAGTCCAGAGCCTTCAGGGATGGTCTGATCAGAGCACCAGCTCCATTCTTCCATGGTTCTCTCAGCTTTGCCCTCCTCTATGTGTCAGCTCAGCAAAACTGAAGCGGTTCGAGGCCTCACATCCTCAACCCCACTCTCCAGAACAACGAGTTTCTCCTCCTCCAAGCCTCCTACCAACATCTGAGATTTATTCTAATCGTATCCACTTGTGCCATGTGCTTGCTAAGTCAATCACTGGCAAGCGGGAATGGGATTCCACTGATTGGCTTGGGCCAACCAAGGCCTACATTTGGAGCTAGGGGTCGGATCAATCCCACCCAAAATGCTTGGTTGCTTCATAATGGAAGAGCTGTGGGATATGCCTGGGGAAGCAGCCAAAAATGTCTCTTCCATGACAAAAAAAAATTACCTTGGGTAATCCAACAGCCCCTAATGAGCAGATGTTAATCAATTCAGTTTACCATGTGTCATGTTTGCTATTGAAAGTGAAACTTAACTGCTATGTGCATCACACAAAGTCCCAAACACAAGGGAGGACACCATCTATTAAAGACACTTTATTTGTTACTGCTTATAGTTAACAGTCAAGAACATATAATAACAACAAATAAAAATAACTTGCAAAAAGATCAGACATTAGACATAAACAAGGATACTACTAACATTAAAGAAAGTCTGTGCTGGAGGTGGCTGCCCCCATTCTTGGCTGTGTGTGTGTTAGTGACCACGGCTAAGGCTCTGTCCCCAGGGAAGCCTGAGGCTTTGGTGGAATATCTCTGGAGTCTGTATCACGAGGCTGAACATTTGGATCGAGAGCACAAGCTCCCTCTCTCACCATCAGCCAGTCAGAATGTCTACAATTTCAAAGTGACTTCAAGCTCTTGCTCTGGGGGCTCTGTCTTCACATCCTCTCCTAGGTTCTAAATCTTGGGTAGGGTGTGAATTAGAGGAAATGCCCATTTGCTCATTGAGGAGGGGAATCTGAGGATGAAGGTGGGCCCTGGGTAACTTCTCCCTTACTCAGCCTACCAGCCCAGCTTCCTTCTACCTCTGTTCCTCCTTCTCCTGGTCACATTTTTTCCCCACTGACTCCCCTACCTACCGGCATTTCAAAACCTCTAGAACGTACCCCTGCAGAGGACATTTCTAGTTCAGGCCTTCTAGTTGACATTAAGAAGGCCCTGGATTGCCAGTAACTGCTCCCAAAAAGCTAAGAGACCTGTCTCTTTTTATCTGTCCTCTTGATTTGAGCCCAGGTCACGAGCTCCTGGCAGTTCAAGGGTAATGAAATCCCTACATTTGAGGAAAAGAAGGAGCTTCCCTGTCTTAACTTGCCAGAGAATGAACCTGAGCATCTTCAAGGATGGTATCTCCTCCCATCTCCTGGGACCTCCACAGCTGATGTGTAAGAGTCTCCCAGAATACGTCACTTATGTACAGGGTATCAACTCAAAGCAACACTCTGCTAGACTCTTTCAGGAGTGAAAAATCCTGGGGAGCTTCCCTCTAGATAGATAGAATGATTACCGTTGCACGGCCAGAAAAAAAACCTAACTATTGTACTGATTAGAGTAAATCAACTATCTTAAGTATAGATGCTTACTAATAGCATCTATGTGCGTTTAATTTCATAGGTACTTAGTTAGCAAACAAGCTGTGTTCATTGCAAACAGTCACAACTTCCATTCAGAGAGGCTGGATGGAAGAGAAATACCAAAGGCCAGACCTTCACGGCTGCTCCCTTCTCCATCAGTCTTTGAAACACTTAAAATAAAAGCTCAAACGTTGGGTTGAGGGGCCATGGACGGTTCCAAGTTTTTACCGTTCTAGACAAAACGAGAGAGAGAGAAAGAGAGGGGGAAAAAACTCTTAGAAAAGAAGTATTCCAACAGAAACATATGAGAAAATTTAGATTCATAAATGATTAACATTATTGTAATTAACACAATTTGAATACTATTATTCAAATTAGAACCCATCGTGCTGTGTTCTTTATGCATTTTGGCTTATTTGATCTTTACCCTCTGAGGTAGGCTTCATTTTAACCATTTCACAGATGAGAAAACAAACCCAGAGAAGTCAAATAACTTGTCTGAGATCACACAGCTCGTAGCAGGAAGGGCCAGGCTGTGAACCCAGGTCTGTCCGATTCTAAATCCCATGCCTGCTCAGCCACTAAAGGGCTTTCTTCAGAGGTTATACTTGAAGTAAGGGCTCCACTGTGGGGAAAGGGAGGTTTGAAATGAGTTCCATGGTTAAGGTTCACCTCAGGTAGGACCAAAGGGAGGTCCATCTCGGCTCTTGCTGGCTAGACCCTGTGTCTGACCCCACATGGCGCATTTTGTGCAAGTCATCCCTTCGTGCACGCATGGAACACAGATTCCATGACTGAAGGAAAGCTGATATGTAAAATCAACCGTGGGATTTCAAACTAAAAATAAGTCAGATTTTCCCAGAATATTCAAAGTGCGTTAAGATCCGCAAAGGATGACCCGCTCACCTGGGCTGCCTGCAGAAGCAAAGCTCGCACACGGGGAGTGGGGATACTGTGCTCCCCTTCCCCGGCCCCTCTACCACCCTCCTGGGTCCCCCTTCTCTTTCAGCCTCTTTATTCTTCTTCTCTCCTGGGGATACCTCACCCCTCCTTCTTTCCCTTTCTCCCCACTCTTCCTCTTTTAAACAAGTCATTTCTCTCCTTTCCTCTCTTCTGCCCCCTCTCTCTTCACTGGACACTTTTCCTCTCCCTTCTGTCTTGTCACTCCTCCCCAAGGGAGTCCTCACTGACAGGCTTTCTCCTTTCAGTATTTCATTTGGTCACACTGAGCAATGCCAGTTACGATTCTCCAAAACAAATCTAACAAGGACAAGCTACTTGCCTTGAAAGTCCTCCCAAGGGAAAGAAAATATTATCAGCCTCACTTGCCTTGTTGCTTTAGAAATTGATCGGGTGGCCTTGTGGTCTGGGGTGGGGCGGGGAGGAAAGGAGAGATTTGCCTTCATGTGGGCTGACTGGAAAGGATCCATGTAAAGAGAACCATGTTTACATCCAGCAGTCCTCCCCAGGCCTGACCTAGGTCCTAGGCCCTTCAGCAGTCTGGGAATTGTCATCACAACCACTGGAGTTGTATCCCAAGAAACATATCATTTAAGGAGACCTTAAGGGCATCTGAATTAAGATTCCTTTTTTATAGCTGAGGAAATAGATGTACAGATAAATTAAGTGGTGTGTCTAGTCACATAGATGGTCAGTGTTAGGGACCAAGTGGTGGCTATTTTCAATAGCTTTCAATTAAAAAAAAAAGTCTTTTTTGTCTTTTTTTGTTGATGATACAACAGCCAGGTCCCAAGTCGGCCCTGGGGCATTTCACTCTGCAAAGGCAAACAGAAAGCATGCAAAGACTCACCTAATAGTCTGAGCGGGGTATACCGCCCTGGACTATGTAGGGATTCTGTGGCTGACTCTCTTTGGGCAGGTTCACCCTGACCTTAGGGAAGATCATCCCGCCTGCTCCTAGGTTGCTAAAGCCGGTATCCTGCAGTTTCAGATTTTGAAAATCGTTCTCAATCAAGTTCTCTTGTTCCACATTCCT
>NW_006775104.1:87089-100970 GCF_000442215.2 Lipotes vexillifer | reverse complement strand
TTCCTGCTTTTGTTCTTTGATCTGTAATCGGTAACAAGAATTAGGATCTGACAATGGCAGCAAGTTCCTTGAAGCAAATGTTAATATTCTTTCTTCAAAATGTTTTAAATTTTTGAAATAATTTCAAATTTACATGTAAGTTACCAAAAAAAAAAAAAAATTACACAGAGCTCCCATACATCTATCACCCAGATTCCCCAACTGTTAACATTGCTGAACCATTTAAGAATAAGCTGCAGACCTGATGTCCATTACTGGTAATAATTCATTACTTCATTCAGTGTAGATCCCCTAAGTCTCCTCATAAGCTCCATGTAACCATCAAAACCAGAATGTTAACCCTGATCCAACATTACCATCTAATTCCTCCAGTCCCATTTACATTTTGCTAATAATGTTAGTATTTTTCAGTGTGCTTTTGAATTATTTATGGAAATGAGAATAAAAGTCAAAGAAAAAGATGATTTGTGATACAATTTTTCATTCAGGCAAAGTCAATGTCTATGGAAGCACCTCAGTGAATAAAATGAGTTCAAGGCATAAAGGTCTTAAGGAGAAATAGGAGTTTCCCACGTTGTTCTGTGGGCCCTCAAGGACCTCAAGTGTAAGCATTCAAAGCCAAGTGGATGGACTTGCAGGTGAGGGAGGCACCTGTCCCCCATTTAACTCTGATCATGACCTTTCTCTCCTTCTGGCCTGCAGCGACAGTCCTGCCCTGTTAGAATATGGGTAGTGGGGCCAGAGGCATCCATTATGGCCACAGGGCAGTCCTGGGGTGACTCTCAGACACTGGAACGTCAGAAAGGAAGACCCACTCACCTGGTGACCCTGATGGTCAGCCCAGCCCGCCACAGAGTTCCTGCCCTGTGACAGCACTCCCATCTAAGGTAACTGACAAGAGGCTTCCTTCTCTTTGGAATGCGCAAGAAATTATAATGCTTGGAGAGCTCCCAAGAGTCATGAATCTGTGGCTGAGCAAAGAGCAGACGGGGCTCTGCAGCAGGAAGGGGAACTGAGAACCGAGGCTCTCAAGGGGCACAAGCTCTATCACAGTCCCTGAGGACCCTGGAGACTGGGGCAGTGAGCCGGTCCACTGTGGAGGAAGCAGCCTTGCTCCAGGGTCGAATGTCCTGTCCCCCACACCCCCACCCCTGGAAAAGGGAAAGTCGTGTTCTCAGTTCCCAGCTTGGCATCCTTATAATCAAGTCTCTGGGGAAGAGTTAATATCATAATGGAGTAAAAGAAGAAAAAAAAAAGAAACAAAATATTTTAGGAATGTAAACTCTATCCTCTCGCATTACAGTGCAAAAAAACCTATTTTGCCAAAATATAAGATATTAGCTAAATTTTCAAAAAGTAGCTTTTTTTTAAAATCAGAGTAGCTCCTCACTTGGCACATTTAGAATGGAATAGATGACAGTATTCCGTCTCTATTAATGGAGGGAACTTTATCTAAATGTTTGTAGAATAAATGAATGGACCCTACTTAAGTTTTTAAGAAGGGCATTTAAGGCACAAGCTGAGAAAAGGCCATGCAGAGGTAACGTTTCTATTTAAAACCCAGGGGACTCAGTTAAGGTGGACGTTAGGCTATTTGCAGCGAGGTCCTGGGCAAGGGAGTGACTTAATGAAAATTATATTTGACAACATCAATGGAGTTAAATACTGCTAACAAAAGAGTGTTTTGTTTTGTTTTGTTTTTGAGCAGATAAAGGCTTATTGCAGGGCCAAGCACATGGGTGGCTTGTGCTCAAAAAAAAAACCCTGAACTCCCAAAAGAGTTTTTAATGACATCAGAAAATGGTTGCTATGTCACTTTATAGTATTAAGCAAAAACAAACCTCAACAAAAAAAATTTTAAAGCACAAAAGATACCAAATTACATATATAACATCATTTTAAAAAGTAGCAAAAAACCTGGAAGGATGTATGCCAAAATGTTGGTTGCTTCAGGGTGGTGGGTTTTGTGGGTGACTTTTTAGTCTGCTCCTTTACACATTTTCTATTTTCTTCAGTGATCATGTGTAGCTTATAGAATCAGAAGAAAATTCAGGTAAGACAAAAAGGGCAATGGTATTAGAGAGGCCTCGCCTTATTTTTCTTCTCTTGCCCGGGAAAGGCTGGGCGTGTTTGGAAACCAGAGTGTAATGCCGGTGGCACTGTGTCCCACGAAAGGGACACTTCATCCCATACCTCACTGAGAAGATGAGTGCAATCACCATGCCGAGAATGAGGATGCCAGCAATGGTGCCCACGATCGTGAGGATCAGCTGAAATGCTGAAAGGGAAAAGAGAAGAGTAGGAACGGCTTCCCCCAAGCAGACTCCCACTGTCTACTGCACAGGTACATGTGTTCCCAGTGGTTCCTGGCCAAGGGGATAATTGGGCTCTGGTTTCTGACCCTCTTCCAGGACCAGGATGGGTGGGGGGCTCACCTCCTTTAGCCCTCTGTCTGCCCACCCCCTAACTGTGTCTTCAGAACCCAATCAAAAGAGGCAACCTTGCCAGATAAAAGAAGTCCATAAGCACAGAGGAGGCCATGGTGGCAGGACCTTCCTGGGCTTTGTGGGGGGGTGAGATCTCATCGGAGGTCCACACTACCTCCTTACCTCTGCTGGTTTGCCTGCCTGCCAGAACGGACTTTGCTGATAAACTAGAGGAACTGGGTTGGAGTTAAATTTGTCACTAACAGGGGCTTCCCTGGTGGCGCAGTGGTTGAGAGTCCGCCTGCTGATGCAGGGGACACGGGTTCGTGCCCCGGTCCGAGAAGATCCCACATGCCGCAGAGCAGCTGGGCCCGTGAGCCATGGCCGCTGAGCCTGCGCGTCCGGAGCCTGTGCTCCGCAATAGGAGAGGCCACAACAGTGAGAGGCCCGCATACCGCAAAAAAAAAAAAAAAAAATTTGTCACTAACAGAGGAGCTTGATGGAATTGATGAGGGAAGAGTCTGGAGGTTCATTACCACCCATTCTCCTCTGGATCTGCTTGTTTAGTGCTCTTGAAATATGGCTATGGGGTGGCATGTAAGTGTAATTTTAACATACACAGCAGATTTCAAAGACATAGTATGAAAAAAATGTAAAATATCTCATTAATCATCCTTGTACTGATTGCCTATTGAAATATTATTTTCTATATATTGAGTGAAATAAAATGTTATTAAAATCAATTTCACCTATTCCTCTTTACTTTTTAAAATTTACTTAGAGCTTTTAAAATCTGAAATTAAATCTCAAGTTCGTGTTACATTTCTCTTGGACAGTGCTGCTCTAGATCCCTTTGATCCTTTCTGCTTCATGACTGCCATATATGCCACCTCTAACCAAGATGCAAGGGACCATCGACCATTAAGTGTGGAAAAAACCTCAAAGGTTATCTGATCCAAACTTGTCATTTTATAGGTGTAGACACTGAAAGCCCAGAAGAAAGAAGTGACTTAGCAAACCCTGCCTCACAACAAAATACAGTAGAAATTAAAAGCATTTCTTATCACTAACTTTGTGGCTGGCTGGGAGGCTAACAGGAATATTCCCTTCATCTTGGATCATTGATCTTTTAGTTCATTATATAAAATTTAAAATATGAAATCACTTAAAATATACAGTTAGTATTGTCCCAGTCTGGTGGGGGTAGGGCCTGGGAGGGAACCAGGCAACTGAATTTATGACAACACATCCCAAATTAGTAAATAGCTCTGAGACAAAAAGATTATTTGATTATTTGAACATCTGGTTTCTAGTTCTGCTCTACTGGTCTTTATCCTTTTTAGTAGCAGACAACGCATATTTAATCTAATGTAGGAAAAGAATATAATGTTGGGACAAACTTCTTTGGCCTGGGACAAGTCCAGAGACACCAGCCCAACTCTTGGGCTGAGTTCTATTATTTCCCATAACAGAGAGGCTCTGCCCACAACCTAAGGGTGAGCATGGAGTGGACTGACCCAGAAGACAAACTCCAGGTAGATTTTTCTCTCTCTTTATGAAACAAGCCAGAGACTTTGGGGGACTGGACAGAATTCTGGATGTGGTCAATGTCTGTTTCTTAGAAGCTTATTAACAAAGCAAGACTCTTCTACTCACAGTCTTCACAATCAACTCCGCTGTAGCCAAACGCACACCTAAAATACAAGGAGTAGGAGACCATGGTAAGGAGCCTTGTGGGAGCAGGTCAGAGTTCCCACCCAACCTCCATGTCTTCCTTGCACCTTTCTTTCATTCTCTCCTCCCCGTTCCGTCTCCTCTTTCTCTTTTCTTCCTTACGCTCCCATTCTTCCAGGTGAGCACCTTTCATGGCACTCTGGAAGGCTGAGGGGGTACACAATCCCGTGTGGTTCCATTTGCTACCAATTGAACGCTCCATCTTCTGAGCGCCAGGAGGATTCAGCAGTTTGGGTGAAGCCGAGTCCCAGAGGCATGGAGCTTAGTGGGGCCCCCTTGGGCTGCGAGACCACCTGGCTCGGCCATTTATTTGCTGCCCTGTGAGTGGGGACATGTCATTTATATTCTCCGAGCTTCATTTTCCTCACCTGAAAATGGGGAATAAATACATTCCTGACAGTTGTTGTATGAGAAGCATTACCTGCTGTGGTTCCCAGCACACAGAGAATGTTCAAAAACTGATGATGATGATGATGGTGGTGATGGTGATGCTCTGTACCTACCAACTTATGCCAACGAATCAACTTCCAGACCCTAACAAGCTCTATCCTTTTTGCCTAGCTTCAGCTATGACAAGATGAAGAAGAAGGGATTTCTCTTACGGTTGACAGATCCTATGATTATCTTCCTTGTGGCCTGGCAGGCACACGCAGGTAGCGTTCCCGCTGTCCTTCACTACGCATTGCTTATTCTGTGTGTTGCAGTCATCAGGACACTTTGGACCCAAAGCTTCAAAAGAGAGTGATTTCTGGGTAATTTTCAGAAACAACCCCTTCAACACCAAAGTGACACATCACAGAATACAATTTTTTCACGTTGCTTTTTCTGGGTAAAACGAGGTGCTCAGTGGCTCTGCGCTTGACGCGCGCCCTGTGAAGCGGCATGTGGGCCTCCTCACCAGCTCTTAGCCAAGGCCCTATCCAGGCTCACAGGACTAAAGCCAAAATTCACATCCCTCAGACTCTGAAATGCACATGGAAACTTGAGCAGGAAAGTGTGTACTTTGCAAATGCAAAAGGAGAGAGTGGAGGAGGCATGAAGAACATTTAGAAGCATGTGGAACACTTACCAACACACAGAGGGATCTGTGGGTTCGGTCTCAGCAGCCCCGGTTTGCACCGACATAGTAAACCACTGGTGCAGTCATCTTGCCCATTCTCTTTCTCACAACCATAATAATCACACCGACCTTGCTCTAAGAGGCACAAATAATTCAAAGACATATTTAGCAAGACAATATGGATAAGGTAACCTGTGAAAGCACCCCATTCCATTGTGGTTATTGTTGCCTTTTAACACATTTTGGGATTCAACCAATGAAAATCTGAGATTCTGAAATTCAACTCCCCAGGGGATCTCTTCTATAACTATTTCCTTATATTATTCAATTAAAATTAATTCAATCCAGTGCAATGCAATGATGTTCCAAGTCTCTTTTGCACCTACCTCTTTGCTAGGTTCCACAAGGGACACAGTAGCTGCATAAGTTTTGGACCCCATCTTTGGAGAGTTACCTGTTTATACCCTTAGAGAGTCGCATCCAGCAACTCGTAATACAGACTTTAAGTACAGCGGGAATTCAGGGGCTCAGGTAGCTAAAGGTAACATCGTGGAGGAGGTGGAAATTGGGCTAAGTCTTGAAAGATAGGGAAGATTTGAACAGTCAAAGGAGAGGCAAGGTCTAAGTGGAGTAAACAAGGCATGAAAAGAAGTAAAGGATTCTTGTCCAGGAGTGATGGCGTTGTACTTGGGCAGGGGAGAGGCAGTGTGGTGAGGAGGAACAAAAGTGAGAACTCTTGGCTCTACCATTGATTGGCCGTGGGCTTTTTGTTCAATCATTTAATTTGTGGTGGGTCCAAGTTCCCTCCATCTATGAAATGGGCTAATGATTCTTGTTTCACATGATTGTTGTGAGAACTGAATGAACTAATGTAAATGCAATTGTCCACTACAAGATACTCAACAAGTAATCGTTCTTTTGTTCACTCATGGGTATAGCAGGGTTGGAACGTCAGGTTACGGACACTGACTTTTATCCTACAAGCCTGAGAATCCATTGATAGATTCTGAACAGAAGCATGGCATAAGAAAGCCATCTTTTAAGAATGTTAGTCTAGAAGCAGATTGGAAGACATTAGGGACAAAAGGATGAATCTGAGAATAGATTAGGGGGAGAGAATAGGAGCAGGTAGAACAGATATGTGGTTACTCTCTTCTAAACATCCCAAACCTGTAACTAACCTTCCTTCATTACCTGCCATTTGAAAATGCCTCTAAATAAAAACCAGAGAAAGAGATTCTACAACTTTTGACACAGAAAAGAGAATCTGTCTTTGCAGCAGAAGCAAGAGAGCAGGAAAAAGTGTTTTTCTCTAAAAGTTCTGAGCTCTCCCTTCCATGTGCTGGGCGGCTTATGCTCCTGTGGCCATCTCTAGCTGGCATCATTTGGTAATCTGTTAATGTACCTAACAGCACATGCCTGGTCTCAGAGTGGAGAGATGTTGAGAAGAGTTGGCCGAAAAAAGAGCAATTCTCAGCACTGAGACCAGATGGTTTCAAGTTTCCAGGGCTCAGAACCAAGGCAGTTACTAAGTAGAGCCAAATGAGAGAATTGCAAGGGCCCTCAACTTTATTTTGAAGAATGCACTGGTTATTTTCAACTGACAACCACTTGGAGTGGTCAGTCCCCATGCTGATGGGGATCCTCAACTTCCTCATACTTGCTAGAAGTCTCATTCAGCCAAAAGCAGAGCATATGATAAGGTTTTTGTCTTGCCTTGCTGACAATTTCATCTTCTGGGGGTAGAGGTTCTGCCGGCATGAATCGCTACTCTGGACCAAATTCTGACCCTGAGGAGAAATTTATTGGCAGGTAGAAGTGATGAGTCCCTTGGAAGACAAGGACCAAGTGACAGCCAGAAAGAGGAGTATGACTTTGAGAGAGTAAATATTGAAATGTTCAAAAAGGATAAGGTGTAGTTCCATGGCATGAGACTCTGGAAGATGAAAACAGTTCAGGAAAGTAAGAAGCTCTGAAAATGTAATTCTAACTGTGCAGCTGCAAATGATCCCAACAAGCTGTAAAAAAACAAAAAGAAACAAAAAAAAAATGGGAGAGGGCCAGGTAATATAAGAAACTGGCATGGTTTGCACAGGAAGCTCTCAGATGAGAGACATAAAATATAAAAAAAAGATCCTATAACCAAAGATGGAATATTAAAATTGTGACAGAGACAGTCTAGAGTCCCAAATGAGCTCAGGCTTGCCACAAACAAAACCCAAAACAACGACAGCAACAAAAATCCAAAAACAAAGAGCAAAGGGTTAAAAATAAAAAATGGGCAAATGAATGAAAGGGTGTGTATGTTTTCCATGTTACAGGGGCTCATGGAAAGGCCAGGCCTGGTTGGTGTAATGTTGATGAATGACATGAGACAAACAGAATGGCTTCAGAACAATTTTTCTCCAGTCTTGCCAGGAAATAATACTTGGATAGAAAAGAGTTGAACGGACATTGCTAAAGGGACCACAGCCCATGGAGCGGGTACAGTGCAGGGGAGCCCCCATCTTTTCTGATAGAATTTTAAGTGTTTTATTCCAGAGCATTTACATTCCAGGTCCTGAGAGAACAGTGATCATCCGTGAAATCTCGAAAAAGAGAGAAGGTGCTAGAACACTATAAATGAACAGAATTTGATTATATTTTCAAAAAGAGAAATAAGTTTTGCAAACTAGGACATGGAGGTTACAATAAGCAAAAAGCAAACATTTAAGAGACTAAAGAAGGAGTCACAGAAGGATCAAAATGAAAGATGAGGAAGGCAGAATGGGATCAGGAGAATGGTGAGTGGAGGTCCAGAAAGAAGAGGACTTCAGGAATGGGAGGATACTAGTATCAAATGCTACAGAAAAGTCAGAGAAGTTGTGTCTCAACAGAGGCCTTTGGGTTTGGCAACAAGGACTGAGAGCCAGTTGCACAGAGCTGCCCCCAAGGCTAGCCCTGGAAACCTCTGAGATGAGGAACTCCTGATGACTGCTGTGGTGACTGCAGTAATAGTGCCAGTTTATTCCTGCCTTCCTGTGTCCATGCCCCTTCGTAGGGCCTGCCACACTGTGCTTTGTCATGTGAATTGCTTTGGCCATCAGGACAGTTGTAAATATAACATTAGCAGAGAGTGAGAAGCACCTGTGTACTGAAATGTGCCCTCCTGCTGCTCTTGAAACCCTTTTGGACTAACCTGCTGGAGGATGGGAGATCACGCGGAGCAGAGACAAACTGTCCAGCTGAGCCATCTTAGATCAGTCAGCCCTCAGATTATCTACCCAGCAGCTAACGGCCGATGCTTAAGTGAGCCAAGCAGAGATCAGCCGAGCCCTGCCTAGATGAGCAGAACCGCCCAGGTAAGCCCAGCCCAAATTCTGACCCACAGAATTATAGCGTTATAATAAATAAATGGTTGTTGTTAAGGCCACTAAGATTTGGGGTGTTTGTAACACAGTAAAAATGAACTGTTAACAGCTGTCCTGTGGGGGGGTTGTGTCTGCCTAAAGGGGAAACAGTATAGATAAAACTTTCTATAGCATTTGGAAAGCTAAAACTTGGTATAGAGCCCTCTTGTTTCTCCTTTCTTCATCTTTCCTGGTCCAGAGACTATTTGTCCAAGACTACCTTCCAAGAAGAGGAACAAAATAGTCAGTCTGATGACCTGGGGGATGGTTATAAAGGAGCAGAAGCCAAATGACAGGGGAAAGGGAGGGAGGAAGAAAGGACAGATTCAAAGGAAACTGGGAGATGTCCATGGATTCAATTATCCAGTGCTTCTGGCCCCCTTCAAACATATAATAGAAAAATTTATGAAAAGTAGATAGGTCTTCAGGTAATTGTCGTATAAAATTATTTCATACTTACTGATGTATCCTGTAAACTCAGTTGCATTGTGTTCAATTGCTGTTTTAATGGCACTTGATATGTCTTCTTCAGTTTTTTCTGTAGTTTCTGTAAAAATGTTTACTACTGCTACATCAACAGTATGCATTCCAGATCTTGCTGAAGGAGATGTGCTAAAAATGAAATGAATCCATCACTTGATGAATTGAACTAAAGCATCAACAAATTGGTCTTCACAGCAGAAGCAAGAAGAAATATAATTCTGCAGCCTGTGGAAGGAAAACCACATTCACAGAAAGACAGACAAAATGAAAAGGCAGAGGACTTTGTACCAGATGAAAGAACAAGACAAAACCCCAGAAAAACAACTAAATGAAGTGGAGATAGGCAACCTTCCAGAAAAAGAATTCAGAATAATGATAGTGAAGATGATCCAGGACCTAGAAAAAAGAATGGAGGCAAAGATCCAGAAGATGCAAGAGGGCTTCCCTGGTGGTGCAGTGGTTGAGAGTCCGCCTGCCAATGCAGGGGACACGGGTTCGTGCCCCGGTCCGGGAAGATCCCACATGCTGCGGAGCGGCTGGGCCCGTGAGCCATGGCCACTGAGCCTGCATGTGCTCCGCAATGGGAGAGGCCATGGCAGTGAGAGGCCCGCGTACCACAAAAAAAAAAAGAAGAAGACGCAAGAAATGATTAACAAAGACCTAGAAGAATTAAGAACAAAAACCTGGAAGAATTAAAGGACAAACAAACAGAGATGAACAATACAATAACTGAACTGAAAAATACACTAGAAGGAATCAATAGCAGAATAACTGAGGCAGAAAAAGAGATAAGTGACCTGGAAGACAGAATGGTGGAATTCACTGCCACAGAACAGAATAAAGAAAAAAGAATGAAAAGAAGAAATGAAGACAGCCCAAGAGACCTCTGGGACATTAAACACAAGAACATTTGCATTATAGGGGTTCGAGAAGGAGAAGAGAGAGAGAAGGGACCAAAGAAAATATTTGAATAGATTATAGTCAAAAACTTCCCTAACATGGGAAAGGAAATACCCACCCAAGTCCAGGAAGCAAAGAGAGTCCCATACAGGATAAACACAAGGATAAACATGCTGAGACACATAGTAATCAAACTGACAAAAATTAAAGACAAAGAAAAATTATTGAAAGCAAAAAGGGAAAAATGACAAATAACATACAAGGGAACTCCCATATAAGGTTAACAGCTGATTTCTCAGCAGAAACTCTACAAGCCAGAAGGGAGTGGCATGATATATTTAAAATGATGAAAGGGAAGAACCTACAACCAAGATTACTCTACCTGGCAAGGATTACATTCAGATTCAATGGAGAAATCAAAAGCTTTACAGACAAGCAAAAGCTAAGATAACTCAGCACCACCAAACCAGCTCTACAACAAATGCTAAAGGAACTTCTCTAACTGGGAAACACAGAGAAGAAAAGGACCTACAAAAACAAACCCAAAACCATTAAGAAAATGGTAATAGGAACATACAAAATTACCTTAAACATGAATGGATTAAATGCTTCAACCAAAAGACACAGGCTTGCTGGATGGATACAAAAAACAAGACCCATATATATGCTGTCTACAAGAGACCCACTTCAGACCTATGGACATGTACAGACTGAAAGTGAGGAGACGGAAAAAGATATTCCATGCAAATGGAAATCAGGAGAAAGTTGGAGTAGCAATATTCATATCAGATAAAATAGACTTTAAAATAAAGAACATTACAAGAGACAAGGAAGGACACTACATAATGATCAAGGGATCAGTCCAAGAAGATATAACAATTATAAATATATACGCACCCAACATAGGAGCACCTCAATACATAAGGCAACTGCTAACAGCTCTAAAAGAGGAAATCGACAGCAACACAATCATAGTGGGGGACTTTAACACCTCACTTACACCAATGGATGGATCATCCAGACAGAAAATTAATAAGGAAACAAAAGCTTTAAATGACACAATAGACCAGATAGATTTAATTGATATTTATAGGACATTCCATCCAAAAAGAGCAGATTACACTTTACATTCCATCCAAAAAGAGCAGATTACAGATTACACGGAACATTCTCCAAGATTGATCACATCTTGGGTCACAAATCAAGCTTTGGTAAATTTAAGAAAATTGAAATCATATGAAGCATCTTTTCTGACCACAATGCTATGAGATTAGAAATCAATTACAGGGGGAAAAAATGTAAAAAACACAAACACATGGAGACTAAACAATATGTTACTAAATAACCAAGAGATCACTGAAGAAATCAAAGAGGAAATTTAAAAATACCTAAAGACAAACTACAATGAAAACACGACAATCCAAAACCTATGGGATGCAGCAAAAGCAGTTCTAAGAGGGAAGTTTATAGCAATACAAGCCTACCTCAAGAAACAAGAAACATCTCAAATAAACAACCGAAGGTGTAACCTTACACCTTTAGGTGTAAGGTTACACCTTACACCTAAAGGAACTAGAGAAAGAAGAACAAACAAAACCCAAAGTTAGTAGAAGGAAAGAAATCATAAAGATTACAGCAGAGATAAATGAAATAGAAACAAAGAAAACAATGGCAAAGATCAATAAAACTAAAAGTTGGTTCTTTGAGAAGATAAACAAAATTGATAGACCTTTAGCCAGACTCATCAAGAAAAAGAGGGAGCTCCCTGGTTGCACAGTGGTTGAGAGTCCACCTGCTGATGCAGGGGACATGCATTCGTGCCCCTGTCCGGGAAGATCCCACATGCTGCGGAGCGGCTAGGCCCGTGAGCCATGGCCGCTGACCTGTGCGTCCGGAGCCTGTGCTCCACAACGGGAGAGGCCACAACAGTGAGAGTCCCAGGTATGGCAAAAAAAAAAAAAGAAAAAAGAAAAAGAGAGAAAGGACTCAAATCAATAAAATTAGAAAGGAAAAAGAAGTTACAACAGACACCGCAGAAATACAAAGCATCCTAAGAGACTACTACAAGCAACTCTATGCCAATAAAATGGACAACCTGGAAGAAATGGACAAATTCTTAGAGAGGTATAACCTCCCAGGACTGATCCAGGAAGAAACAGAAAATATGAACAGACCAATCACAAGTAATGAAATTGAAACTGTGATTAAAAATCTTCCAACATGGCTTCCCTGGTGGCGCAGTGGTTGAGAGTCCGCCTGCTGATGCAGGGGACACAGGTTTGTGCCCCAGTCCGCGAGGATCCCACATGCCGTGGAGCGGCTGGGTCTGTGAGCCATGGCCGCTGAGCCTGCACATCCAGAGCCTGTGCTCCACAACGGGAGAGGCCACAGCCATGAGAGGCCCGCATACAGCAAAAAAAAAAAATCTTCCAACAAACAAAAGTCCAGGACCAGATGGCTTCACAGGTGAATTCTATCAAATATTTAGAGAAGAGCTAACACCCATCCTTCTCAAACTCTTCCAAATAATTGCAGAGGAAGGACCACTCCCAAACTCATTCTAGGAGGCCAACATCACCCTGATACCAAAACCAGACAAAGATACTACAAAAAAAGAAAACGACAGACCAATATCACTGATGAATATAGATGCAAAAATACTCAACAAAAGACTATCAAACAGAATCCAACAACACATTAAAAGGATCATACACCATGATCAAGCCGGATTTATCCCAGGGATGCAAGGATTCTTCAATATATGCAAATCAATCAATGTGATACACCATATTAACAAATTGAAGAATAAAAACCATATGATCATCTCAATAGATGCAGAAAAAGCTTCTGACAAAATTCAACACCGATTTATGATAAGCACTCTCCAGAAAGTGGGCATAGAAGGAACCTACCTCAACATAATAAAGGCCATAGATGACAAACCTACTGCAAACATCATTCTCAATGGTGAAAGATTGAAAACATTTCCTCTAAGATCAGGAAAAAGACAATGATGCCCACTCTCACCGTTATTATTCAGCATAGCTTTGGAAGTCCTAGCCATGGCAATCAGAGAAGAAAAAGAAATAAAAGGAATACAAATTGGAAAAGAAAAAGTAAAACTGTCACTGTTTGCATATGACATGATACTATACATAGAGAATCCTAAAGATGCTACCGGAAAACTACTAGAGCTAATCAATGAATTTGGCAAAGTTTCAGGATACAAAATTAATGCACAGAAATCTCTTGCATTCCTATACACTAATTATGAAAAATCTGAAAGAGAAATTAAGGAAACACTCCTATTTACCATTGCAATAAAAAGAATAAAATGCCTAGGAATAAACCTACCTAGGGAGACAAAATAAAACTATAAGACACTGATGAAAGAAATTAAAGATGATACCAACAGAAGGAGAGATATACCACATTCTTGGATTGGAAGAATCAATATTGAAAATGACTATACTACCCGAAGCAATCTACAGATTCAGTGCAATCTCTATCAAATTACCAATGGCATTTTTTACAGAACTAGAACAAAAAACCTTAAGATTTGTATGGAGACACAAAAGACCCCAAATAGCCAAAGCAGTCTTGAGGGAAAAAAACGGAGCTGGAGGAATCAGACTCCCTGACTTCAGACTATACCACAAAGCTACAGTAATCAAGACAACATGGTACTGGCACAAAAACAGAAACATAGATCAATGGAACAAGATAGAAAGCCCAGAGATAAACCCACGCACCTATGGTCAACTAATCTATGACAAAGGAGGCAAGAATATACAATGGAGAAAAGACAGTCTCTTCAATAAGTGGTGCTGGGACAACTGGACAGCTACATGTAAAAGAATGAAATTAGAACACTCCCTAACACCATACA
>NW_006775104.1:81222-86923 GCF_000442215.2 Lipotes vexillifer | reverse complement strand
CCCGTGTCCCCTGCATCGGCAGGCGGACTCTCAACCACTGCACCACCAGGGGAGCCCAGCAAGATTTTTTTTGATCTATCTCCTAAGGTAATGGAAATAAAATCAAAAATAAACAAATGGGACCTAATGAAACTTAAAAGCTTTTGCGAGCAAAGGAAACTACAAACAAGATGAAAAGAGAATCCTCAGAATGGGAGAAAATATTTGCAAATGAATCAACAGACAAAGGATTAATCTCCAAAATATATAAACAGCTCATGCAGCTTAATATTAAAAACACAAACAGCCCAATCAAAACATGGGCAGGAGACCTAAATAGACATATCTCCAAAGAAGACATACAGATGGCCAAGAAGCACATGAAAAGCTGCTCAACATCACTAATTATTAGAGAAATGCAAATCAAAACTACAGTGAGGTATCACCTCACACCAGTTAGAATGGGCATCATCAGAAAAGCTACAAACAACAAATGCTGGAGAGGGTGTGGAGAAAAGGGAACCCTCTTGCACTGTTGGTGGGAATGTAAATTGATACAGCCACTATGGAGAACAGTATGGAGGTTTCTTAAAAAACTAAAAATAAAATTACCATATGACCCAGCAATCCCACTACTGGGCATATACCCTGAGAAAACCATAATTCAAAAAGACACATGCACCCCAATGTTCATTGCAGCACTATTTACAATAGCCAGGTCATGGGAGCAACCTAAATGCCCATCGACAGACAAATGGATAAAGAAGATGTGGTACATATATACAAGGGAATATTACTCAGTCATAAAAATGAATGAAAGTGGGTCATTTGTAGAGAAGTGGATGGATCTAGAGACTGTCATACAGAGTGAAGTAAGTCAGAAAGAGAAAAACAAGTATCCTATATTAACGCATATTATGTGGAACCTAGAAAAATGGTACAATGAACCAGTATGCAGGGCAGAAATAGAGACACAGATGTAGAGAACAAACGTATGGACACCAAGCGGGGAAACTGGAGGGGGAGTGGTGGTGGGATGAACTGGGAGATTTTGATTGACATATATATACTAATATGTATAAAATAGATAACTAATAAGAACCTGCTGTATAAAAAATAAATAAAATTCCAAAAAGAAAAAAAAATTGGTCTTCAGACCTCCCAGACTCTCAGATCTCTCAGCACTAGTCCCTACCCATTGTTTTGTTTTTTGTTTTTTGGTCTTTTTTGTGGTACGCGGGGCTTTCACTGTTGTGGCCTCTCCCATTGCGGAGCACAGGCTCCAGACACGCAGGCCCAGTGGCCATGGCTCACGGGCCCAGCCGCTCCGCGGCACATGGGATCCTCCCGGACCGGGGCACGAACCTGTGTCCCCTGCTTCAGCAGGCAGACTCTCAACCACTGTGCCACCAGGGAAGCCCCCCACCCATTGTTTTATATCCACCATTGAGGCTCACATAGGGAGGCATGGGGTTGCCATAAGATGGTCATTTATAGGCGTAGAGATCTCTATTCCGCATGCATTCAGAGGAAATCTAGGGCTATAGCAAGGTCTTGTTGGAAGATACTTAGAAAAATTGTGGACAATCATTTTTAGGATTAAGGAGCCTGGAGTGGACCAGAAGTAGAATAAGTGACATCTGAAACAGTAAGCTGTCACTTTCTGCAGAAAGTCAAGAGTACGTCTCTTGATGAGCTGTAAAATCTCAGATTTGTGCTTTGAGAGAGACAGAGGGGTGTGTGTTCCTCCCTGTGCACAGAGAGAGCAGTAATCAACCATACAGAGTCTGGATCATTCCAAGGAAGGGCCCAGGAAGCCAGAAGTCAGCTTCAAAGTGTGTGTGTGTGTGTGTGTGTGATTGGACCTGGGCACACCTGACCCAGAGGAGATGGGGCAGTGAGAAGCATCAGAATATAATACCAAATCACCAGATACTAAGTGCTTGCTATGAGCAAGACATCATAAGAATCTCTCTAATCAGCACTGCAACTTGGGGCCCTGAGATCAGCTGTACCAAGTTCTAATTCTTTCATTATCCAAAAAAGAATCAAGTGATACAACCACTGAGAGAGAAAAAAAAGGACTTTAAAAAACTTCTTCCTGCCATTCGCCCAGCGGTGGGTGGTTGCCACAGCTGGCTTAGGTCCCCGACCACTGGGCCCCCTTGTCAGGAGGAGGCAGCCTCCGGGCTGGGGAGAAGCCACTGCCACCTCGGGCGGCCGACGCGGTCCCCTGGGACAGTGCACTTCCTGGCCTCGTTTCCCCGCTGAGTTCGGTCTCCGGGGTTCAGGCCCGGCTCCCCTTCCTGGTCTCTCTTCTCTCGCTGGGCCGGTTTATCAGGAGAAGATTGTTTTCCAGGGCTAGAAACTGGACTTCTGATGATGTCTGACCCAGCGGCAGCAATAGCAGGCAACGTGATTTCAAAGTTGGGCTCAGCTTTTGTTTCTTCCCTCTTGTAGCCACAAAACCCATTTTGGACCAGGAATTCCAATCATGTCTGTGATGATGGTGAGAAAGAAGGTGACACGGAAATGGGAGAAACTCCTAGGCAGGAACACCTTCTGTTGTGATGGCCACGTGATGATGGCCCGGCAAAAGGGCATCTTCTATTTGACCCTCTTCCTCATCCTGGGGACGTGTACACTCTTCTTGGCCTTCAAAGCTGCTACCTGGCTGTCCAGCTGTCTCCTGCCATCCCTGTGTTTGCTGCCATGCTCTTCATTTTCTCCATGGCTACACTGTTGAGGACCAGCTTCAGTGATCCTGGAGTGATCCCTCGGGCCCTACCAGATGAACCAGTTTCATAGAAATGGAGATAGAAGGAAAGGGACTTCCCTGGTAGCACAGTGGTTAAGAATCCGCCTGCCAATGCAGGGGACTCGGGTTCGAGCCCTGGTCCGGGAAGATCCCACATGCCATGAAGCAACTAAGCCCGTGTGCCACAACTACTGAGCCTGCGCTCTAGAGCCCGTAAGCCACAACTACTGAGCCTGTGTTCTAGAGCCCATGAGCCACAACTACTGAAGCCCACACGACTAGAGCCCATGCTCTGCAACAAGAGAAGCCACTGCAATGAGAAGCTCACGCACCGCAACAAAGAGTAGCCCCTGCTCGCCGCAACTACAGAAAGCCCACGTGCAGCAACAAAGACCCAATGCAGCCAAAAAAAAATAAATAAAAATTTATTTTTTTAAAAAAGAGTAGAAGGAAATATACCAAAATGCATAAATATCCCTGAGTTGAGAGACCGTCGGTGATTTTTTTGTCTTCTATTCATATTTTCTGTTTTTTCCCAATTTTTTACAATAAGCATATATTACTCTTATTTTTAAATAATTGTTTTTCTGATTCTAAATATTACCAGTCTTTTTTCATGCATATATTTTATTTTTGCAAGGTAAAATCCTTTATACATGCTTCTTTTTAGCGTACATTTTCATTTTTCAGTACGTTGTGAATATTTTCCTGTCATCATTTAAAATGTGTACATCATTTGAAATGGCTGCATAATATTCCATCCCATGCATGTATCATAATGTACTTAATCAACCTCCTATTATGATACTGAGGTTATTTTCAGTCTTTCACTATTAAAAGGGACTACTGTGACCAAAAAAACTCCAAAAAACAAAAAACAACAACAACAACAAAAACTCCTTCCCTCTCTGATTTGTGGCTGTGTGTTTTTAAGACTCAGGATATATATTTTCCTGTCCAATTGTTTTCCTATACTCCTTTCTGACTTTTGAAGAAATAGAGAAGCTTGAAAACATAGCCAGCCTACTTAGAAAATGTTCACAGCCATGTGGGTTCTTCAGAACAATCCAGAAAATCCAAAACATGAACCAAATTCTGTTTTTAGGAATGATCACCTCAAAAGGGAGTCCAAAAAGCAAAATGGTCTTCAGAATTCTAATTTAACATTTCCTATCATGATTGGTTCATGATGGGATTTGGAGGTGACAGTGGAAGGTACAGGGCAGTGAGAAAGGGGTACTTGATACAAGTTTTCTTTATCAGTTGAAAGATGACCAGAGATCTATGGAATAATTTTGCAGCAGGGCTAGGAAAGAAATGCCATCCATAATGCATTCATTTAAAGAACCTGCTAGCATACTCTCCAATTCAGGAGACAAGACATGACACTTACAGAACAGTTCAAGGAAATGATGGAGTGGCCGTGTTCTAAAGTGACAAAAAGGTGTAGTATAAATGACTAGAGCATTAGCCTCTGAGTTAAGAGCCCAGAGATCTACACCCAGGATAGCCACCATCTTTTGTGGTCCAAGACCAGTCCCAGCTTCCCTCAGCCTGAGTGTCCTCCTCTGTCCAAAGAGAGATTTGAGTGTTAGAGAAATTCTGAGGATCCTTCCAATTCCAACATTTGGACAGTAAATAAAGAGCTTGGGGATTCAGAGGAGAGAGCACTGGTATGAAGCCTAAGAAATGCCTTCTGAGGTGAGACTGAGGTCTATTTGCCTGCCGTGGCCCCCTTGCTGGGGGGAGTCCCTCCTGTCAGGACACTGAGCTCACAGGTAAGGGGTTGCCTCCAAACTCCCCTTTCAGTAACTCCTTAAGAATGGAAGGAGTGCCACAGTTTCCCCAAGTGACTCTGTGGGACCAGCTCTCCATCATACTTGCAGGGTCCCATATTCTGGAAGGGAAACAGAAGGGGAACTAACTTGTTGAAACTGACTATGTGCCAGGCACTTTGCACAGGGAATCTTTCCAAAGGTATCTCATTTGTTCCTCCTAGGGTTCGGGGAAGGTTGATCAGATTATCCCAGTTATAGAGAGGAGGCAACAAAAGTTCAGAGAGGTTAAAATGCCTACCCAGTCACACAGCAATAATGTGCCAAGGCAGGGATCCAAGCATAGATTTACACCTCATTGTTCCTGTTTTTATCCAGTCATCCTGATGCATGAACTCCCTGTTGTCCCCTAAATCAAACCTAATGTCCTTCAACAATGCATAGACCTTCAGGAGTCTGCTATACCTCCAGCTTCCAGCCTCTGTGTTGGGGCCCAGCCTCTCTGCCTGCTGCTTGCACCGTGCCTGCCATTAAGCTGCCTGCTGGCCTTCTGGCTACCCATGACATGTGCACCTTGCTCACCGCCAGTATCAAAAGTCACCACTTTTAGGAGGTCTTCTCTGAATTCACATATCTAAATATATATAGTATGTTTTTTCCACAAAGGACTTGACAAAGTTTATAAAGATAGATGCAATTGGGGGGGTTGTGGAAAGATGGCGGAGGAGTAAGACGCAGAGATCACCTTCCTCCCCACAAATACACCAGAAATACATCTACATGTGGAACAGCTCCTACAGAACACCTACTGAATGCTGGCAGAAGACCTCAGACCTCCAAAAAGGCAAGAAACCCCCCCCACGTACCTGGGTAGGGCAAAAGGAAAAAAAAAATTAATTAAAAACAGAGACAAAAGAATAGGGACGGCACCTGCACCAGTGGGAGGGAGCTGTGAAGGAGGAAAGGTCTCCACTAGGAGCCAAGCCCCTTCGCGGGCAGAGACTGCGGGAGGCGGAGCGGGGAGCTTCGGCGCCGCGGAGGAGAGCACAGCAACGGGGGTGCGGAGGGCAAAGCGGAGAGATTCCCGCACAGAGGATCGGCGCCGACCGGCACTCACCAGCCCGAGGGCTTGTGTGCTCACCCGCCGGGGCGGGCGGGGCTGCGAGCCGAGGCTCGGGTTTCGGTCGGA
>NW_006775104.1:79910-80423 GCF_000442215.2 Lipotes vexillifer | reverse complement strand
GAGAATGAAGAATAAAAAGGGAAATCTCTCCCAGCAGCCTCAGAAACAGCGGATTAAAGCTACACAATCAACTTGATGTACCCTGCCTCTGTGGAATACATGAATAGACAGCGAATCATCCTAAATTGAGGAGGCGGACTTCTAGAGCAAGATCTATGATTTTTCCCCTTTTCCTCTTTTTGTGAATGTGTATGTGTATGCTTCTGTGTGAGATCTTGTCTGTATAGGTTTGCTTCCACCATTTGTCCTAGCGTTCTATCCGTCCACTGTTTTTTTTTCTTTTTTCTTAATATAATTAATTTTAATTTAAAGAACTCTATTATCCTTTACCTTCTTTCTATCTTTCCTTCCTTCCTTCCCTTTTTGAGACAACGAATCGTCCCAAATTGAGGAGGTGGACTTGGAGAGCAAGTTTTATGATTTTTTCCCCTCTACCTCTTTTTGTGAGGGTATATGTGTATGCTTCTATGTAAGATTTTGTCTCTATAACTTTGCTTCCACCATTTGTCCCAG
>NW_006775104.1:56268-73104 GCF_000442215.2 Lipotes vexillifer | reverse complement strand
TGGGAAGCAGCTGCATGGCACAGGGAAACCGGCTCGGTTCTTTGTGGCTGTCTGGAGGGGTGGGATAGGGAGGGTGGGAGGGAGGGAGATAAAGAGGGAAGAGATATGGGAACATATGTATATGTAAAACTGATTCACTCTGTTATAAAGCAGAAACTAACACACCATTGTAAAGCAATTATACCCCAATAAAGATGTTAAAAAAAAAAAAAGATCGATGCAATAGTAAAACCATAAAATATACATACATTAAAGCTGCTTTTTCTGCATGGTTCTGTTCACCTTAGAGCAGTGGTCCCCAGCGTTTTTGGCACCAGGGACTGGTTTCATGGAAGACAATTTTTCCACCGATAGGGGCGGGGATGGTTCAGACAGTCATTAGAGCGATGGGGAGCCATGGGGAGCAATGGGGAGCCATGGGGAGCGGCAGATGAAGCTCTGCGCGCTTGCTGCTCACCTCCTGCTGTGCTGCCCCCCAGGGTTAGGGACCCCTGCCTTACAGCATTCTTTCCTCAGCCTGTAGCACTCATGTATCAATACGCTTCAGAGAAGGCCAAGATGGAATCACTAACTTCTTGAGAATCCTCTACCTCTTTGGATTCCCAAATAGCATGCAACCCTAGTCACTGCATGTTGATATGCTCACTGCATTCTCGTTCTTACTGTAGAAAGAGCTCACGACAGGCTCTGCAGTAGCCAGGTGCATGACTGGGGTCTTCCTGTCTGCCTCATTCCCCACCATGAGGGAAGAGATGGCCGTGAGCCATTCATTCTCCTCCTGACCCCCTGGAATGCACATTCCAGGGATTGACCAGGTGTGATTTGTAGCCAAAGCATCAAACCAAACAAAGAGAACCAGGTGATGCCCTGGGCTATGTGGGCAAGTTGCTGAGTAGCCAATCACAGGCAGCATCTTGCTATCCCTAGGTTACACCCTGCCCACCCAGGCCAGGGTCAATGTGACGTCAGAGGCAGGGCCCTCCGTGGTACTCAGACTAATCATCTCTTCTTGACCTGTGACTAGCCATCCTAGGGCCTCAGTGCCACATGGGGTATGCAAGAGAACACAGAAGTTAGGCAAACACAACCTGCTTCCAAAGTACCCCATCAGTCCACAGCAAACTTACCTTAATTTACCAATTACAGTCTGCCCGTAATCAGAACTGTTAAATGCATTTTTAAACTGTGGAGAAGAAAAACAGAATTAAGAACAACTACAAAGAGAGGGGAAAAGTGATATTACATCTAGGTTTTAACATAAATCCATTTCTAAACTCATTTATATAACTATAACACAACAAATTATTTATTCTTTCCATGTGCTCTAATACGTTTCAGTAATTTTTGCTCTAACATAGGAAGATTCTGATATAATTCAGAGCCACCCAGGAAAAAGATGGAAACCTGAAACATCCAGCCAAATCAATACTCTTAAAAATAACGTGACTGACTTGTTTTTTCTTTTCAAAGTTACTGTTAGACTTACCTATATGCATACTTTATACACTCATCAGTTTACCTAAGGAAGACTTAAATGCCTACCTTAGCAAGGCATCATGCCTGAGACATAGAGATTACCAAGATGGGCAGACCCAGCCTCTGATCAAATAAGAGGTTACACCATGAAGTTGAGAGAGGTAAGTGCCAGAGAGTAGAATCTACCGTGGAAGTTCAAAGAAACTCTCATCTAGTCGCAGAGAACCAGAGAGGGCTTCATAGAGGAGATGGGCTGTAAAGCATTTCAGTAGGTAGTGCAGGGCCACGAAGTGGAAGAAGGAACAGCCCACACCAATGCTCAGAAGCAGGGTGCCTCAGAAGGCAGCAGGCTGAGGTGCCAAACTTCTCTGCTTAGCTTTTGCAAAATTTAACTGCTTTGAACCTCACTTTCTCATTGGAAAATTTGAGATAGCAGTAATTCCCACCACATAGGGCTATCATGCGTAGAAAGTGAGATAGAATATATGATACATGGCTTTGTGAGCTGGAAGGGGCTCCAGCACAGGTAGATCTTCTTAGGCCCGAGTTGCGTTCTAAGAGCAGAGACAATTCCAGATACTTGTTAACAAGTGGCCAGAGGTTAAGCTGGGACCTCTGGCAGGGGTGAGGTGGAGGTAGGATGGGGGTCTCATTTAGAACATAAGTTCTTTGATGCCAAGAATGGGGTTCGTTTTCTCTTTCTTATGACACCCCCTACCACCTGCCACCTGCCCATCCCCATGCCTATTCCATAGCACTCAGTGCAGGGCAATCCCTAGGAAACACTCAACAAACCCCAGTTGACAGATGACTGAATGACTTAACTGTGAAAGACATGACCTTGGACATGTCTTCCTCTCTTTGGACCCCATCTCCATATTTATTACATGAATGTTGAACTGGGTTGGTGCAAATTTTTTTTTATTATATAATCCAAGAATTTTATTATTTTTCTCCCATGGGGACCCCCATTTAAAAAAATCATGGCAACCAATGTCATTTAAAAAGATGAATTCCACCATTCTGTCTTCCAGGTCACTTATCCATTCTTCTCCCTCAGTTATTCTGCTATTGATTCCTTCTGGTGTATTTTTCATTTCAGTTATTGCATTGTTCATCTCTGTTTTTTTGTTCTTTAATTCTTCTAGGTCTTTGTTAAACATTTCTTGCATCCTCTCTGTCTTTGCCTCCATTCTTTTTCCGAGGTCCTGTATCATCTTCACTATCATTATTCTTAATTCTTCTTCTGGAAGGTTGCCTATCTCCACTCCATTTAGTTATTTTTCTGGGGTTTTATCTTGTTTCTTCATCTAGTACATAGCCCTCTGCCTTTTCATCTTGTCTATCTTTCTGTGAATGTGGTTTTAGTTCCACAGGCTGCAGGACTGTAGTTCTTCTTGCTTCTGCTGTCTCTAAAGTCATTTATTGATTCATTCAATCAACAAATATTTATTGCATGAGAAGTGAAGTCATATTTTATCTCAAGGAGTTTTTGTTTTGGTAGGAAAGGAAATCAGTTCACACCAATATATAAAATATTAGGCAACCTACATTCAGTGCCTGATATTACAGGCTAGCTCTCTCAACACCACCATTCCCAAACCACTTGTCTTTGTTTTCCTCAACTATCATAAAAACTAGAAAGCTAAATGCTTGATTTTGCAGTTAGGATGGCCTTATGACACAGTCTTCTACAAAAGGATGCAGGGCAGAAGACCTAAATAGACATTTTTCAAAGAAGATATACAGATTGGCAACAAACACATGAAAAGATGCTCAACATCACTAATCATTAGAGAAATGCAAATCAAAACTACAATGAGGTAGCACCTCACACCAGTCAGAATGGCCATCATCAAAAAAATCTACAAACAATAAATGCTGGGTAGGGTGTGGAGAGAAGAGAACCCTCTTGCACTGTTGGTGGGAATGTAAATTGATACAGCCACTATGGAGAACAATATGCAGGTTCCTTAAAAAACTAAAAATAGAACTACCCATACGACCCAGCAATCTCACTACTGGGCATATACCCTGAGAAACCATAATTCAAAAAGAGTCACGCACCACAATGTTCATTGCAGCTCTATTTACAATAGCCAGGACATGGAAGCAATCTAAGTGTCCATTGACAGATGAATGAATAAAGAAGATGTGGCACATATATACAATGGAATATTACTCAGCCATAAAAAGAAATGAAACTGAGTTATCTGTAGTGAGGTGGATGGACCTAGAGACTGTCATACAGAGTGAAGTAAGTCAGAAAGAGAAAAACAAATACCATATGCTAACACATATATATGGAATCTAAAAAAAAAAAAAAATTGTTCTGACGAGCCTAGGGGCAGGACAGGAATAAAGACGCAGACATAGAGAATGGACTTGAGGACATGGGAAGGGGGAAGGGGGAAGGGTAAGCTGGGACGAATTGAGAGAGTGGCATGGACTTATATACACTACCAAAAGTAAAATAGATAGCTAGTGGGAAGCAGCCGCATAGCACTAGAGCAGTGGGATAGGGAGGGTGGGAGGGAGGGAGATGCAAGAGGGAGGAGATATGGGGATATATGTATATGTATAGCTGATTCACTTTGTTATAAACCAGAAACTGACACACCACTGTAAAGCAATTATACTCCAATAAAGATGTTAAAAAAATTAAAAATAAAGTGTTTCTCCACCTAGAGTTCTAAGACATATTTCCAAGCTAACATTTTTCCCTTCAAAACTAAATTTTGAGAAACACTGGCTGGACACCCTCTCTAAGACCTTCCAGGTCTGACATCTGTGGTTCCAGAATAGAGATCTCCATCTCTTTCATGTCAACACACTCACAATAATCAAAATGAAATGAAGCTGTTGTTCATTTTGACATTTTTGACAATGGGAAAAAGAAGTAACATATAATTCAGATGGAGTTCCTCTTCCAGACATTAAAAAAGCCAGACTAGTATGCAAATTTGATTGTAAAAAGGAAAAAAAAAATCATCTTTAATTTTTTTTCTCTTCAATTCTATGGAAGTAATTTATTTTAAAACAGCATTACATTTCTCTGTCCACTTAAAAATATTTAAGAATATTTCTGTATGAATGAGTATGGCATGGCTGGAGGTGGCTTCTAAAGGCCCTCTGCTGTGCCAGATGTTACCCCTCTAGGTGCAGGATCACGGTGAGGACCCAGGGTCCCAGAGGAGGAGCCTGGGCAACCAGGAAGCAGTGGCCCCCAGGAGTTTGGAACAGCTACTGTTTACAAACCAATAAGCATGCATTTCACTACTTGATCCACCGGTACAGCTGTACCAGCATGTACCACCCGAATACCAGTCTACACTCTACAAGTCAGTGTTAGAATAAAGAATATTTATAGAGGAAGGATGTTTGGAAAATACTTACAAATGTAGTAATTTTAAAGTATAATTCCTGATAGCCCACAGAATTTTCATCTTCTAAGCCAGATGTAGATGATATAGTGACCTTAATCGTACCAGGGAATATCTTTCCTGAAATTGAAGCAGAATCTCTCTGTGATATTTAATGTAAAGAATGCTATGAAATACATCTTTCCTTCATTGATGCAGTCATTTTTTGTTTTCAGTGCTTTTAATTATTTAAGAGGGAAAAAAACAGTTGCAAAGAACATCTTCATGCACAAACCTTTCTACATATGGAGTCATTTACTTAGAGTGGATCCCCAGAAATGAGAGTATTAGTACTAAAAACAGGAACATTCTTTTGGCTTTGGGGATATCTCTAATTTCTGTGGCCAACACAATGCATTCATTTCCTGTACAGTTGGTCTGTTCTGGCAAGGAGGGATATTTCTCATTCATAAAACAGACAAAAACATGTAACTCAGGAAACAGCCTTGGACTTTCACAGCGCCCAGCTGATATAACCAAAAAAGTATAGGGTCGATTTGCTCTTAAAGTTCATTTCCAGAGCTGAGAGGCTCTTAAGTCTCCAAAAATAGGGTTTGCTGTTATAGAACAAGCAAATCCTATGACAGAGAACTGAACCAAAGTCAGAGACCAGGTTCCTGGTTCGTCTGACTCTGTGGTTTTAGAAAATCACCTTATTCTGCATCAGTGTCCCCATGTAATAGCACCACTTTGTATTTATGCAGCCTGTGTACTTTTCCAGGGACTCCGACATCTATCATTCTCATTTTGACCCCATGGCACCATTCCCTTGAACAGTTTAAGTGAAGGGACCCATCTACTCCCGTACCTCTAGGACTAGCTCACAAATCTGAATTGGTCTATTTCCTCTCCCACTAGTTTCCATTGAGATAAAGACAGGAAGCTTTTTTCTACTTGGCTGGCCTTTGTTGCCTCCAAATTTTCCTCTAATTTTAGTATTCTGGAAGCTCTTTTTGCCATTATTTTAAGTTTTCTATTCCACTTAGGTCTGAGGTGCAGCTCTCCATGATTCATCCTTTGTAACTCACCTTTATTGCATGTGGAAGAGTTATAGTAATACCCTTCTGAACACAGGCAAAACTGTCTATCATGCAGATTAACACATGAAGAACCATCCTTACAGGGATCCTTTTGGCAAGGGTTTATGGAACCTGAGATACAGTAGAAAGAGATTAAAAATCCATAGGATAACAACAAATAACACCAAGAAACATACTTTTAAATCTCCTGGGCACTTTCTATTCCTTGGCTGTGTTACTCCATGGCATACCCTTAGAACAGCTGAAACAAATACATATTTTCTTATGTTTCTAGGAAGTTTGTTGCTAAATTTCTAGAGCCAAGCACTTGTCAACAGTAAAGGTCAGAGGTTGGTGGGTAAGAGTCTGCTCAGAGAGAGACAGCAGTCTTCTAACTCCAAGGAGTAAAGAAATACTTTGGACCTCAAGGATCCTCCAGAACCTTGATGTCTGGTTCTCTAACACTAGGTAGAAGTCTCCAAAACCATTTTAGAGAAAGCATCATATATTTTTTTGAAGATATGAATAATTGACTTATAGGGAAGATCAGGCCAAAAGCTCCCCAAAGAAACTAGATATTGTATTCTGCTTAGCACACATGGTATACAGACCCACGAGGAAAGGCAAGGGAGAGTAAGGGAACAGTGTGGATTAACTCAGTGAAAATTCTAAGACGAAGTGATGTAGGGTCACTCTACTCTCTGGCTTTCTGAGTGGATGACCTGAATAAATGGAGAGAAGAATATTACAATGGTTTCTACACCACTGGTCAGGACTCCTAGAGCAGGCAGGGTGCAGCATCTTTCTTATCTTTGGAGAACTGACGGGATCCAAGAAGGGAAGTTAGGCCAGTGGCCAAATGGTGATCTTAGCTAGCCATTTCCTTTATCTCTGTCAAATTAAATGATCCTGAGCTTTGATTTCAGAATAGATCAAGTAACTGACAACCTTCAGAGCTGTCTTAAGATCTTATAATCCTGTAGGTGCAAATCGTTGCTTAAAAAAAAAAAAGAGAGACTACATATGAGGTACGATGTGTATAACATTGTCTCTTTTTTACTGACGTATAGTTGATTTACAATATTACATTAGTTTCAAGTATACAGTCCAGTGATTCAGTATTTTTGGAGATTATACTACATTATAAGTTATTGCAAGATAATGGCTATAATTCCCTGTGCTATATAGTATATCATTGTTGCTTATCTATTCTATACATAGTAGTTTGTATCTGTTAATCCCATACGCCTAATTTGTCTCTCTCCCCTTTGGTAACCATAAGTTTGTTTTCTCTATCTGTGAGTCGGTTTTTATTTTGCATATACACTCATTTGTATTATTTTTTAGATTCCACATATAAGTGATTTCATACAGTATTTGTCTTTCTCTGACTTGTTTCACTAAAGCATAATATTCTCTAGGTCTGTCCACAATGCTGCAAAAGGCAGAATTTCATTCTTTTTATGGCTGAGTAATATTCTATCATGCGCATGTATCTTTTCAAATTGGTGTTTTCGTTTCTCTGGATATATACCCGGGAATGGAATTGCTGGATCATGTGGTAAAAACTGAAAATAGAACTACCATATGATCCAGCAATTCCATTCCTGGGTATATAGCCAGAAATAACATGCTCTCTCTTACGATAAAAAAAAAAAAAGGTGGGGGGACTTCCCTGGTGGTGCAGTGGCTAAGAATCTGCCTGCCAATGCAGGGGACACGGGCTCGAGCCCTGGTCTGAGAAGATTCCACATGCCACGGATCAACTAAGCCCGTGCGCCACAACTACTGAGCCCACGTGCCACAACTACTGAAGCCCATGCACCTAGAGTCCGTGCTCTGCAACAAGAAAAGCCACTGCAATGAGAAGCCCGCGCACCGCAACAAAGAGTAGCCCCTGCTCACCACAGAGAGAAAAGCCTGCATGCAGCAACGAAGACCCAATGCAGCCAAAACTAACTAACTAAATGAATATTTTTTAAAAAGGAGGGGAATACATAGAAACATATAAGTCTATGTGTTTGTATTTGCACAAACACAAAAAACTAGCCACAGAAGTTGTCTCCGGGGAAGAAAACTGGGGGTCTGGGTCCTAGGGGTCTAGGATAGGAGGGAGATTTAGTTTTTACCGCATATACTTTTGCCCCATTTAAGCTTCTTTTTCCATAACTGTGGGCCTAATTGACTTTTATAAAAAATAAATAAAACAGTACTGGTGAGGAGCTCTGATACTGGTTGGGAGTGTAAAATGGTGCAGCCACTTTAGAAGACAGGCAGGCAGTTTCTTACAGAACTAAACATACTCTTAACCATATGACCCCACAAGTGCATGCTTTAGTATTTACTCAGTGTAAATGCTGAGAATTCACTTATTATTTATCAACTTATATCCACTCAAAACCCTGCAAACGAATACTTATAGCCTTTTCTTCATGACTGCCAAAACCTGGAAGCCACCAAGATGTCCTTCAGTAGGTGAGTGGATAAACAAACTGCTACAGCCAGACAGTGGAATATTATTCAGTGTTCAAGCCTTGAAAATTGACATGGAGGAATCTTAAATGCATATTACTAAATAAAAGAAGCTAATCTGAAAACGCCACATACTGTGATTCCAACTACATGACGTTCTGAAAAAGGCAAAACTATGACGACAGTAAAAAGATCAGGGGTTAGCAGGGAGGAAGGGATGAATGGGCAGAGTACAGTAGATTGTTAGGAAGGCGAAAATCGTCTTTATGATACCATAATGATGGATACATGTCATTATACGTTTATTCAAACCTACAGAATATACAACACCAACAGTAAACCCTAATGTAAACTGGACTTGGGGTGATTATCATGTGTCAATATAGATTCATCAATTGTCACAAATGTACCCTCTGGTGAGGAAAGATGATAATAAGGGAGGCTATGCAGCTGTGGGGGTAGGGAAATATGCGAACTCTACCTTCCTTTTGATTTTGCTGTGAATCTAAGACTGCTCTAAAAGCAAAGTCTATTGAAAAAAAAATTTTTTAAGAGTGAAAAAAACAGGCTACCTGGGACACAGGAGGCGTAGTGCAGTACCTCATAAACAACAGCAAGGGTCACCTCTCTGAGAAGGTGTAAACCACTATTCTAAGTAAAGTAAATGGCTTTTTAAAAAGCCTCAGCCACATTGCAAGGATGATTTGGCAAATCCTAGGGAAGAAATTGAGTGCAGCTCCATTCTGGATATACTGCTCATATAACTCCTGGTGTGCTTTCTCCCTGGCAATAGAGGACAGACTTGTTAGTTTTTCTGTGTGCCAGGAATAAAATCACAGGATGTTACAGTGGGAAAAGGATTTTGGTGGCTATTTAGTTCAATCACATCTTATTAACAGTGAGTATGTTGAAGCCAAGAGAGAAGTGATTTGGCCCATGCCCCATAGTTAGTGTAGGGCCAGACACAGGAAGACTGCCTTACTCTGAGAGAGTGTCTGGAGAAGCAGAAACAGCTTTAAAAAGCTCCCTTTCGGGCTTCCCTGGTGGCGCAGTGGTTGAGAGTCCGCCTGCCGATGCAGGGGACACAGGTTCGTGCCCCGGTCTGGGAAGATCCCACATGCTGTGGAGCGGCTGGGCCCGTGAGCCATGGCCGCTGAGCCTGCCCGTCCGGAGCCTGTGCTCCTCAACCGGAGAGGCCACAACAGTTAGAGGCCCACGTACCGCAAAAAAAAAAAAGAAAAAAGAAAAAAAAGCTCTCTTTCCTGACTGCAGGAGAACTGATTGTGTAGCTGTGTCCCTCTTGACCTAGCCTTCAGAGCGGCCCCTGCAAACATGAAAGAAGATTGGGAGCCAGGTTTTGATACAGGCTCTGGCTCCATTTTCTTAATCATCCATTTCTTAGATCTATTGCAGAACACTGGGGAAGACAAAAGAAGTAAGTATAGGGAAACATCAACTTGCTCTTTGACCCTGGGTAAGTTGCTGCCCTCACTGGGCCTCAGTTTCCCTAACTGAGAATAACAGGGTTTATCTAGACCCTTTAAGCCTAGGTTTGAGGATTCTTTAAGACCAGGGGTTGGCAAACTATGACTTGTGAGCCAATTCTGGCCAGTCCTCTGTTTTTGTAAATAAAGTTTTATTGATACACAATCAGGCATATTCATTTGTATATTGTCCATGGCTGCTTTGATGCTAATATGGCAGAGTGGAGTAGTTGTAAGAGAGACCTTATCATGGCCCACAAAACCTGAAACATTTATTAGTTTGCCTTCACTGATAAAGTTTACTGACCCCTGCTCTAAACTTTGGGAAATGAGGCAAGTGTTTTCTGTTTCAATAACTTGGGCTTGAGGTCAATCATCATCTCTTAGATAGTAGCCCCAAATATCTGTCCTTTGGACCACGGCTCTGGTCATGTCTAGGACTGTTTGAGTACTGCTGTTGTTTGGCTTTTTAATCTCTCAGGCTCAAAGTCCATGAATTAGCTCAAATTCTAAACTGTGATCAGCTACCTTTGTAATGTCATAATTTTTCCATAACATTTGATGAGGAATCAGGATAGAAGTGACTCTTTCCTTCAGTAGACCAGGGATCTAGACCAGTGGGGCTGGAGAGTCAGTGCTTATTTGCACCTGACCTCAGAGAAGCTGAAACTATTTGCAAAAATCTACTAGGGAGAGGGAAGCTGGAAAAGTAGCTTTTTAAAGTCCAAGTTCATAAAAATATTCCACATCTGGCAAATAACTTGAGGAAAGGAGAATGGAACAGGTAATCTTTTAGCATGTCTGCCATTACTATTAGCCCACGCGACCCAGACTTTTTAATTCCAGGGGTTCACATCCAAGGACACCTTGGGTCTCTTTATACGCACTTCCCTACTCTGGTAGAACAAACTTACGTACCATCTTCCAACATACTGTGACTCCTCAGTGAGAAGCTTTGAGGGAATTGCTCTTACCTGGGGTATTTGTGGAGGGAGTAGGTGTACTCGTTTTAGGGGTAGGAGGAGCGCTCGTGGTGTTGGCGGGAGCTGCAGGGCCTGTGGTAGGAGTAGGAGCGCTCGTGGTGTCGGTAGGAGTTGCAGTGGCTGTGGTAGGAGTAGGAGCGCTCGTGTCGGTAGGAGTTGCAGTGGCTGTGGTAGGAGTAGTAGCGCTCGTGTCGGTAGGAGTTGCAGTGCCTGTGGTAGGAGTAGTAGCGCTCGTGTCGGTAGGAGTTGCAGTGCCTGTGGTAGGAGTAGTAGCGCTCGTGTCGGTAGGAGTTGCAGTGCCTGTGGTAGGAGTAGTAGCGCTCGTGTCGGTAGGAGTTGCAGTGCCTGTGGTAGGAGTAGTAGCGCTCGTGTCGGTAGGAGTTGCAGTGCCTGTGGTAGGAGTAGTAGCGCTCGTGTCGGTAGGAGTTGCAGTGCCTGTGGTAGGAGTAGTAGCGCTCGTGTCGGTAGGAGTTGCAGTGCCTGTGGTAGGAGTAGTAGCGCTCGTGTCGGTAGGAGTTGCAGTGCCTGTGGTAGGAGTAGTAGCGCTCGTGTCGGTAGGAGTTGCAGTGCCTGTGGTAGGAGTAGTAGCGCTCGTGTCGGTAGGAGTTGCAGTGCCTGTGGTAGGAGTAGTAGCGCTCGTGTCGGTAGGAGTTGCAGTGCCTGTGGTAGGAGTAGTAGCGCTCGTGTCGGTAGGAGTTGCAGTGCCTGTGGTAGGAGTAGTAGCGCTCGTGTCGGTAGGAGTTGCAGTGCCTGTGGTAGGAGTAGTAGCGCTCGTGTCGGTAGGAGTTGCAGTGCCTGTGGTAGGAGTAGTAGCGCTCGTGTCGGTAGGAGTTGCAGTGCCTGTGGTAGGAGTAGTAGCGCTCGTGTCGGTAGGAGTTGCAGTGCCTGTGGTAGGAGTAGTAGCGCTCGTGTCGGTAGGAGTTGCAGTGCCTGTGGTAGGAGTAGTAGCGCTCGTGTCGGTAGGAGTTGCAGTGCCTGTGGTAGGAGTAGTAGCGCTCGTGTCGGTAGGAGTTGCAGTGCCTGTGGTAGGAGTAGTAGCGCTCGTGTCGGTAGGAGTTGCAGTGCCTGTGGTAGGAGTAGTAGCGCTCGTGTCGGTAGGAGTTGCAGTGCCTGTGGTAGGAGTAGTAGCGCTCGTGTCGGTAGGAGTTGCAGTGCCTGTGGTAGGAGTAGTAGCGCTCGTGTCGGTAGGAGTTGCAGTGCCTGTGGTAGGAGTAGTAGCGCTCGTGTCGGTAGGAGTTGCAGTGCCTGTGGTAGGAGTAGTAGCGCTCGTGTCGGTAGGAGTTGCAGTGCCTGTGGTAGGAGTAGTAGCGCTCGTGTCGGTAGGAGTTGCAGTGCCTGTGGTAGGAGTAGTAGCGCTCGTGTCGGTAGGAGTTGCAGTGCCTGTGGTAGGAGTAGTAGCGCTCGTGTCGGTAGGAGTTGCAGTGCCTGTGGTAGGAGTAGTAGCGCTCGTGTCGGTAGGAGTTGCAGTGCCTGTGGTAGGAGTAGTAGCGCTCGTGTCGGTAGGAGTTGCAGTGCCTGTGGTAGGAGTAGTAGCGCTCGTGTCGGTAGGAGTTGCAGTGCCTGTGGTAGGAGTAGTAGCGCTCGTGTCGGTAGGAGTTGCAGTGCCTGTGGTAGGAGTAGTAGCGCTCGTGTCGGTAGGAGTTGCAGTGCCTGTGGTAGGAGTAGTAGCGCTCGTGTCGGTAGGAGTTGCAGTGCCTGTGGTAGGAGTAGTAGCGCTCGTGTCGGTAGGAGTTGCAGTGCCTGTGGTAGGAGTAGTAGCGCTCGTGTCGGTAGGAGTTGCAGTGCCTGTGGTAGGAGTAGTAGCGCTCGTGTCGGTAGGAGTTGCAGTGCCTGTGGTAGGAGTAGTAGCGCTCGTGTCGGTAGGAGTTGCAGTGCCTGTGGTAGGAGTAGTAGCGCTCGTGTCGGTAGGAGTTGCAGTGCCTGTGGTAGGAGTAGTAGCGCTCGTGTCGGTAGGAGTTGCAGTGCCTGTGGTAGGAGTAGTAGCGCTCGTGTCGGTAGGAGTTGCAGTGCCTGTGGTAGGAGTAGTAGCGCTCGTGTCGGTAGGAGTTGCAGTGCCTGTGGTAGGAGTAGTAGCGCTCGTGTCGGTAGGAGTTGCAGTGCCTGTGGTAGGAGTAGTAGCGCTCGTGTCGGTAGGAGTTGCAGTGCCTGTGGTAGGAGTAGTAGCGCTCGTGTCGGTAGGAGTTGCAGTGCCTGTGGTAGGAGTAGTAGCGCTCGTGTCGGTAGGAGTTGCAGTGCCTGTGGTAGGAGTAGTAGCGCTCGTGTCGGTAGGAGTTGCAGTGCCTGTGGTAGGAGTAGTAGCGCTCGTGTCGGTAGGAGTTGCAGTGCCTGTGGTAGGAGTAGTAGCGCTCGTGTCGGTAGGAGTTGCAGTGCCTGTGGTAGGAGTAGTAGCGCTCGTGTCGGTAGGAGTTGCAGTGCCTGTGGTAGGAGTAGTAGCGCTCGTGTCGGTAGGAGTTGCAGTGCCTGTGGTAGGAGTAGTAGCGCTCGTGTCGGTAGGAGTTGCAGTGCCTGTGGTAGGAGTAGTAGCGCTCGTGTCGGTAGGAGTTGCAGTGCCTGTGGTAGGAGTAGTAGCGCTCGTGTCGGTAGGAGTTGCAGTGCCTGTGGTAGGAGTAGTAGCGCTCGTGTCGGTAGGAGTTGCAGTGCCTGTGGTAGGAGTAGTAGCGCTCGTGTCGGTAGGAGTTGCAGTGCCTGTGGTAGGAGTAGTAGCGCTCGTGTCGGTAGGAGTTGCAGTGCCTGTGGTAGGAGTAGTAGCGCTCGTGTCGGTAGGAGTTGCAGTGCCTGTGGTAGGAGTAGTAGCGCTCGTGTCGGTAGGAGTTGCAGTGCCTGTGGTAGGAGTAGTAGCGCTCGTGTCGGTAGGAGTTGCAGTGCCTGTGGTAGGAGTAGTAGCGCTCGTGTCGGTAGGAGTTGCAGTGCCTGTGGTAGGAGTAGTAGCGCTCGTGTCGGTAGGAGTTGCAGTGCCTGTGGTAGGAGTAGTAGCGCTCGTGTCGGTAGGAGTTGCAGTGCCTGTGGTAGGAGTAGTAGCGCTCGTGTCGGTAGGAGTTGCAGTGCCTGTGGTAGGAGTAGTAGCGCTCGTGTCGGTAGGAGTTGCAGTGCCTGTGGTAGGAGTAGTAGCGCTCGTGTCGGTAGGAGTTGCAGTGCCTGTGGTAGGAGTAGTAGCGCTCGTGTCGGTAGGAGTTGCAGTGCCTGTGGTAGGAGTAGTAGCGCTCGTGTCGGTAGGAGTTGCAGTGCCTGTGGTAGGAGTAGTAGCGCTCGTGTCGGTAGGAGTTGCAGTGCCTGTGGTAGGAGTAGTAGCGCTCGTGTCGGTAGGAGTTGCAGTGCCTGTGGTAGGAGTAGTAGCGCTCGTGTCGGTAGGAGTTGCAGTGCCTGTGGTAGGAGTAGTAGCGCTCGTGTCGGTAGGAGTTGCAGTGCCTGTGGTAGGAGTAGTAGCGCTCGTGTCGGTAGGAGTTGCAGTGCCTGTGGTAGGAGTAGTAGCGCTCGTGTCGGTAGGAGTTGCAGTGCCTGTGGTAGGAGTAGTAGCGCTCGTGTCGGTAGGAGTTGCAGTGCCTGTGGTAGGAGTAGTAGCGCTCGTGTCGGTAGGAGTTGCAGTGCCTGTGGTAGGAGTAGTAGCGCTCGTGTCGGTAGGAGTTGCAGTGCCTGTGGTAGGAGTAGTAGCGCTCGTGTCGGTAGGAGTTGCAGTGCCTGTGGTAGGAGTAGTAGCGCTCGTGTCGGTAGGAGTTGCAGTGCCTGTGGTAGGAGTAGTAGCGCTCGTGTCGGTAGGAGTTGCAGTGCCTGTGGTAGGAGTAGTAGCGCTCGTGTCGGTAGGAGTTGCAGTGCCTGTGGTAGGAGTAGTAGCGCTCGTGTCGGTAGGAGTTGCAGTGCCTGTGGTAGGAGTAGTAGCGCTCGTGTCGGTAGGAGTTGCAGTGCCTGTGGTAGGAGTAGTAGCGCTCGTGTCGGTAGGAGTTGCAGTGCCTGTGGTAGGAGTAGTAGCGCTCGTGTCGGTAGGAGTTGCAGTGCCTGTGGTAGGAGTAGTAGCGCTCGTGTCGGTAGGAGTTGCAGTGCCTGTGGTAGGAGTAGTAGCGCTCGTGTCGGTAGGAGTTGCAGTGGCTGTGGTAGGAGTAGTAGAGCTCGTGGGGTTGGTAGTTGTAGCAACACCTGTGGCACAGGCACAACTTTCTGATGTTAGTATAAATAAAATTGGCGACTTTAAATCATGCCAAGGTTTTGATACACTTGTCTTAAGATATTAATGAAACACTTCAAAACACTAATACAAAGTGTCCAGATTCTCAGATATTGTGTGAGTTTTGTTTCGTTGTGTGTATTTTTTTTTTTCAATGAATGTCTGGTCATTGCAATCCTCAATGCAGTGGCTGCAGTAGGAGTAGGAGCGCTCGTGTCGGTAGGAGTTGCAGTGGCTGTGGTAGGAGTAGGTAGTGGTAATAGTAATTATAATCACTTTTCTAGAACCCTAGTCATTATATTGGCATAATCAGTGACTTGCACATTCAGCGATAGCATTTGAGCAAGTTTTATCAGCAAGCAATATTTTCAGTTAATAAATAAGGTTTCAAAAATCACATACGAGTGGATTTAAACTTGCTGAATGTGAAGATTGAACCTCAAGTCACTGTAGCTTTAGTAATTGCTTATTGTATTAGAGGCAGCTGAGTTTGAAACAGTTTGGTTCTCGGCTGGAGGAACAAAGATATTAAGTTTCAGAAGACATAACATTGAATATATAATGACAGTTGCTATTATTTAATACTAATTAGTACCCAATCCGTTTTCTTCTGAAAAATAAATGTAGTGGATTACATTAAAAACGAAAATACATGACTACTTCTTAAAAAAAAAAAACCCGCAATAAATACAATTAAAAATTAAACAGACAAAACTGGAAAAATGTTACTGGGGAGTTCCCTGGGTGGCCTAGTGGTTAGGATTCCAGGCTTTCACTGCCGTGGCCCAGCTTCCATCCCTAGTTAGGGAATTGAGATCCCACAAGCCGCGAGGCACGGCAAAAGAAAAAAAAAAAGTTACTGAAAAATACGATGTTCAACTGGTAGAAAAATATGAAGTTAATATTATTTATTGTATTATTATTAATTATAATATATTAATATAATTTATAATATGAAATATTAATTATATATTAATATCAACATGTCATATTATTACAAGATGTAATATCATTTATGCCTGTAGTTGCAGAACTGTCAATCTGAGTTTAATATTCCTCAGAGCAGCTCTCAGTGAGGGCAATTGAAAATGCCACCAGGTGGAGCTGTTTACCACCTGGACATGCCTCCTTTTGTCTTTTTACAATTTACAGCAATTGCCCCAATTTTCCATTACATCGCTTGTTAGCTGAGGGATGGTAGGGAAGGGGTTGTGTTTAAAGAATGATGAAATAAAAATACCTCATTAAGGTATTTAATGTATTAAACTTATTCAAAATGTTTTCTAGTGATGTTTACCCATTCGTAATTCTAGAGACATGAACTTTTAAAAGAATAAGATGAATATAGGTGGTTTTTGCCCTAAGGGCTATGCTGATCATCAAAGCTGCCTTTTTTCAAATCTTAGGAACACCTGGACACATGGGGTAGTGTACTCTTAGTGATCCTATAGTCACTTTTCTAGAACCCTTAATTATCTCTAAGAGCTCTGACAATTACAATCGGTTAAAAAAATTATTAAAAGGAAAAGTTTTAGTGAGGAAGCTATTTGTAAACCTTTGGATATAGAAAACTGCCGAAGATGTTACCTAATTCCCGCTTGGGTCTGGAAGCCCCTGGATGACAGAATCTGGCTCTTCACTTTGAACGGGGCTGGGCTTAACCAGTCATTCATAGGCAAATGCTCTCCCAGGAGCAAGAAAATAGTTCATCAGCTGGCCCTCTCGACAGCTGCTACCCTGTTCCTCCTACTACTCTCACTTATCAAGGGCTTACCCTGTGTCCAAGAGGCCTATGGAATGGTTATGAGCATCCACATTTGACAG
>NW_006775104.1:19782-56194 GCF_000442215.2 Lipotes vexillifer | reverse complement strand
AGGAATGCCTTCCAATACTCAGAGGGATTAAGGGATTTGCCCAGAGGTAAGACTTGACCCCCATGAGTAAGGGGCAAAAAAGAACTCTTGATGCCACATTCAGGGATTAAACCAGGTCCCTGCTCTGCATTAGGACCCAAATGACATCTGGAGGTTAAAGAGAAGGGGATTCTAGGGCACTGAGCCCTTGGAACTACCAAGTTGTTCTTGTCTGGCCTCAGGATTCTCAGGGACAAATCTCTGGCTTGCTGGACCCCAAATCTTAGTCCAGAAGCTTCTTTTACTACTGTTCTATCTGCCTTCATCACAGACTGAAATGCCTTGTTGTCTTTGAGCCCAGTTGGAGAGGAAACTTCATCCACAAAATAGTCCACCTAATGGGGCCGTGGGAATTAAGCTTAAGCCTGCTGATTCTATCCCAGAGACAGCAAACATGATTAAAAGAATTAAAAAATTTTAAATGTTCCTTACCTGAGTGTAGAGAAAGGATGGCAAGAAGACTGAGGTAAGTGAAGGCTTTCATTTTAGCTGTTCTTGCTAGGTAATCCAGGGAGAAAATGATTTCCCTCCAGCTATCTTTCTTTTTAACTCTCTCTCAGGTTCAAAGTCCAGTAATTAACTGACGTCAGACCAGACAAAGGCAATTACTAGTTAGGGTTTGGTCATATAGCGTAGGTCCCTTCCGAGCTTTTGAGATAGAAGAGGTGAACCAGGAGTTATGGATTATTTTTGTCTCATAGTCCAAAATAACTCAGGACAGTCCAAACATCCTTGGGAGATTGGGGAGCAGAGGGGCGTGTTAATCTCTGTATATTCCAAACATCCCCAAGCTACCACCTTTTAGGAGGTCACCGTTCCTTTAAACACTCAGTAATATAGTCTGTGCTCTTCTCACTGCACTGGAGTGCAGGAAATCCATAGTTTCCTCCAGCTATAGTTCTGAGAATCCCTGAGGAGTCCTCATGTGTTTCTCCAGACTGTTGCTGAGTTTTTATCACCTTTCGCTGTGGACCACCACTCTAGGCCTCTCTGACGGTCACTTCTAGCAACTTTGTATTCATGTCTCCAAGCTTCCCTGGTTCCCCACATATCACTGTACCTGGACATGATCCCCCATTAATGTCCTCAGAGGCAGTGAATATCAAATTGTAACCTTTAATCTAACTTTACTGAGAGTTTGTGTGTGCCAGATCAAGGAGGGGAAAATACAGTGCGGAAAGAGAATACCTTAAAACAGATGACTTGATCTCTTGACTCGTGGTTGTTCATGGGCCAGGTCCCTCCTCGCAGGTCCTCTACTCACCTCTTATTCCTCAGCCCCTGACCTCTCACCACGTTTCCCGGAACCAGCTTTATCACTTGGATGAAGGTCTTTTTAATCCAGTCCTCCCTGTTTAAAATCCAGGACCCCCACCCCACTGCATTTGGCCCCAGGCAGAGGAATGAAGCCAATAACACCTCGTGAGTATTAGCCAGAGTTTTCACTCTAACCTTAGTGAAAACAAAAATTTTTATATTACACAGCAGGCGAGTTCCCTGTTGTCCCAAAAATCTTCATTCAGTAATAGGATTTGGGATTTACTCTTCACAGCTGAGAGGCTCATTTAAATATTTTTCCCCAAGAAAAGACAACTCTTGGGCCCATATGTGGTACATTATTCTCAGCTTGAATGATCCCTGGCAGCAAGAGTTAAACAAAGGCCTTTTTAAAATTCTTTTGTCTTTTAAAACTCACTTTATTTAGGTAGGTATAGTTTACTTCAATAAATCAATCCATTTGAAGTGTAAAACTCAATGAGCTTTGATAGATGTATATTCACGTCAAACCACCATTACAATCAAGATACAGCACATTTATCACACCCAAAAGTTTCCTCTTGCCCTTTTGCAGTCTATTCTGTCCTCCACCCCCAACCCCAGGCAACTGCCAACCTGCTTTCTGTCACTAGAGATTAGTTTGCTTTTTCTAGAATTGTATATAAACGGAGTAGTACAGTATGTGTTATTTTATGTCCAGCTTCTCTCCCTCAGCCCGATGTTTTGTGAAATTCATCCGTATTACTGTGTGTCAGTTCTTCCTCCTTCCCTGTTTCCTTTCGTTATTTTCCCCTTCTTTTACAACTTTACTGAGGTACAATTTATGTAAACTCACACATTTAAAGCTTTGACACGTACACACACCCATGAAACCATCACCATAATCAAGATAGCAAATGTTCTCATAATTCCCCAAAGTTCTCTTGTGTTCATCCTTCCCCACACCTCCAGTCTAAGGTAACCACTGATTGCTTTCTGTCACTACAGATTAATTTGTATTTTCTAGAATTTTATACAAATGGAGTCATACAGATGTACTGCATTTGGGAGGGGGTTATTTTTTGGTCTGGCTTCTTTGACTTAGCACAATTATTTTGAGATTCATTCATGTTGTTGTATATATTAATAGTTTGTTTTTTCCTATTTCTGAAGAGTATTCCATTGTATAGATATGGTGAACATACTCCGGTTTATCTATTCATCTGTTGATGGACATTTGTGTTGTTTCCAGTTTTTGACTATTACAAAGGTCCTATGAATATTCATGCACAAGTCTTTGTGTGGTCGTATGCTTTCATTTCTCTTGGGTGAATACTTAGGTGTGGAATGGTTGTATCATATGATAGGTATATGTTTAACTTTTAACAAACTCTCAAACTGTTTTCCAAAGCTGTTTCATTTTACATTCATCAGCAACATATGAGTTCCAGTTGCTACCCATCCTTGCCAACACTTGCTTACTCTCAGTCTTTATAATATTAACCATTCTAAAGGGTACGTAGTGGTATCTCACTTTGGTTTTAATTTGCATCTCCTGACGACAAATGATATGGAGCATCTTTTTTTTTTTTTTTTTTTTTTTGCTCACATCACTTGTTTACTGACAACTTTGTAAATTGAGTGATTGGGTCATTTTTATAAAGAATTGCAGTTTTTTTTTTTTTTGTGGTACGCGGGCCTCTCACTGTTGTGGCATCTCCCGTCGCGGAGCACAGGCTCCGGACGCGCAGGCTCAGCGGCCATGGCTCACGGGCCCAGCCGCTCCGCGGCATGTGGGATCTTCCTGGACCGGTGCACGAACCCGTGTCCCCTGCATCGGCAGGCGGACTCTCAACCACTGCGCCACCAGGGAAGCCCCATATCTCTTCTTTTAAAAAATATTTGTTTCAAATCATTTGTCCATTTTTAGTGGAGTTGTCTCCTTATTTTTGAGTTGTCAAGTGTTCTTTATATACATATTGCAAATACGTTCTCCCTTTCTGCCATTTTTACATGGCATTTCAACCTAGTACATTCACTTTATAAAAGGCTAACCAGGAATTTAGGAAAATTAAGAAAGTGGTCACATAATTAGCTGCAGGGTCTCAAATCCTGTCTCCTAAACCAGGAAGAGCCCACTGCTCTACCTTTTTCTGGTTTCAAGATATCAAGAGAGTAGTATCAACAGAGCACTACTGCCAGTGTCTGCTAATGCCACTCTATTACAACAGTGTCGATATCTCCTGTGGTTTTCTACACCACTTCAGTGCTGAGGACACAAGGAAGTATGACCAGGAAGGGATGGAGGTCTTCTAGGCACCTGCCTTCCTGACTCTTCCCTGGCCTTACCTGGCAAAATGTGAGCAACGAGAAGGTCAGGTAGTCCTGAACGTATGAATCCACAGTCATCCTTTCTTAGGCCTCTTTGAACCCAGGCCACACCAGACTACAACACTCCAGGACTATAGAGACAAGTACATAGAGCTTCTCAGTTGTGGAAATGCTTCTTCCTCATGGCTGATGGGAATCCTTCCCTGTGGAGCAGCTCACTGAGCGCCACGCTCCTGGCCTCTCAGTGCCTTTACTGACTCTGCCCTAAGTGAGGCGTGCTGACTTATTTCAGAAGGATAAACTGGGAATACTCATCTCCAGTCCTGCCTTACCCTTCTGGGAGAGAACCTGGGTATTCAGGACTGTTGTAGCTGGGAGGTAAGGATTCAGTATCAGAAAGCCCTAAATCACATTCTCCAAAATAAGCTCCTGTTGAAAGTGATATTTTGTCTCCATCTGCCATATTCTTTGTCTCACTTCTCACATGATTCAAAATTTGGGCAAGGAAAAGGGGTGATATTTATTAGCACCGCACCAGCTATATTCTAGATACCTGTAAGTCGAAAACACAGACTCCATTTTCCCATAGAAACAACGGTCTGTTTAGGTGACTCTGTCACAGAATGATCTAAAAAGAACTAAGTTTACCCACAATTACCTGGTCACCAGAGAACTACACTTTAGCAGGGACCTATGAAGAGGGACAGGACGGGCCCATTAATTTAAATTATATCTGACTATTCAGACATAGGGTAAACAGAGGAGAGCTGTGTCAAAGCCATTTAGGATTGGAATTTGATTTGGAAGAGCCCCTCTTCAGCTACTTTGATTCTGCAACATGGTGGTGTCATCGTAAGGCTCCAAGGCTTTGGAGAATCATTAGAAACCTAAAATCTATACCGAGATTAAATAACTGGACCCACAGAACTTTTTGTCTACAGAATCAAATGCTGAAAGAAGTTTCAACTGCCTTTAACTGCTTCTCACTAGTTCTAGGCCCTTGATACACAGTCTTCTCAGATTGACTAATACTGATTCTCAATATCATGCTTGGATAATAAATGAAGCTGATCAGTTCTTTTCCTCTCTAATTCAGTAAACCATTCCCAGGGAAATGGCTTGTGGGAAAGCAATATTCCCAACTCAAGTGTTTAACTGGTGACACCTTGACAAAACCATTTCCAATCCTGGCATTCATATCTACTGAAATTAACTTTTCACTTAACGGATACTTTACAGGAATAAAGTTCAGGTGGCTGTTCAATTGATATCAGATGTTCGAGGCACTTCCGTACATCTGTCAGGCACATCTAAGAAGCAGTGAACAAGATGGTGGTGGTCTCTATTCTCCTGGACCTTACAGGAGCCAAGGGGTGGGCAGAAAACAAAATAATTTCAGAGAGTGATACATGCTATGAAGAAAATAAAACATAACGGCATGGTGACTGGTGGGGTAGAAGGTACTTCTTTATATAGGATGGTAAGCAGAATCTTCTCATGGGAGCTGATGTCTGAACTCAGACCTGATATTAAGAAAGAGGCTGCCATTCAAACATTGGAGAACATTGAAGGCAGAGGGGACAATGAGTACACTTTGGTGTTTGAGGAGCACTGTCATTTTGGAGGAGACTGGAAGGAGGTAATGTCAGAGAGGCACACTGTGGCCTGATCCTTCAGGGAATGCATATTTTATTCTAAGTGCAAAACCAGGAAGCCTTGGGGACATTTAAGCAGGAGAATGACAGGATGGTTCTTCTTGGTGGCCTCGTCTAAAAGAGACACTTGACTATCCAAGCCCAGTTCATTTCCTCCATGGCCTCAATATGTATGAAATGACTTTGTCTCTTTGTTGTTTTGGTTGTCTATTGCCCATGAGAGCCGTCTCATGCCATATCTCCCATGAGATCTTCCGTGTCATGTTCACTCCTCCGTCCTCAGCACCCAGAACACCTGGCACATAGCAGGTGCTCAGGAAATGTTTATGGATTCAAGGAAAGAATGGACGAATGTCATCCAGTTTGTTGAAGGTGCAGGGAGCAGGGAATGCAAGTAAATAAGATATCGTTCTGGGTCTTCAAACTTACCATGCATTTGGATAATTTCTTTTCCAGAAGTTGATTGTCATAATCAAATTATCCACAGAGAGAAAATAAAGTTAGGTAAGAAATATGGGATAAAGTGGATAACTAATAAGAACCTGCTATATAAAAAAATAAATAAAATAAAATACAAAAAAAAAATAAATATGGGGAAAATACTAAACTTTTCACTCGTTTTAAAGACATGTTACTAACTAGAACAAAAATGAAACGACATTTTACATCTGTTAAAAGTGTTCACATTGATAATGTTCAGCTCTGGTGAGGGTGCAGATAATTTAACATGCTTGCAAATGCTACACGCCCCCCCCCCTCCAAAAGGCAATTCAGCAACAAGTATTAAGAGCCATAAAAATGTTCTTACCTTTTGACTGAGAAATTCACTTAGGACTGTATCCTAAGGAAATGTTTTCAGTTCAGGGGAAAAGTATATGTACAAATACATTTGCTGCACTATTATGTATATTATAAAAAGTTTAAGACAACTTTTAATGTTCAAGAACAGAGGAATAAATGTGGTGACTATCCTTGAAACACATGACAGCATTGCACAAGGGAAGCCTAGATACAGCAATAAGGGAGAGTGCTTTTTCTACTGTGACAGTGTGTGAAAAAGTCAGGGTTCTCTCTCCTACACTGACTGTTGGTGGGAATGTAAATTGGTGCAGCCACTATGGAGAACAGTATGGAGTTTCCTTAAAACACCAGAAATAGAGTTGCCATATGATCCAACAAATCCCACTCCTGGACATATGTCTGGAGAAAACTCTAATTCGAAAATATACATGCATCCCAATGTTCACTGCAGCACTATTTACAATAGCCAAGACATAGAAGCAACCTAAATGTCCATCAACAGACAAATGGATAAAGAAGATGTGGTACATATCTACAATGGACTATTACGCAGCCATAAAAATGAATGAAACAATGCCATTTGCAGCAACTTGGATGGACCTAGAGATTATAATCCTAAGTGAAGTAAGTCAGACAGAGAAAGGCAAATATCAGATGATATCATTTACATGTGGAATCTAAAATATGATACATATGACCTTATTTACAAAACAGAAACAGACTCACAGACATAGAGAACAAACTTATGGTTACCAAAGGGGAAAGGGGGAGAAGGGATAAATTAGGGGTTTGGGATTAGCAGATACAAACTACTATATATAAAATAGATAAACAACAATGTCCTACTGTATAGCACAGGGAACTATATCCAATATCCTGTGATAAAACATAATGGAAAAGAATATGTATGTATAACTGAATCACTTTGCTGTACACCAGAAATTAACACAACATTGTAAATCAACTACACTTCTTATACTTTAATAAAAAAAAATTTTAAGGCAAGGTTTTCATTATATATCTAATTATGTGGAAAATATGCCTCTATAATGATAGGCCCTAGAGAGAAACATGGACCAATTAACATGATTGACTTGTTGGGAGGCAGTATCATGGTTGAGCTCTCTTGAGATTTTCTCTTCTCACACACAGGTGATGTCAAGGGCTCAGAGGAAGGTTCCAATGCCGACACATGGGCATTCCATCCCTGGAGCTGCGTTTCAAACACCTTAGCCTTCAAAAGGGCAAGGCATTGGCTTTTGGAGGTTGGCTTAGAAAACTTCACAATCACTTATCTACTCACTTCACTGAGTTTAGTCAGTTCTCAAAAAATTTTATTTTCTCATCATGGAGAGAGTCACATTTTGTGGACTCCTTAATTCCATTTGAATATCGGTCTTTAGAAAATTCATCTCCGGGAGAAGTCATGTGGAGGGGCATTCCCAAGGAAGTCGTGTGGCTTCTCACCTACTTCCTCCTCTGCTTGCCAATTTTGGGGAGGTTTAATGAAGGCCAGAAAGCTCTCTCCTGGCCACACACTGTAATTCAGCTTTCCTCCTAGAGGAAGTGAGTGTTTCTAGAAATTACAGCACTGCTCTCAGGGATGCCAGCCTTGGGCCTGGGCTTGTTGCTCTTTGAGAGGAAAATGGTCACAACGAACGGGAGTAGGTTTGCACCTGTTTGGAGTTGCAGTTGTTTCTGGTTTGCACCTGTTGGCCTTCCCTAGCCAGTTCTTCCTAAATTGAGATGCGAGGCAATGAGGGCTGTGCCTTTTGGAGTATGTGCCCTGGAACAGCAGCACCAGCATAGCCTGAGCACTTTTTAGAAATGCACATTCCCTGGTGGCGCAGTGATTAAGAATCCGCCTGCCAATGCAGGGGACACGGGTTTGAGCCCTGGTCCAGGAAGATCCCACATGCTATATAGCAACAAAGCCGGCAAGCCACAACCACTGAGCCTGCATGCTGCAGCTACTGAAGCCCACGCGCCTAGAGCCCGTGCGCTGCAACAAGAGAAGCCACCGCAATGAGAAGCCCACGCACCGCAATGAAGAGTAGCTCCCGCTCGCTGCAGCTAGAGAAAGCCGGTGTGCAGCAATGAAGACCCAACGCAGCAAGAAAGAAAGAAAGGAAGGAGGGAGGGAGGGAGGGAGGGAGAAATGCACATTTCAAGCCCTAGCCCAGACTTACTGAATCGGTGATCTGTGTTTTAACAAGACTCCAGGAAATGCTGATGCACGCTCAGTCGTGAGAGCCACTGTGCTCATGGCACACAGACGATTTTAAGTGGTCTATGGACACAGCATTCGAGAACACTGGTTCACTTAGAATGGGAAGTTAATTGCAATTTCAAACTTATTTCAGTCATTCTGATTGTAAAATCTCATTTACTGCTAATATATCTTTAACTCTTCTCTTTCTTGCATTATTTCCCAATACAAGGAAGAGAACTGCTCAAAGAGCCTTTGGCAATCACAGATACCCACCCAGAATCCAATCACACTTCACTTTTATTGTATTTATTTTATGGTGACTTTCTATTCATGGAAAATGAAACTAGTGTTTTATTTGAGGTGATGATGTAAAGTTTATTTTAAAAGTAAATTCATTTAGGTCTTGAAAAAATGTCGATATCAAGAAAACAAATTATGGAAGAAAAGAGTAAGAGACGATATACGGTTTGTCAAGAATCCTGTATGGAAAACACGATGTTAGGACACATCATTGGGTGGATGTTGCGGAGGAGGGCTTTTAAAAGCATGGGGGTGGGGGAAGCAAACAGGTAAATAGAAATAAGTAAAAAGAAATATGAAATATCAACAACATGACAAATGTCACATGAATGTAGTAAAAGAGAAAATTGAACCAAGCCTGCATTGGAGCTGAACTCTGAGATATTTTCTGATAACTGACTTATTCTCAGATAAGCACCTGTTCCTGGGAAGTTACCCCCCACCGCCGGCTTACTGTCAGTCTGGGGAGAGTGTAATGACATTTAACTTGACGTTCAAGGCTCCAACTCGACCTGCAACTTTCCCAATGATCTGTAACCAGACATTCTTTTCGGTCGCTGTTGTTCTTCATCACCTATAAAATGTCTCTTCCAAGAAGGAATCTTGTTTTTTGTTTGTTTTTTGTTTTTTTGTGCGGTACGCGGGCCTCTCACTGTTGTGGTCTCTCCCATTGCGGAGCACAGGCTCCGGACGCGCAGGCTCAGCGGCCATGGCTCACGGGCCCAGCCGCCTCGCGGCATGTGGGATCTTCCCGGACCGGGGCACGAACCCGTGTCCCCTGCATTGGCAGGTGGACTCTCAACCACTGCGCCACCAGGGAAGCCCAAGAAGGAATCATTGATCTGGCTATCTCAGGAACTGTTTTCTTTATGACAATTTGAAATAAAACTTGGACATGCATTCGTAAGCAATATCCTGAGAGGCTGCATAGTATCAGGAATCAGTTAGATACTCTGATTATGGGCCTATCTTACTGAGAAGATGAAAAGAACGACAATGCTTGCTAAAGACAATGGTGTGTGGGAAACAGGCCTCATACACAGCCCTTGGGGGAAGGGACATTTGGCGATATGCACCACAGGCCTCTAACAATGGACCTACCACTCGACCCAGCAATTCCATTCTAGGAATTTATCCTAAAGGAACAGTCAGACCTGTGCTCAAAAACATCTATACAAGGATGTATTATTCTTCATAGGAAAAAATTTAAACTATGAAAATGTCCAAAAGCTAGAGCTTGGTCAAGACAAATTTATTGAGTTCACGAGAAGAATATTACATAGTCACTATGACAAAGGAAATTTTCAGCAATACTGTATTTACTAAGTATAAATAAACTACAAAACAATAGATACAGTGAGGTACTATGCTTGGGTTCCACCAGCCAGTGTCAAGTCTAGGTGTTTTCCTTCATTCACCGAACACTTTAGTGCATCTACAACTGCCAGATGCTGTTACAGGCTCTGCGGATAGAGCAATGACTTGAAATTAGCATTTCTGCGATAACTGTGAAAGTGCTATGCAGGGCACATGCAAGGTGGGGTGGGATCTACTTCCTGTAATGGGAAGACCTCACCTTGAAACCCTCTCTGCAAAGTGCACCTGATAAGCACAACACCCAGCAGAGGCCAGCACACATAGGCACACAATAAACAGCCCCCGATTGGCAGGCTTCCTTTGCAGGCAAATATCTCAGTCTCTGCTCCACTCTGGGCGGCAGCCGCCATAAAAGGGAAGGACCAGAAACCACCCTTCCCTCTGACCTCCTGCATTGAGGGGAGGTCTGTCTCCTCAGGGACACTCCCCCTTCCTTTCTGGAAATTCTCTCCCACTGGCCCTGGTCCCTCTCCCCAGAAGACTCCTTGGTGTCTCTGGAAATCACAAGGTTGGGGAGTGGGTGGTGGGAGGTAGGGCTGGGCAGTAGTGTCTACAGAACTTCTCTCTAGAAGCGATCTTGTCCTGGCTCCTGCTGAGTCAAGATGCCTTGTAATAATCTGCCCTGTAACTATTTGTAGTCCCTTGAAAAATATTTCCTCATCTCCCAATAATGCTCATTCAGAGGGTAGTATAAATGTGTGGGCTTGTGAATTGAAAACTAATTACCAATGGGGCACAATCTCTGGGAATCTTTTCTCCTCTGAGAAAAAGTTACATTTTAGTGCAAATACCCTGAAGCTCCTGCCGGGCTGGGCCCCCAGGGTGTTGTTCCCACAGGGACCCAGTGTGCAGTGGTGGGAAGAGTAGTTTTCCCCAATACATCATCCCAGAGAATTGAAAGTGAGCTGGATATCACTTTATCATCACTAAGATGGCTATAAGCAAAAGACAGATAATTGCAAAGTATTGGTGAGGATGTGGGGAATTGGAATCCTCATACACTTCTGGTAGGGATGCAAAATGGTACAGCTACTCTAGACAAAAGTCTGGTAACTCCTCAAAAAGTGAGAGTTCCCATTTCACCCAATTCCACTTCCAGATAGATTCCTAAGAGAAGTGAAAAAAATTGTCCACACAAAAATTTGTACATGAAAGTTCATTATTCACAATAGCCAAAAGATAGAAAGAACCCAATGTCTATCAATGGATGAATGGATTAACAGAATGTGGTATATTTCATACAGTGGAACATTATTCCACCATAAAAAGGAATAAAGTACAATGTGGATAAAGCTTGAAAATAATAGGCTAAGTGAAACAAACCAGTCACAAAGACCACATATCGTATAATTCCATTTATATTAAATGTCCAGAATAGGCAAATCTGTAGAGACAGAAAGTGGATCAGTTGTTGCCTAGGGCTAGGGGGAAGCGGGAGGATTAGGAGATGATGGCTAAGAAGTATGGGTTTCTTTCTGGCATGATGGAAATATTCTAAAATTGGCTGTGATGATGCATTGAATTTAAATCAGTGAACTGTATGGTATGTGAGTTATATCTCAATAAAGCTGCCACCAAAAAATAAAAAATTTAAAATGTAATCTGGGATGGATTATATGGAAATCCCTCCAGCAATTTTAAAGAGGACTGTCTTAAAGGAAATTTTTATTCACCAGAGGCCTCCCTCTGCCTACAGATAGCTTTTTGTAATGACCACATCTCTGCATAGTTCAGAAGAGCTATAGAAATATATTTATTAATAACAACTTACACTTAAGAAGCACCTACCATGTGGCACCATTCTACACTCTTCACTTCACACTTATTAACTCAGAATCATAAAGAAGATTTACTATTATAATGCATATATTATGGCTAGGAATCTGAAGCCCAGGTAGAACTGTGACTTAGATCTGGGTCAGCAAACTTGTTCAATAAAAGCCTAGATAGGGGCTCCCCTGGTGGCGCAGTGATTGAGAATCTGCCTGCTAATGCAGGGGACACGGGTTCGAGCCCTGGTCTGGGAAGATCCCACATGCCGCGGAGCAACTAGGCCGGTGAGCCACAACTACTGAGCCTGCGCATCTGGAGCCTGTGCTCTGCAGCAAGAGAGGCCGCGATAGTGAGAGGACCGTGCACCGCGATGAAGAGTGGCCCCCGCTTGCCGCGGCTGGAGAAAGCCCTCGCATAGAAACGAAGACCCAACACAGCAAAAATAAATAAAATAAATTAATAAACTCCTACCCCCAACATCTTCTTTAAAAACAACCAAAAAGGCTAGATAGGAAGATCTTGCTTCTCATTTTAAATTTTGACTGCAGGGGAAGTATAGAAAGTAGCTTGACATTACTTGTGAATTATACAACATTATTAAATTGTTGTTAAAATGACTTAACCATAGTATAAAATTTGCATGTAGTGCTGTTTTACCTTGTAATTGTAAGTTGAATTCATTAAGAAGCATTACCAAGTCTTTAGCAAAAGCTACCTTCAAAAGCCATTGCAGGCAAATATCTCAGTCTCTGCTCCACTCTGCTCACTACTGCTCGGCCATGAAACTGTTTTATAGTAGGCTAAGTCAGGATGTTAGCTACTATATTAGACAAAGATTCACAGAACCAGTGATGGTTAAGTCCACTGACAGTGAATGACGTTCATCATTAACAGTACCGGCTCTATAACACAGGGTATATTCAAATATTCTCCACAGAATTCTTACTCATAAATAATATAATGAATAACCACAGGCTTTAAATATCTAACATTTTCAGGAGCTTTGTAAATGAATCCAACTATAGCTTTTTCTGCTCCACACATATTTCTACCACCTTCAGCTGTAACACATCTTAGCAGATTCTACTCCAATTTATACTGAAAATAGTGTTCTCACAATTTCTTTGAAAATATTTTTTTTACAAAATAGCTTTATTGAGATTTAATTCACATATCATATATTTACCCATTTAAAGTAGATAATTTCATTTTGAAAATATTATTTCTTATAGTTGTTCCACAGAAGCTATTCATAGAGGCTAATTATTCAGTCACTTCAAACTTGTCACTGGCTCCTTAAATAAACCACAATTGAGTAGTATTGGTAACATCTATCACCTATCAAGAGCCAAGGAAAACCACTCAAAATTATTTGCCTTGTTTATTAATTGACCATTGACACTGTTCCCAATGTTCTCAACTCTTTGAGCAACTGTTCTTGCTGAAACAGTCTTAAATAAATTTCTTTTGTCTGGACACATTTCTTTGGCTGCTGCAATCAAAAACAATTTAATTAACTCATCCCTAATTGGTTTTCCTTGCTTGGCTAACAAATGAGCCACTTGAAAACTTGCTTTGACTGCAGCCTCATTTTCATTATTTAATTTTATGAGGAGATAATTCATTAAAAATTTTCTACTTTTCCTGATGGCCGCTCTCCTGTGAGTTGGGGATACTGTGATACATCCTTAGTCTCTGGTAAATGAACATAATCTATTAGTTTAGCCCACCAATAGTGTTGCTGCACAGTAAACAATGCTTTGCCATCAAATTTGATGACAAAAGAATCCATACTCCAAAATAATGCATACTGGGATTTAAAAGCATGGCACTTGAAGTCCACTTTTCTCTTCTTTTTTGACATGATGGTTATGCACTGGTGATTTAAAAAAGAAAATGTTGGGGCTTCCCTGGTGGCGCAGTGGTTGGGAGTCCGCCTGCCGATGCAGGGGACACGGGTTCGTGCCCCGGTCCGGGAGGATCCCACATGCCGCGGAGCGGCTGGGCCCGTGAGCCATGGCCGCTGAGCCTGCGCGTCCAGAGCCTGTGCTCCACAATGGGAGAGGCCCCAGCGGTGAGAGGCCCGCGTACCGCAAAAAAAAAATTAAAAAAAAGAAAAAAAGAAAATGTTGAAGCATTGGCATTTCCTCAGGGAACTAGAGATGGAACACAAAACTTATTTCCCATTGCTAATACAAAGTCTGCTATTAGGTGTGGTCAAGATGGTGGAGTAGGGAAACCCTGGGCTCACCTCCTCTCATGGACACACCAAAATTACAACTAGTTACAAAGCAACTATCGATGAGAACAACCTGACGACCAGCAGAAATAATTTTCCACAACTAAAGATATAAAGAAGGAACCACAATGAGATGGGTAGGAGGGGCGGGGAGGCAATATTCTCAAGATTCACACCTTAGAGAGACAACCCACAAACAGGAAGATAATCACAATTGCTGAGGTTCTTCCCAAGCAGCAAGGGGTCTGAGCCCCACACTGGGTTACCCAGCCTAGCGGTCTGGCATGGGAAGACGAGTCCTCAGAATGTCTGCCTTTGAAGACCAGCAGGGCTTATGTTCGGGAGAGCTGGAGGGCTGTAGGAAACAGAAACTCCACTCTTAGAGAGCTCACACAAAATCTCAGATGCTCCAAGTCTCAGCACAGAGGCAATAAATTAAAATGAGCCTGGGTCAGACAAACTTGTTGATCTTAGAGCACCTCCCCAAGAGGCAGGAAGCAAAGGGGAAATGCCCTGGGGACATAGATGCTGGCAGAAGCCATTTGGGGGAACTCCTTCTACCATGAGGACACCGGTGCTATAGCAAGTGCAACATTGGAGTCCTCTCCCTAGCTTATCAGCACCACAGGTTTACCTACCCACCAGTGGACTGACAACAGCCCCAGAACCTGGTCCTGCCCATCAGTGGGCCAGGACCAGCCCTGGGGCTCCCTGGATCCTGCAGCCAGCTGCTCCAGGAATCAGTCCCACTCACCAGCAGGCCAGCAGCCACTGCATGAGGCAAGGCCTGGCAGAACCAGGCTGAGGGCCGGGCTTGCCTTCCATGTGCCCATGGCAGTTCACCCCTCTACAACAAAAGGGCTCAGGCAGTCTACCTACGGGGAACCCCTAGAGCATATAACTCTGGTGACCAGAGGGAAGTGTGCTGCTGGGCTCCACAGGATGTCTCCTACATAAGGTCACTTCTCAATCTTGGAGAAGTGACCTACCTAATGCACACAAATAAACACAGAGAGTTAGGCAAAATGGGGAGACAGAGGAATATGTTACAAATGAAGAAACAAGACAAAACCTCAGTAAAAGAACTAAGTGAAGAGGAGATATGCAATCTACCTCATAAAGAGTTCAAGCTAATGATCATAAAGATGCTCAATGAACTCAGGAGAAGAATGGATGAACACAATGAGATTTCAACAAAGAGTTAGAAGATACAAAGAAGAAACAAACAGAGCTGAAGAATATAATAAGTGAAATAAAAAACACACTGGAAGGAATCAACGGCAGATTCGATGGTACAGAGGAACAGATCAGTGGAAGACAAAGTAGTGGATATCACACACACACAAAGAGAATTTTTTAAAAATGAGGAACACTTAAGAGCTCTCTGGGACAACATAAAGCATACTAACATTTGCACTGTAGAGGTCCCAGAAGGAGAAGAGAGAGAGAAAGTGGTAGAGAACTTACTTTAACGAACAGTAACTGAAAACTTCCCTAACCTGGGAAAGGAAAAAAAATTCAGGTCCAAGAAGCACAGACAGTTCCAAAGAAGAGGAACCCAAAGAGGTCCACACCAAAACATATTGTAACTAAAATGGCAAAAGTTAAAGAGAGAACCTTAAAAGCAGCAAGAGAAAAGCAACTAGTTATGTATAAAGGAACTCCCATAAGACTATAAGCTGACTTTTCAGCAGAATCTTTGTAGTCCAGAAGGAAGTAGCACAATATATTTAAAGTGATGAAAGGAAAAAAACTTATAACCAAGAACATTCTACCTGGCAGGGCTGTCATTCAAAGTTGGAGGAGAGATAAACAGTTTTACAGACAAGCAAAACCTAAAAGAGTTCAGCACCACTAAGTTGGCTTTGCAGGAATGTTAAAGGGACTTCTCTAAGTAGAAAAGGCCACAACCAGAAATATGAAAACTACAAAGTGAAAAATTCTCGTTGGTAAAAGCAAACATACAGTAAAGGTAGTAGATCAACCACTTATAAAGCTAGTAGTAAGGTTAAAAGACAAAAGTAATACAATCATTTATATCCCAATAAGTAGTAAAGGGATATACAAAACAAAAAGATGTAAAGTATGACACCAAAATATTAAACGTTGTGGGGAAGGAGTAAAAATGCAGGGTTGTTAGAATGCATCTGAACCTAAGAGATCATCAACTTAAAAAAAAATGATATGTTGTTATATATGAATCTCATGGTAACTGCAAACCAGAAGTGTATAATAGATACACATACACAAAAGAGAAAGGAATCCAAACATAACACTAAAGATAGTCATCAAATCACAAGGGAAAAGAGCAAAAGAAGAAGAAAGGAACAAAAAAGAACTACAAAAACAAAAAGAAAACAATGAACAAAATGGCAATAAGTATGAACCTATCAATGATTACTTTAATGTAAATAGATTAAATGCTCCAATCAAGACACAGAGTGGCTGGTTAGATGGAAATAAAAAAAGAACCATATATGCCTACAAGAGACTTACTTCAGATCTAAAGACACACACAGACAAAGTGAGGGGATTGAAAAGGTATTCTATGCAAACAGAAACCCAAAGAAAGCCAGGGTTGCAATATTTATATCAGTCAAAATAGACTTTAAAACAAAGACTGTAACAAGAGGCAAAGAAGGATAATACATAATGACAAAGGGTCCAATCCAAAAAAATTGGGAGCACCTCAATACATAAAGCAAATATTAACAAACCCGAAGGGAAAAATTAACAGCAGCACGAAAATAGTAGGGGACTTTAATACCCCACTTACATCAACGGACAGATCATCCAGACAGAAAATCAATAAGGAAACAGTGGCCTTAAATGATACGTTATACCAGAAGGATTTCATAGATATATATAGAACATTCCACCCAAAAGTAACAGAACAGGAAAGACTTGAGGGGGCTGGATCAAGATGGAGGAATAGAAGGATGTGGAACTCACTCACTTCCTCCCACAAATACATCAAAAATACATCTACATGTGGAACAATTCTCACAGAATAACTGCTGAATGCTGGCAGAAGTTCTCATAAAACCAAAATTGCAAAAAAGATCACCACATAACTGGGTAGGATGAAAGAAAAGGAAAAAGGAATCAGGATGGGACCTGCACCCCTGGGAGGGAGCTGTGAAAGAGGAAAGGTTCCTTTACCCTGCGAACCCCTTTCAACAGTTGGGAGATCAGTCGGAACTGAAAGGGAGCTTCAGAGGCTCAGAGGAGAGCACAGCAGCCAGCTTGTAGCAGGCAGAACAGAGAGAGACTAGCAGAGGGTCCTGCCACATTCCTGCACCCTTCAGCCCAAGATGTTCATTTACTGGTGTGTGCAGGGGCTGGGTGCCAAAACTTGGGCTTCAGAGGACAGAACCAGGGAGAGGACTGGGGTTGGCTGTGTGGAGACAGCCTGAAGGGGCTGGAGTGTGGTCCAAACCACAACTGGGGGTGGGCACAGGAAGGAGCCCAGGTCCACCATTGAAGTCTCATTGGTAACACACACTTGAAGGGAGGGTTGGGGTCCGTCACAGCAGACTCATTCTCACAGCAGGCACAGCTCCACCTCCACGAGCTCTGGGAGCATGCAAGCACTGGTGTGTTGTCCACACATGGAGGTGGAGCTAAAATCCAAGCCAATCCCTAGGGGCCTCGTGACTTCGGAAGCAGGGCTGAAATCTGAGCTGTGTCCCAGTGGCTATGTAATCTGCAGATTTATGTTCTGCTGGTGGGTTTGTGAACTCAGTGCCTGAGGGATATATGAGCATATTACTGGTGCTCCAGTGGGTGGGGCAGGTCCAGCAATAGCAGCTGCAGGCTCTGTGGGTACACATGGAGGTAGGGCTGGGGTCTGGCCTGACTCAGTAGCTACCAAACATTTAGAGAAGACTTGACACCCATCTCTCTCAGACTACTGCAAAAAACGGAAGTGGAAGGAATGCTTCTGAATGCATTCTATGAGGCCAGCATCACCCTGACACCAAAACCAAAGATTCCACACAAAAAAGATTACAGGCCCAATATCACTGATGAACATAGAGGCAAAAACCCTTAACAGAATATTAGCAAATTGAATTCAACAATACATTAAAATAATCATACACCATGATTAAGTGGGATTTTCCCAGGGATGGAAGGATGGTTCAGTATCTGCAAATCAATCAATGTGATACACCACATTAACAAACTGAAGAATAATAATCATATGATCATCTCAATAGATGCAGAAAAAGCTTTTGACAAAATTCAATATCCATTTATGATAAAAACTCTCAACCAAGTGGGTATGGAAGGAACATACCTCAACATAATAAAGCCTGTATACAACAAACCTAGATCCAACATCATACTCAATGGTGAAAAGCTGAAAGCCTTTCCGCTAAAATCAGGAACGAGACAAAGATGCCCACTGTTGCTATCTTATTCAACACAATATTGGAAATTCTAGCCACAGCAATCAGGCAAGAAAAAGAAATAAAAGGAATCCAAATTTGAAAGGAAGAAGTAAAACTGTCACTATTTGCAGATGACATAATAATATATATAGAAAATCCTGAGGACGCCATCAAAAAACTATTAGAACTATTAAATAAATTCAGTAAGTTGCAGGACACAAAATTAATATACAGAAATCTGTTGTTTTTGTTCCTTTTATTTGTTGAGTGGTATTTCATTGTATAGTTGTTCCATAATTCAACAGGTAAAGGGCTTTCTAGTATGTCTTTAAATTGTTTGGTACACAAATGCTTGCTTGAACTTTGCTACAAGACATCTTTGCTAAAGGTCCCTGTTCAGTTACATATCATAGCTACATATTTATCTGCCGTCAGCAAGTTATCAGCCTGCAGCTACTGAAGTGGGTAGATCTCCAGGAACTTTAACTTCAATTTACTTCTTCTGTTGGATGATTCATCCACCCACTCACCTATTCTTTGTTTTAGTGAATGCCTGCTAGGTGCCAGGTACTGAGCATATCATGTTGAGCAGGACAGACTTTGTTCCTACCTGGACAGAGCTTATGATTTTTAACCCATTAATCCCTTCATGATATGGGGAGCAGGTTGGAGAAGGAGGGAAGGGGAAATGACAAGAAAGCTTGGATGGCAAGTCCGAGGTCTTCGGGACCAGTTACTAGTGAGATGACACATTAATCCTGTACTTGTCTGTCTTTCTTTTGGTGACAGGATGGCCCTATTGAAGTGAACCCATCTGTGTTATGTTTCTTTGTAGTTTACAGGGTGTTTCCATATGAATTCTCCCTTTTCATCCTCACAACTCTGGGAGGCAACACTTATTATACCCACTTCCCTGATCAGGACACTGAGGCTCAAAGAGAGCTGAGTGGACTCAGGCCTCACATCATGATCTGGGAAAAAGAGCCAGGAAACTGTTAGGGAGTGTCTCGTACCACCTGTTAGAGCCCAGGCCTTCTGATGATGCTGTAAGTTTTTATGATGTCAATAAAAATCCACCTGCATTTCTTTTCCCTGGCCTCTCCCTTGTATCTTTCTCATCTGAAGTTCATGCTTGCTGCGTCAGGCGGTTTCATGTCGATACCATCCAGTTCTGGGGGTTTAAAGTTGTCCTGGCTGATCTATATCCAAGACAGGAGGACTCTTCCCTATATAATCTATATATTGTGCCCCTTACCTTTCATTACTTCTCAAACAACTGGAAAATGACTGTGCACTGCTGGAGTTCTTTAAGTCCAAGGGTCTCAAAATATTTTTTAGATTTTTATTTACTGGCAAATCACCTCCTGAGGTGGAGGCTGCACATTGCCAGGTGAGATGCACAGGTAGGAAAAGTACTAGGACCAGCCTGTGGGTGCACAGCAGAAGGTCCTCCCATTTTCAGTCCTAAACAGTTCCCAGGGGAGAGTGGGTATGGAAATGCTGTGATGTTTACAATGTCTAGCTGAGCTTGGCAGGAACAAGAAATATTCATTGCAGCATTATTTACAGTAGCCAAGATATGGAAGCAACCTAAGTGTCCTATTCATATATGAATAAAGAAGATGTGGTATATATACAGAGTGGAGTATTACTCAGCCATAAAAAAGAAAGGTTGCCATTTGTGACAACATGGATGGATCTAGAGGCTATTGTGCTAAGTGAAATAAGCCAGACAGAGAAAGACAAATACCGCATCATCTCACTTACATGTGGAGTCTAAAAAGCAAAGCAATCACACAAATAAAACAAAATGAAAGGAGACTCATAGATACTGAGAATAAATGGGTGGTTGCCAGAAGGGAACGGGGTGGGGGTGAAGGAAACAGGTAAAGGGGATGAAGTGTTGTAAAACTCCAGTTATGTAATAAATAAGTCACAAGGATGTAACATACAGCATAAGGAATATGGTTAAGAATATTGTAATAACCTTATATGAGGACAAATTATTGCTTATCTGTGGACTTATCGTGGTAGTTCTTTCATAATATATGTAAATATCAAATCGTTATGAGGTACTCCTGAAACTAACATAATGTTGTACATCAACTATATGTCACAAAATGTCATGGTATTACTACGCATGGCATTTGAAACACTGTTGGGTTAAAACTGTACCACTGTGGTGTGTAGTGTGCTGAGCAGCAGTGTGAAGTGATCAGTGTCATGTCATGTCACCCATAATCTGTTATGACTGATCGACCCTGCAATGGTAGCATGAAAGCTGCTGTAGACAACATGCAAACAAATGAGTATAGCTGTGTCCCAATAAGACTTCTTTTGTGACACTGAAATTTGGATTCCACATAATTATCACATTTCACAAAATATGATTCTTTTGATTTTTTCCAGTTTAAAAAAAAATGTAGTGCTTCCCTGATGGCACAGTGGCTAAGAATCCGCCTGCCAATGCAGGGGACACGGGTTTGATTCCTGGTCTGGAAAGAACCCACATGCCACAGAGCAACTAAGCCCCTGCGCCACAACTACTGAGCCTGCACTCTAGAGCCCGCAAGCCACAACTACTGTAGCCCGAGCACTCTAGAGCCTGTGTTCTGCAACAAGAGAAACCACCGCAATGAGAAGCCCCGCTCGCCACAACTAGAGAAAGCCTGTGCACAGCAATGAAGACCCAACGCAGCCAAAAATAAATATATAAATTTTTAAAAAATGTAAAAATCACTCTTAGCTCGTGGACCCTAAAAAACAGGCAGCCGACTGCAGTTGGCCAGCCCGTGCTCACGAGCGCAGTCAGACCAATGGGCACAGGTCCTCCCTCACCAAGGTAGGAGCTGTCCAGAAGCATTCTGAAGATGGACGGGGGGATGGGTGCTCACTTTTAACGTCCTAGAAGGACCCCAAGAGTTGACCTCCACGAGGATGGCACCAATCACCATCTTCCAGAGCTCTTTCCTGGTGCTGAGTTGAAATTACATCCATTGTCTCCTTTAACTCAATTCTGAGAAGTCAGTTCTGTGGGCAAGTTTCTACAGACTGAAAACTTAGAACTTAGGGAAGTAACGTAACAAGGGGACGTGTGGCAGCCCAGGGATTGAATCCCAAGTTTCAAAGCCCATGCTCGACTCACCACACCACACTGTTTTTATGTCATCCACACACTTGTCCAGATCTGCCCCACAACCCTGTCCGTGCTCTCCAACCAAGCCCTCTCACAGAATCCCTGCTGACTCTGCCTTCACTATGTCAGTCGCCATGGCTGGGCTTGCTGGCCTCACCATCCCCCATACACTTTTTTTTTTTTTTTTTAATAAATTTATTTATTTATTTTTGGCTGTGTTGGGTTTTCGTTTCTGTGCGCAGCCTTTCTCTAGTTGCGGGCAGCGGGGGCTACTCTTCATCGCAGTGCGCGGGCTTCTCATTGTAGTGGCTTCACTTGTTGCGGAGCACAGGCTCTAGACGCGCAGGCTCAGTAGTTGTGCCTCACGGGCTTAGTTGCTCCGCGGCATGTGGGATCTTCCCAGACCAGGGCTCGAACCTGTGTCCCCTACATTGGCAGGCAGATTCTTAACCACTGCGCCACCAGGGAAGCCCTCCACCATACACTTTTGATGACAACATGTGCCCTGGAAATCCAATGAGCTGGCTGCCTAGACTTTGGACCCTTATCCCAACCCTTCCATAAACCAAATTTTCCCTCTCTTGGGAAAATTTCCTCTCTCTGGTCTTCAGTTTCCTTATATGTAAAATCAGAATAGAGGTTGAGCCACACCACCATTTCGTGAGCTCCTTTCCAGTTCTAACTTTCTATGAGTCAACTGATTCCCCACCATGTTTTATTACCCACGTTACCACATCCCTCTATTAGTAATAGTTATAGAAAGCGATTACTGCTAATAGGCCCAGAGAGGAATGGACTTTGAACCTTGCTTTAAGGTACATGACGCAAGAGTCCTTTAATAAACATAGCACCCCTGAAATGCAGACTGGTTGGCACATAAACAAGGACATTTATGAATAAATCAACGGGACAAAGATGCCACTTTTGAGACTTCCCCAGTGGCACAGTGGTTAGGAATCTGCCTGCCAATGCAGGGGACACAGGTTTGATCCCTGGTCCGGGAAGATCTCACATGCCACGGAGCAACGAGGCCCATGTGCCACAACTACTGAGCCTGTGCTCTAGAGCCTGCAAGCCACAACTACTGAGCCTGCATGCCACAACTACTGAGCCCACATGCCTAGACCCCATGCTCCACAAGAGAATCCACAGCAATGATAAGCCCACACACCACAACGAAGAGTAGCCCCCACTTGCCAAAACTAGAGAAAGCCCGCACGCAGCAATGAAGACCCAACACAGCCAAAAATAAATTAAAAAAAAAAAGACCAACTTCAGCCAAATGCACAAATTAAAAAGGGTAGACAATGGGGCACAATGGAGTGGGAGTAGCTGAAATGACAGCCAATTTTATAAATATCTATGAGGCATCTGCTATATAAGTGTTAGTCATAAGGAGTAGAGGTGGATACAAAACAAAGAGATAAATAAGACTGAGGTCCCCGCCCTTGAAGAGTTCCCAGTCTAGTGGGTGATAACACAGGCGCTAATAATAGAAACTTAGGATAATAGAAATTTAGAAATCAATGGCAATGAAGTTAGGGGACCTTTGACCTACCTGCCTCTGTAGAGAAGTAGGCTGAGAAAACTTGCTTTACTGTGATACCTATTAATCGGAGGACAGAGAGCTTCAGGGGGCATTAACGGCCTCAAAATTCCATTATTCCTGAAGGTTAACTGACTTAGTTCTTTGGATACAAGCCTAGTGCTGGGGGGCAAGGGAGCGAGAAGGATGTGCCTTGCTCTTTTTTTCTTTTCATTTTATATTGTTTCCTTAGTGTACATTCCAGGGAGTAAAACTACTAATTCAAGAATAAAAATTTTGAGGCTTCTAGAAATTGTTGCCAGATTATCTTCTTAATGATTTATATTAATTTACTCCTCTGCAGCTTTCCTTTCATCCATCAGCATAATGTATTTTCACTTTTAAAAAGTAGGCTTTTTTCCTACCATGGTAGGTGAAAAATGATACCTCAGTATTTAAATTCTCATTTCTTTGACCACTAATGAGATTGAACATTCTCCATATATTTGCTAGGTTATTTGTAGTTGCTGTTCATGATTTTTGTCTATTGTTTCACGGGGAGGGTTATTCATAATGTTCTAAAGAAAGTATATGAGCTTTTTTGTTTTGTTTTGTTTGTTTGTTTGTTTGTTTTGCGGTACGTGGGCCCCTCACTGCCGCGGCCTCCCCAGCCGCGGAGCACAGGCTCCGGACGCGCAGGCCCAGCGGCCATGGCTCACGGACCCAGCCACTCCGCGGCATGTGGGATCCTCCCGGACCGGAGCACGAACTCGCGTCCCCTGCACCGGCAGGTGGACTCCCAACCACTGCGCCACCAGGGAAGACTGAGAAAGTGTATGAGATTTTGACATATTTTACAGATTAAAGATATTAACCTTTGTTGGCCCTTAATTTTCTGTTTTTTAAAAAATTAAGTTTTGACTGCGCTGGGTCTTCGTTGCTGCACGCGGGCTTTCTCTAGTTGTGGCGAGTGGGGGTTACTCTTCATTGTGGTGTGCGGGCTTCTCATTGCAGTGGCTTCTCTTGTTGTGGAGCACGGGTTCTAGGCGCAGGGGCTTCAGTAGTTATGGCACGTGGGCTCAGTTGTGGCATGCAGGCTCAGTAGTTGTGGCTAGAGGGCTCTAGAGCGCAGGCTCGGTAGTTGTGGCTCACGGGCTTAGTCGCTCCGCGGCATGTGGGATCTTCCTGGACCAGGGCTCGAACCTGTGTCCCCTGCACTGGCAGGTGGATTCTTAACCACTGCTCCACCAGGGAAGTCCCAGACCTTCATTTTCATCAAGCCTTTCCTTCTTCAAAGTCCAGACCCACAGGCATCACTCACAGTAAAGTCCTCTAGCCAGTATCCTCCCACCTGGTGCCACCTGCCAAAAACTCAATTCTGGGTCAACCCGTTGGCCCCCTTCTCTGCTCTAGTACCTACTGCTGGGTTCTGCTAGAGTAAAATTATTTCATGTGAGGGTTGCTGCTACCACTAGCCCACTGTTCTCCCTGTCTGTCCAATGCTACTCCATGTCTTGCATCAGCTTCCTCTCATTTTCCAAACAGCTACTTCAGATGCTTTCTCTCCTCCCTGCCTTTCAACACCACCACACACTTTCTTTCTCTTTCAGGAGAAGACCTTGCTTTTTTTTTCCAACTGATATATAACTGACATATAACACTGTATTAGTTTTAGGTATACAACATAATGATTTGACATGTGTTTATACTGTGAAATGACTGCTACGATAAATTTAGTTCACATTCATCACCACACACAGTTACAAAATAATTTTTTTTCCTTGCAATGAGAACTTTTTTTTTTTTTTTTTTTTTTTTTTTGCGGTACACGGGCCTCTCACCGTTGTGGCCTCTCCCGTTGTGGAGCACAGGCTCCGGACGCACAGGCTCAGTGGCCATGGCTCACGGGCCTAGCCACTCCACGGCATGTGGGATCTTCCCAGACCGGGGCACGAACCCGTGTCCCCTGCATCGGCAGGCGGACTCTCAACCACTGCGCCACAAGGGAAGCCCCAATGAGAACTTTTAAGATTTATTCTCTTAACAGCTTTTGTTAGAATACCTCTCTCATTATAATGTGATTCTCAACTAGTTTCATAGTTTAGGAGGTTGTCAGGAATATAATAATAAAAAAAGTAACCTGGCAGTGTACGAAATCAGCTATATAAATTGTGAAATTCAAGTCAGAGTTTCATAAATTTGTTCACAGTTTGAACCCAAAACGTTTTATGTTCAACAAACACTTATATAACACTTACTACATGTAAAATACTGGTGTATACGTTTTATAGATATTGACCCATTTAATACTTAAGACAACTCTAAGAGATAGATTCTATTATGATTTCACCTGAGCAAACTGAGGCACAGAGCAATTAAAAATAACTTGCCCAGGACCTGAAACTAACACAGCATTAAAAATCAACTATACTTCAATTAAAAAATAATAACATAAATCACAGCAAGATCTTTTTTGACCCATCTCCTAGAGTACTGAAAATAAAAACAAAAATAAACAAATGGGACCTAATTAAATTTAAAAGCTTTTGCACAGCAAAGGAAACCATAAACAAAATGAAAAGACAACCCACAGAATGGGAGAAAATATTTGCAAATGAACAGACCAACAAGGGATTAATCTCCAAAATACACAAACAGCTCATACAACTCAATAACAAAGAAACACAAACAACCCAATTAAAAAATGGGCAGAAGATCTAAATAGACATTTCTCCAGAGAAGACATACAGATGGCCAAAAAGCACATGAAAAGATGCTCAACATCACTAATTATTAGAGAAATGCAAATCAAAAGTATAATAAGATATCACCTCACACAGGTCAGAATGGCCATCATCAAAAAATCTACAAACAATAAATGCTGGCGAGGGTGTGGAGAAAAGGGAACCCTCTTGCACTGTTGGTGGGAATGTAAATTGATACAGCCACTATGGAGAACAGCATGGAGGTTCCTTAAAAAACTAAAGATAGAGCTACCATACGATGAAGCATTCCCACTCCTGGGCATATATCTGGAGAAAACCATAATTTGAAAAGATACATGCATCTCAATGTTCACTGCAGCACTATTTACAATATCCAAGACACTGAAGCAACCTAAATGTCCATCAACAGATGAATGGATAAAGAAGATGTGGAATATAAATACAATGGAATATTGCTCAGCCATAAGAAAGAACGAAATGATGCCATTTGCAGCAACATGGATGGACATAGAGATCGTCATACTGAGTGAAGGAAGTCAGACAGAGAAAGACAAATATCATATGATATCACTTATATGTGGAATCTAAAAAAATGTATACAAATGAACTTATCTACAAAACAGAAATAGAGTTATAGATGTAGAAAATAAACTTATGGTTACCGGGGGATAAAGTGGGGGGAGGGATAAACTGGAAGACTGGGATTCACATATACGCTCCACTATATATAGAATAGATAACTAATAAGGACCTACTGTATGGCACAGGAAACTCTACTCAATATTCTGTAATGGCCTATATGGGAAAAGACTAAAAAACGGTGGATATATGTATAACAGATTGACTTTTCTGTACACCTGAAACTAACACAACATTGTAAATCAACTATACTCCAATAAAAATTAAAAAAAAAAAAAACAACTTGCTCAGGGTCACAGAGCTAGTAAGTAAGGATGTGACCCCAGGAAGTCTGCATGAGTGGCCAGGGTCATCTCCCCTGTCCCACTATCTTGTTAACCTCTACCCTCCCTGCACATGTCTGCAGGGATGGCTGGAGAGAAGGTGGCAGAGGTGAGCAGGAACCTCCTTCTCCCTCACACATTTTCCAAGTACTTCTGGGAGGTTGGTTGTGGTTCACCCAGAGCAGAGGAACCTGTGTGCCCAATCACTGGTATCTCTCTGCACCTGGAGCCCACCCTGCCTTCATAAAGACCTTCCTCCCCAGCCTCCACTCGCCTCGTCTCTCCTGTTCAGCTCTTCTCAAATCTGTCCCTATACAGCCCTAACCTAAATTCAGTTCCTCCACCCCTGCAAGCTCCTTGCCACTCCCAAGACGACCCTCTCATCCAAGAAGGATAAAATAACTGGGTTGACAGTAGGGAGCAGCTTTCTAGCAGTTGGAGTTATTGAGATATGCAGGGAGCTTCCTCAAAGCAAGGGAGCTCCCTGTTCCTGGGACATCTACTCAGATGAGACGGATTCAAGCACTTTTTTAGAGTAGCTTGAATAAACAATGGCTAAAATCGTTTTCAAACCTGAGATTATAGGATTCCATATTTTATGTTTTCTAGCATTCTTTTAATTTGTATTTAATATTTTTTAAAGCAGAAAGTCTCCTCTCTGATGTCCTGAAACATCTCTCTTCTCCAGCTGTATCAGTCCTACCTGTAGTACTGATGCTTATCACAAAAAAGGATGCTGCTGGGACACCCACTTCATTTGGAGAGGTGTCCCTGTAACTTGCTTCTCCCATAACCACCCTCTTCAAAAATCCTGAATGCCCTACTTTCTCTCTGGCTAAGGCTCATTTTTGACATATTATTTTTCTTATCATGTCCAGGTCAATATCAACCGTTGATAATTCTGCCTAGGTCACCACATGCCACTGATTTCCAGGAAGCTGAATCATAGACCTCCATCATTCAAGGGCTTCCTTCAGGCCCAGAGCTTCAGCTGAGGTGAGTCAGTCCTGAGGGCAGATTGAAGGCACACAAAGGTAGGAGTCACACAGGTCAAGGCTTAATTCTAAGTGGCTGGAAATTTACTCAGCCTCCTGGAGGTTCAGTTTAATCATCTGTGACATGGAGAAAATGACCTCCTCCCAGAGACAATAAATCACAACTATGGTGGGTTTTTTTCTGTTTTTTGTTTTCTGTTTTTTGCGGTACGCGGGCCTCTCACTGCCATGGCCTCTTCCGCCGCGGAGCACAGGCTCCGGACGCGCAGGCTCAGCGGCCATGGCTCACGGGCCCAGCCGCTCCGCGGCATGTGGGATCTTCCCGGACCGGGGCACGAACCCGTGTCCCCTGCAACGGCAGGCGGACTCTCAACCATTGCGCCACCAGGGAAGCCCCATACTTTCATTTTAGAATGACATGTTTTTCTATTATAAAACTACATCTTTAGTAATACATTACAAAGAAAATTTAAAAATAAAATGAGGGGAAAAACCCATTGTCCTTCTACTCTAATATTGTTGATATTTTGGTATGGTTATTTTCAAGCTTTTATCCTACATATTTTCCTTATTTTTTTTTGGAATTTAATGTTTTTTTTTATACAGCAGGTTCTTATTAGTCATCCATCTTATACACATCAGTGTATACATGTCAATCCCAATCTCCCAGTTCATCACACCACCACCCCCCAGGCCCCGCCGCTTTCCCCCCTTGGTGTCCATACCTTTGTTCTCTACATCTGTGTCTCCATTTCTGCCCTGCAAATCGGTTCATATGTACCATTTTTCTAGATTCCACATATATGCATTAATATACGATATTTGTTTTTCTCTTTCTGACTTACTTCACTCTGTATGACAGTCTCTAGATCGATCCACGTCTCTACAAATGACCCAGTTTCGTTCCTTTTTATGGCTGAGTAATATTCCATTGTATATATGTACCACATCTTCTTTATCCATTCGTCTGTTCATGGGCATTTAGGTTGCTTCCATGACCTGGCTATTGTAAATAGTGCTGCAATGAACACTGGCGTGCATGTGTCTTTTTGAATTATGGTTTTCTCTGGGTATGTGCCCAGTAGTGGGATTGCTGGGTTATATGGTAATTCTATTTTTAGTTTTTTAAGGAACCTTCATACTTCTCCATAGTGGCTGAACCAATTCACATTCCCACCAGCAGTGCAAGAGTGTTCCCTTTTCTCCACACCCTCTCCAGCATTTATTGTTTCTAGATTTTTTGATGATGGCCATTCTGACTGGTGTGAGATGATACCTCATTGTAGTTTTGATTTGCATTTCTCTAATAATTAGTGATGTTGAGCATCTTTTCATGTGCTTCTTGGCCATCTGTATGTCTTCTTTGGAGATATGTCTATTTGGGTATTCTGACCATTTTTAGATTGGGTCGTATGTTTCTTTAATATTGAGCTGCATGAGCTGTTTATATATTTTGGAGATTAATCCTTTGTCCTTTGTTTCGTTTGCAAATATTTTCTCCCATTTTGAGGGCTCTCTTTTCATTTTGTTTATGGTTTCCTTTGCTGTGCAAAAGCTTTGAAGTTTCATTAGGTCCCATTTGTTTATTTTTGTTTTTATCTCCATTACTCTAGGAGATGGGTCAAGAAGGATCTTGCTGTGATTTATGTCATAGAGTGTTCTGCCTATGTTTTCCTCTAAGAGTTTGATAGTTTCTGGCCTTACATTTAGGTCTTTAATCCATTTTGAGCTTATTTTTGTGTATGGTGTTAGGGAGTGATCTAATCTCATACTTTTACATGTACCTGTCCAATTTTCCCAGCACCACTTATTGAAGAGGCTGTCCTTTCTCCACTGTATATTCCTGCCACCTTTATCAAAGATAAGGTGACCATATGTGCATGGGTTTATCTCTGGGCTTTCTATCCTATTCCATTGATCTATCTTTCTGTTTTTGTGCCAGTACCATACTGTCTTGATTACTGTAGCTTTGTAGTATAGTCTGAAGTCAGGCAGCCTGATTCCTCCAGCTCCATTTTTTGTTCTCAAGATTGCTTTGGCTATTCGGGGTCTTTTGTGTTTCCATACAAATTGTGAAATTTTTTGTTCTAGTTCTGTGAAAAATGCCAGTGGTAGTTTGATAGGGATTGCATTGAATCTATAGATTGCTTTGGGTAGTAGAGTCATTTTCACAATGTTGATTCTTCCAATCCAAGAACATGGTATATCTCTCCATCTGTTTGTATCATCTTTAATTTCTTTCATCAGTGTCTTATAGTTTTATGCATACAGGTCTTTTGTCTCCCTAGGTAGGTTTATTCCTAGGTATTTTATTCTTTTTGTTGCAGTGGTAAATGGGAGTGTTTCCTTAATTTCTCTTTCAGATTTTTCATCATTAGTGTATAGGAATGCAAGAGATTTCTGTGCATTAATTTTGTATCCTGAAACTTTACCAAATTCATTGATTAGCTCTAGTAGTTTTCTGGTGGCATCTTTAGGATGCTCTATGTATAGTATCATGTCATCTGCAAACAGTGACAGTTTTACTTTTTCTTTTCCAATTTGTATTCCTTTTATTTCTTTTTCTTCTCTGATTGCCATGGCTAGGACTTCCAAAGCTATGCTGAATAACAGCGGTGAGAGTAGACATCACTGTCTTGTTCCTGATCTTAGAGGAAATGTTTTCAGTTTTTCACCATTGAGAATGATGTTTGCTGTGGGTTTGTCATATATGGCCTTTATTATGTTGAGGTGGGTTCCCTCTATGCCCACTTTCTGGAGAGTGTTTATCATAAATGGGTGTTGAATTTTGTCAAAAGCTTTTTCTGCATCTATTGAGATGATCATATGGTTTTTATTCTTCAATTTGTTAATATGGTGTATCACATTGATTGATTTGCATATATTGAAGAATCCTTGCATCCCTGGGATAAATCCGACTTGATCATGGTGTATGATCCTTTTAATGTGTTGATGGATTCTGTTTGCTAGTATTTTGTTGAGGATTTTTGCATCTATATTCATCAGTGATATTGGTCTGTCATTTTCTTTTTTTGTAGTATCTTTGTCTGGTTTTGGTATCAGGGTGATGTTGGCCTCCTAGAATGGGTTTGGGAGTGTTCCTTCCTCTGCAATTTTTTGGAAAGAGTTTGAGAAGGATGGGTGTTAGCTCTTCTCTAAATGTTTGATAGAATTCACCTGTGAAGACATCTGGTTCTGGTCTTTCGTTTGTTGGAAGCTTTTTTTTTAATCACAGTTTCACTTTCGTTACTTGTGATTGGTCTGTTCATATTTTCTATTTCTTCCTGGTTCCGTCCTGGGAGGTTATACCTTTCTAAGAATTTGTCCATTTCTTCCAGGTTGTCCATTTTATTGGCATAGAGTTGCTTGTAGTAGTTTCTTAGGATGCTTTGTATGTCTGTGGTGTCTGTTGTAACTTCTCCTTTTTCCTTTCTAATTTTATTGATTTGAGTCCTCTCCCTCTTTTTCTTGATGAGTCTGGCTAAAGGTTTATCAATTTTATTTATCTTCTCAAAGAACCTGCTTTTAGTTTTATTGATCTTGGCTATTGTTTTCTTTGTTTCTATTTCATTTATTTCTGCTCTGATCTTTATGATTTCTTTCCTTCTGCTAACTTTGGGTTTTGTTTGTTCTTCTTTCTCTAGTTCCTTTAGGTGTAAGGTTAGATTGTTTATTTGAGATGTTTCTTGTTTCTTGAGGTAGGCTTCTATAGCTATAAACTTCCCTCTTAGAACTGCTTTTGATGCATCTCATAGGTTTTGGATCGTCGTGTTTTCATTGTCATTTGTCTCTAGGTATTTTTTGATTTCCTCTTGGATTTCTTCAGTGATCACTTGGTCATTTAGTAACGTATTGTTTAGCCTCCATGTGTTTGTGTTTTTTACGTTTTTTTCCCTGTAACTGATTTCTAATCTCATAGCGTTGTGGTCAGAAAACATGCTTCATATGATTTCAGTTTTCTTAAATTTACTGAGGCTTGATCATACCCACGGTATGATCTATCCTGGAGAATTTTCCGTGCCCACTTGAGAAGAAAGTGTAATCTGCTGTTTTTGGATGGAATGTCCTATAAATATCAATTAAATCTATCTGGTCTATTGTGTCACTTAAAGCTTGTGTTTCCTTATTAATTTTCTCTCTGGATGATCCGTCCATTGGTGTTAGTGAGGTGTTAAAGTCCCCCACTATTACTGTGTCACTGTCGAGTTCCTCTTTTAGAGCTGTTAGCAGTTGCCTTATGTATTGAGGTGCTCCTATGTTGGGTGCATATATATTTATAATTGTTATATCTTCTTCTTGGATTGATACCTTGACCATTATGTAGTGTCCCTCCTTGTCTCTTGTAACATTCTTTATTTTAAAGTCTATTTTATCTGATATGAGTTTTGCTACTCCAGCTTTCTTTTGATTTCCATTTGCATGGAATATCTTTTTCCATCCCCCCAGTTTCAGTCAGTATGTGTCCCTAGGTCTGAAGTTGCTCTCTTGTAGACAGCATATATATGGGTCTTGTTTTTGTATCCACTCAGCGAGCCTGTGTCTTTTGGTTGGCGCATTTAATCCCTTCACGTTTAAGGTAATTATCGATATGTATGTTCCTATTACCATTTTCTTAATCGTTTTGGGTTTGTTTTTGTAGGTCCTTTTCTTCTCTTGTGTTTCCCACTTAGAGAAGTTCCTTTAGCATTTGTTGTAGAGCTGGTTTTGTGGTGCTGAATTCTCTTAGCTTTTGTTTGTCTGTAAAGCTTTTGATTTCTCCATCGAATTTTCATGAGATCCTTGCTGGGTCGAGTAATCTTGGTTGTAGGTTTTTCCCTTTCAACACTTTAAATGTATCATACCACTCCTTCTGGCTTGTAGAGTTTCTGCTGAGAAATCAGCTGTTAACCTTATGGGAGTTCCCTTGTATGTTATTTGTCGTTTTTCCCTTGCTGCTTTCAATAATTTTTCTTTGTCTTTTAATTTTTGCCAATTTGATTACTATGTGTCTTGGTGTGTTTCTCCTTGGGTTTATCCTGTATGGGACTCTCTGTGCTTCCTGACCTTGGGTGGCTATTTCCTTTCCCATGTTAGGGAAGTTTTTGACTATAATCTCCTCAAGTATTTTCTCGGGTCCTTTCTCTCTCTCTCTTCTCCTTCTGGGACCCCTATAATGAGAATGTTGTTGCGTTTAATGTTGTCCCAGAGCTCTCTTAAGCTGTCTTCATTTCTTCTCATTCCTTTTTCTTTATTCTGTTCTGCAGCAGTGAATTCCACCATTCTGTCTTCCAGGTCACTTATCTGTTCTTCTGCCTCAGTTATTCTGCTTCTGATTCCTTCTAGTGTATTCTTCATTTCAATTATTGTATTGTTCATCTCTGTTTGTTTGTTCTTTAATTCTTCTAGGTCTTTGTTAAACATTTCTGGCATCTTCTCGATCTTTGCCTCTATTCTTTTTCTGAGGTCCTGGATCATCTTCACTATAATTATTCTGAATTGTTTTTCTGGAAGGTTGCCTATCTCCACTTCATTTAGTTATTTTTCTGGGGTTTTATCTTGTTCCTTCATCTGGTACATAGCCCTCTGCCTTTTCATCTTGTCTATCTTTCTATGAATGTGGTTTTTGTTCCACAGGCTGCAGGATTGTAGTTCTTCTTGCTTCTGCTGTCTGCCCTCTGGTGGATGAGGCTATCTAAAAGGCTTGTGCAAGTTTCCTGATGGGAGGGACTGGTGGTGGGTAGCTGGTTGTTGCTCTCATAGGCAGAGCTCAGTAAAACTTTAATCTTGTCTGCTGTTGGGTAGGGCTGGGTCCCCTCCCTGTTGGTCGTTTGGCCTGAGGCGACCCAACACTGGAGCCTACCCGGGGTCTTTGGTGGGGCTAATGGCGGACTCTTGGAGGGCTCATGCCAAGGAGTACTTCCCATAACTTCTGCTGCCAGTGTCCTTGTCCTCACGGTGAGACAGAGCCACTCTCTCTCTCTGCAGGAGACCCCCAACACTAGCAGGTAGGTCTGGTTCAGCCTCTATAGGGTCACTGCTTCTTCATGGTCAATGGAAATCAACATTTTTATGACTCTTAATAAGTCTTGACAGAGTTCAAAGGGTTTTGTTAATTTACTCACCCACCCATAATCTCTTATGAGAATGACTCTTCCATCATACTCTCATCAGCATTGGATTTTGATAATTTAATAGGTGAAAAGAGTTTGCTTTGATTCACAACAATCACTAGAGAGGCAGCTTGGTGAGGGGAAAGACCCTAGTCTTTGGAGCCTGACAGTCATCATGGGGTCAGTTTCAGCTTTGCCAGTTGATATTGGTCAATAAGCTACCCGACCCTTCTGAACCTCAAGTTTCCTCATTTATAACTTAGATTATGGCATCTAACATGACTATGGTTGTGAGGATGAAATAAAAATGTATGCAAGATGCTTGGTGCCCAGGCAGGGGTAGTCTCCCTTCCTCTCCAGCTACAAGTGTTAACATTTTTCAGACCATGTGTCTTCTTGCACTTTCTCCTTAGTCAGTCATCTGTGCATGTCCTTTTCCAATGTACCTCTTGGGTTCTTAGTGGTTTCCTTTCTTTTTAAAATTAATTAGTATGGGTTTAGGAACATCAAGATATATTAACCCTCATTCTGTCATATTTGCTGTAAATCCTTATTCTTTGATTTTTAATATTTTTCTTTATACACAGTTTATATATTTTATAAAAACTCTATCCCTAGGGGTGGGATAGGGAGGGTGGCAGGGAGATGCAAGAGGGAGGGGATATGGGGATATATGTATATGTATAGGTGATTCACTTTGTTATACAGCAGCAATTAACACAACAATGTAAAGCAATTATATTCCAATAAAGATGTTAAAAAAAATGAAAAAAAACAAAACAAAAAACCTCTCTCCCTTTTTCAGCTAAGAATTGAGAGGTCTCTGATAACACCGTTTACGTTGGATAAGGAGCCCCTTCGCTGAGGTTTTAGAATTTTATAGTGGTCCTTTGGTATCTGTGTGGGGTTGGTTTGAGGACCCCACCCCCCATAGGTACCAGAATCTGGGAATGCTCAAGTTCCTTATATAAAATAACGTAATATTTTCACGTAACCTATAAGCATCCTCCTATATACTTAAAAAATTTTTTTTATATTATTTTTTGGCTGTGCTGCACAGCTTGCAGGATCTTAGTCCCCCGACCAGGGATTGAACCCAGGCCCATGGCAGTGAAAGCGCAGAATCCTAACCACTGGACTGCCAGGGCATTCCCCCCTCTCATATACTTTAAATCATCTCTAGATTACGTATAATACCTAATACAATGTAAAAGCTATGAAAATAGCTGTAAATACTATATATATAGTATTTATATAAATAGCTGTCACTGAGCAGCAAATTCAAGTTTTGCTCTTTGGAACTTTATGGAGTTAAAAATTTTCTTTTTCAGTCCCTGGTTGGTTGAACTCCTGGATATGAAGGGCCTACTGTACATAAATATATTTCAATGAATTAGCAGAACCTTTGAGTGAGTAAAGAACCAATATACCATAATTTTCAAGTGCTCTTGGAATCCTTTTGGTCTTTGTCTCACCAAGCTTTGTAAGGGATACTTAGGAGGTACGGTCGATCCTTAGGAGTGTTTGCCCTGTTTGAGACCACTCAGCACTTTGGACGACCCTTCCTGTACTTGAGGATCTCCCCCATCACAAGTCCTGCCACACCAAGATAGAGGCCAAGACCTTGCTTTCACAGCCTCTCTTGTCTGTGGGGTGCAGGCCTATGACTTAGCACCATAAACCAGAGGCACCTGCACATGACTTGTATTTAGAAGAGGAAATAAAAGGTAGCAGCACCAGATGGTGTCTACTTTTCTGTCTTTCAGACGCAGAAACCTAAGGTGCCAGTATCATGCCTGGGGGCAGTGGTATAAGCTGTGGGGTCTGGGTGGAGCAGTGGTGGCAGAGGGGTTGTCTTTGCTGGAGGGCTCATTCCCGCAAGGTGATCTGGCCATTGTTCTCCTCTGGAGATATTCCAAGTCCCTCCTGGAGATTCTGTGAGACATCTGATGTCCTTTAATAAGACAGAGTGGATGCTCATCTCTGCAACCAAGAACCCCAACTAACACAGGAGATTACTTCAGTCAGGATTGAACACTTTTCTCTCTCCAAGAAAGTAATAACAATAGTGCCTTGCCCCTACTGAGTGCCTACAGTATGCCAAGAACTCTGTTAGGATATCTATATCTGTATGTCTATATCCACACATATACATACACACATATACGTTCTTTTGACAGTTGTGAAAGTTACATATTATTGTCCTCATTTCATTTTTTAAATGAAAAATTTTATTGCTCTTACTAAAATAACTCATGTTTGTTAAGATAAATTCAAGCAACATGGAAAAGCATAAAGAAGAAAGGAAAAGTACCCACGATCCAGTAACCAGCGTTAACATTTAGAGGACGCCAGGTGAGACAGCTCTCTCCGTGCTTGCAGACGAATAGTGGGGGAGAGAGAGAATAGGCGGAGATAGATAGGTGAGTAGGTATAATTTTTTAAGCATGAGATCACAACATAGAAACTATTTTTCAATTGCAACAAGACATTTAGTTTTTAATTTGAATTAACAGAAGAAAACTCAGCTGAAGTGAAAATGAAATGATTGCTAAACTTCAAAAGAAGATGTCTTTTTTTTTTTTTTTTTTTTTTTTTTTT
>NW_006775104.1:0-18304 GCF_000442215.2 Lipotes vexillifer | reverse complement strand
GCGGAGCACAGGCTCCGGACGCGCAGGCTCAGTGGTCATGGCTCACGGGCCCAGCCGTTCCGCGCCATGTGGGATCCCCCCGGACCGGGGCACGAACCCGTGTCCCCTGCATCAGCAGGCGGACTCTCAACCACTGCGCCACCAGGGAAGCCCTCACTACGACTATCTTTTAGAGGAGTAAACTTAGGATCAGTTTGGTTAAGAAATCTATCAAGGGCACACAGCTAATAAGCCGTAGAGGTGAGTTTCAAATCTAGGTTACTCTGGTTCAAAAGCTCATTCATACCACAAATTTGGCCACTGAATAAGTGTTTCTGATTTGAATTATTATAAAACAGACCTAAAACAACTTAGTTGAAGAATTTTAATGATATAAATGTTCCATGGTGTTGAACTAGGAATCAAGCAATTCACTCAAGGGTAATAACCAGTGTTAACGTCTTTTCTTGTTCGTGTCTAAGCCCAGTCAGCAACGAGGCTATGTTGTTCTTAGTCACGGGGTGCCAGGCCAATAGTGGCTCCATCTCAATAGATATTTCTGTGACTGCTGAGGCAAGAGAAATGACCACCACACACAGCTCTTAAAGTGCCTTCCCAGAAGCGACACATTTCACTTCCCTTCACATTTCTTTGGCCAAAGCAAGACACACGGCCATATTTCAAAGCGGGTGGGGAAGTTTGGCTACCAGGTGCCTGACAGGAGGAAAGCTGGAAATATTTGGTGAACAGCAGAAAGCCCCTTCCCGACCTCCAGGGAACCACTCACCTGTTTTCTGCCCCAATGATCTTGTCTTTTCCAGAATGAAAAATAAAGGGAATCATACAGTGTGTAGCCTTTTATGGCTGGCTCTTGTCACTCAGCACAATGGTTTTGAGACCCATCCATGTTGCTGCCTGTTGAGGTACTTTGTTCCTTCTACTTCCTGAGTGGTATTTCATTGTATAGTTGTTCCATGAGTCATCAGGTGAAGGGCTTTATAGTGTATCTTTAGCGTTTGGTCTGCAAATGCCTGCTTGAACTTTGCTACAAGACATCTTTGCTAAAGGTCCCTGTTCAGTTACATATCATAGCTACATATTTATCTGCCGTCAGCAAGTTATCAGCCTGCAGCTACTGAAGTGGGTAGATCTCCAGGAACTTTAACTTCAATTTACTTCTTCTGTTGGATGATTCATCCACCCACTCACCTATTCTTTGTTTTAGTGAATGCCTGCTAGGTGCCAGGTACTGAGCATATCATGTTGAGCAGGACAGACTTTGTTCCTACCTGGACAGAGCTTATGATTTTTAACCCATTAATCCCTTCATGATATGGGGAGCAGGTTGGAGAAGGAGGGAAGGGGAAATGACAAGAAAGCTTGGATGGCAAGTCCGAGGTCTTCGGGACCAGTTACTAGTGAGATGACACATTAATCCTGTACTTGTCTGTCTTTCTTTTGGTGACAGGATGGCCCTATTGAAGTGAACCCATCTGTGTTATGTTTCTTTGTAGTTTACAGGGTGTTTCCATATGAATTCTCCCTTTTCATCCTCACAACAACTCTGGGAGGCAACACTTATTATACCCACTTTCCTGATCAGGACACTGAGGCTCAGAGAGCTGAGCGGACTCAGGCCTCACATCATGATCTGGGAAAAAGAGCCAGGAAACTGTTAGGGAGTGTCTCGTACCACCTGTTAGAGCCCAGGCCTTCTGATGATGCTGTAAGCTTTTATGATGTCAATAAAAATCCACCTGCATTTCTTTTCCCTGGCCTCTCCCTTGTATCTTTCTCATCTGAAGTTCATGCTTGCTGCGTCAGGCGGTTTCATGTCGATACCATCCAGTTCTGGGGGTTTAAAGTTGTCCTGGCTGATCTATATCCAAGACAGGAGGACTCTTCCCTATATAATCTATATATTGTGCCCCTTACCTTTCATTACTTCTCAAACAACTGGAAAATGACTGTGCACTGCTGGAGTTCTTTAAGTCCAAGGGTCTCAAAATATTTTTTAGATTTTTATTTACTGGCAAATCACCTTCTGAGGTGGAAGCTGCACATTGCCAGGTGAGATGCACAGGTAGGAAAAGTACTAGGGCCAGCCTGTGGGTGCACAGCAGAAGGTCCTCCCATTTTCAGTCCTAAACAGTTCCCAGGGGAGAGTGGGTATGGAAATGCTGTGACGTTTACAATGTCTGGCTGAGCTGGGCAGGAACATGAACGAGGTTCAGTACTGGCTTCTGCTAAGGTCTTAGGTGGGGATTAAATGGTGGGACAGAAAGCAGCGTAGGGGGAGCCGGGTCAGGAGAGGAAAGCACTGCTGCTTATTTCCATTCAGAGATGTTTGATCGGCTGCAACCCCGATCTAATCCGCCAAAAGGTCACCGTCATGTCCTGAGCTGCCATTATTGGCCTCTCCTAGTGCCAAGGTTACTGTCATAAAGCATCTGAAAGGCTCATCCATCCCTGCCACAAAAGGCACTCAAATCTCAAAGAAGCAATTAATTAATGAACAAATGTCAGCCAAGTGGCCACATTCACTGGCCACGTAAGTCTAAGGCCCACGGCCTACCACCTTAAAGTTCTAGATTCTCTCCACCATAGAGCACAGATATGCTTACTCTCCCTTCTCCTGCAAGATATGAAGAGTCATGGTGGGAGGCATTGAGGAGGAAATCTTCCATGTCTGAAAACTGGTTACTGGCTCTTTCTAACCAGCAGAAAGAAAAGTAAACAAAAGCAGGTGCTATGCCTGATCCGTCTGTCCATCCATCCATCATCAAAAGCATATTTCCTCACTTGTGCCATGTAAGAGTTCACAGTGCAGCTCCGCTGTTTAAATGATGCCCTCATAAAAACGAACTTGTTGCACTCTGCTGTGGTTTGTTTGTTATCACGAGAAAAACACAGTGAAAATGATATTGATTTTATTGCATCATTTTACTGACTAGAACGCCAGACTTATAGTGGATATAAGTATAAAAATAATCGAATTCTTACAAATACTTTGCTGCTACAGTACTGAATAATTCATGGAGGTTGCAATTATAATACAACTTTAAATAACAGTCTCATAATGGATTTAACACAGTCAACCAGGGGCTAAGGTTTAAAGGTCTGCAAAGAGAAATCTGGGACAATGTGAAAACTCAAAAGTTCATCTTCCAGCTACATGCTTCATTTAACCATAAATCCAGCAACACGAACATTTACAAAACTCACAGCAACCCATGATGAGAGATCTTTTAAGAAACAGGCAAAGTAATACAGAAACCTGGGTTAGTTTCCCAGCTAGACAGGTTCCATCCCATCCCTGTCTAGTCCCATCCTTCCTATCCAAGAACTCTGCACCTGAAGTGCATTATTATGTATCCAAGAAAAAAAAAGAAAAGCTAGAATCTAATATGCCAATCCTTTAAAATATCCTCTTTAAAATGCCACGAGAACAGAGCCAGTCTAAGATATGTCTTTTTTTTAGACCTCAATTGTCCCCTTTGGTTTCACAGGGTTCTCTGTGAGCACTTCACACCAAATAGGATGGATTATAACACTCTTGAAAAGATACTTTAGCACAACAAATGAAGTGACATTTAAAACTTTAATCTTTCTAGTAGTTTAACCAGGTTCCTTCTCCGGGGAGCCAAGAAAAGAAAACGAAAAAAGAGCATATACTTAACAGCCAACTCTACAAAACGGTATGTATTTCCAAAAATGCACATGAGAACCTCAGAATGCCACTTTGTCAAGCAGAAGGAAATGCAATGTCCCTTCTAATCCCCACAAAAGTTTTCACACAGAAAAAATATCTCTGATACTAAAGGTGGTTTTCAGTAAGATACAAAATACTGAGATACTGAACTTTGCTTTCTTCCTCTCTCCAAAGAAGCACTCTAGTTTTGAAATCAGTGTATCTTAGAACCATGGGAAAACCCTAGTTTGGGGTGTGTTAGGCTAAACTAAGCCAGAAGCAGCTGGCCTGAACATTCTTGCTTCTGCAGGCAGCATCCATGGAGTTACAGGCACCCACGTGGGTGCACCACCAGTGGGCAAGATGGCTTAATGGAGGCCCCAAGAAGCTACACGTGAGGAGTGACCCTGAGGTGTCTGCTCTGGGAACTTTCACATCTGAATGAATATCACCCTTCAACAACATTTTCGTGGGCAGCCATCCAGCCTCATCTTGCAAAGATGTTGCCCTCCCATTTGGGCTAACGTTAAGAATGACCTCTTTAATAACTTAACAGTTAACGTCTTAGTTTTGGACCTCAAATGCTATCAGCCAGCTTGATTACACTATCCACTCAGCAATTTTGGCCCTAAATGACTTAGCTGCTTCTGAAAACAAACTTTTGTCAAAGGAGGAAGATTTGTCAGCATTTAAGACATTTCAACTGAATATGTTCCAGACTCGGATCACGTTCACAAAAACATGCTTCCAATATGTGGGAAACATGGCCTCACCACGGGAGCAGGGCGAGGCAGCCCTCAGATAGATGTCTAAGTCTGGCCGTGTCTGTCAAACACCCAGGTCATCACCATACACCTCCTTCAACCAAAGCCACGTACCAATATGCTCCTTGCTAACAAGCATGAGCCAGCCACTGTTATCTTGATGACGACCGCAAACATCCAAGAAATACATTTAACAACAGACCTGAAAGGACTGTTTCAACATTTTGCTTTTGTACTTCATGGCATTAGTTTAGTTACTGTTTAATAATATTAAAGTTCTTAAAATAAACAACTTTTATTTTAAGCCTACTCTCTCCAGCTCTCTTTGACACTGGATGGTGAGGCATCTGCCAGGGAGGTGAGGCAAGAGGTATAGCGAGAAGAACAAGCCAGGCAGCCTCCAAGGCAAGGTGCTTATCCCCTCTGAAGGGTCCCATGTCCGAGAAATGGGCTCTCTCGCACCCACCCCTCAAGGGTGCGGTGAGGCCACGTACCCTGCACACAGCCTGGGTGTGGTGGGAACACATGAGATGTCTGTTGAGACTATTTAGTCTTTCTAAATTGTCTCTAGTGCCCTGGGCTGGCTCATGGGGCAAGAGGAAAAGACACCAGAAATAAGACCCTCTGGAGCTTCGACAAAACCTGCAGATGCTGGGAGGCCCTGGTGAGCACCTCCCTGCCTTGCGAGTCACCGTGCTCCAGCCTACTGCGGGACATGGGGTTCCACGCGGCCTCACTCTTCCCTACAGACGTCTGAATGTCTCATGGACAGCTTCCTCCAGCGCCCCCAGCTGTGGGGCTCCCACGCAGGACCCAGGCATTTCTGTGCACAGGGCTCTCACACTCCAGGTACAGGGGCTGACACAGCACCTGTGCCAGAGGGGAGGGCTTCTGCTCACGAGGGGTGCATAGAGCCTGTCCCCCATCCCAGGGGCTGCTGCTCCACCAGCTGTGTCTTGGCTCAGGGAGGACCCTCTAGAGGTATTTAACCCCAAGCAGGAACAAAGCCAGCCTCTCCCTTCCTTACCCAGGCGAGCAGCCGGCACTGGCACTCCCACCCGCCCCCAACTCTGCAAGTCTCTAGGAACTGCAGATACGATGTGAACTCAACCTTGCAGGGGGCCTCCCTTTTTCACAGTAAAAGGAAAAACAGCACTCTTAATCCACTTCACATGCACAAAAGCCACTCCCAGGAAAGCATTGGAACTTACAGCACACTCTTTTCTGGATGTTGAGATTCTGCTCCAGGATGCTTTGGGGACAGAATGCTTCACGTCGTGAAGCATATAGCTTCTGGCCCTGGCACAGGTGATGATCTGTCAGCTGTGAGGTCAGCTGGAGGCGGCAGGCGTGTATGCCTGGGGACAGCCCCCACTGTGGCTCCGGGTCCCGGGGGCACCGGGGGCAAGCGAGGCTCTGCGGCCAAAGCCCGGAAGCAGCCGCCTCCCTCGGGCCCCAGCCTGCTGGCTCAGGTGTGCTGAGTGCAGGAGCTTGACCTCTCCAGTTAGATGGGAGACCACGAGGCACAGACGGCCGTTCGGTTGCACGGAAAGAGGCCAGACCCGAGATTTCTAAAAGGGGATGCTCTGAAATTATAAGTTGGCACCCACTAACAAAACAGAATTCTTTTTGTATCTATCTCATGAGATGAATGCAATTTAAACTACTAAGTGGTATCACAGCTGACCAGTACTCCTGCTGCAGCAGGGAAACGGTGACTGGTGGAGACCACGGGACTCGGGATTTTGCACTTAAAACTCTTTGGACGAGAATTACAGAAGAGTAATGATTAGATTCATTCTGAAGAGCTTAGAGAACCTTGAAGAAACAACCATGACCGGGACAGAACCGTCTCCAAAGGCTGCACCATTTCCAGAAGTGTGGGTGCCCCTGAGCTCCGAGCTTCAGGGTGGGAACAATTCATTTACCTCTGTGTTCTCTTCACTTCATCCTGAACCAGGATGTTCAAAAGCAGATGAGAATGATCACAGTTCCACAAGCAGCAGTTAAAGGCACAGCACTGGATATGCCCCCCTCGCAGGACCCACGTTTCAGCCACCGTAAGTAAGACGCGTGGAATTTCCTTCCCCAAGGCCAACGCTCAACTCCCTAACTGGCCAGAAGTCCTTAGTTCTCCAATGCTGACTTGAATTATACCCATGTTTCTGGAGGGAACTCCGTAGTAGTACAAAGAGTTACAAATTACTGTTTGAGAGAAAATAAGTTATTTCTTCAATGAATAAATAGCTTTGAGTGGTTGGCTGAACCACTCAACCGACACTGAGTTTGAGGACGAGATTGGGGCTACTAGCAAAGATGCCGCACTGGTGGGTAAGCAGGCTCACGTGTGGCTCCAGCCCAGCTCCGTATTCTTTCTCAGGAACCGCGCGCCCGGCTTCCCAAAGCACTGGTGTTTCAGAAAATTGAATGCGCCTGTTCAGCCCATTTTCCTAACCATGTTCAGCTGCAGCAACAACAAAAGCTGCTTCTCCAGCTCAGACCCAACCTGCACTGAGCTCTCCGCTTCTACTCCACATGTAGCAGCCTTGGCCTCAAGGATGGAGGCCAGAGCCCACGCACCACGCAGTGCCCTCCGGGATGGCACCCTTCCACCAGGGCCTTCATCCAGTGCTTGCTGGGTCTCACTACGGGGCAGCTGGATGCCTCTAACTAGAACCAAATGGAAGTTGTTTTGCCCTGATCCAGATGTAACTGCAAAGGGAAAAAAAAAAAATCCTAGATAAATGTGTCGCCTTGACTAAAGAAAACAAACTGGAATTGTGTGCTGCGCCTCACAAATTTCAGTTCCTCATTTTGGGGGTTTGTTTGGAGAACGTAGCACGAGACGACTTAGGACGGTGTGTTAACCTCCAGCATCTCCAAACACTAGTGGTATGTCCATCAGCACCTGTTGTTCAGCACGTAGCTACTGGGCAGGAAAACAACAAAAGAATCAGTATTTTGCTGTAAATGAATCACCAAATTGGGGCCTATGGAAGTGCCCGAGTAGAAGAGGCCTTCTTTCTGGAGCAGTCTTGAGAAACATCCAAAAGGAGACCTCCCTCCCTACTTTTGCATTTACTAAAGTGCAAACTAAGGAAAACCTGGGTCCTTGCACTGATACCTGATGATCAGCCCTAATTAACAGTCACCCCGAAGCCACGGCCAAGCTGCAGTCATGCGGGGACTCTACCGTACTGGCCCGTGTTCACATTCACAGTAGCAATGAAGGTGCCGGATGAGCAGCCTGCAGCTCCACGTCCACGGGCTCCAGCTGTCCCCTTCCACTGTGGTCACACCCCCCCACGCCCGTCCCCTCTCCACTGGCCGCTCAGGTGTGGCTGCACAAGTCCTGGGAGCGGCCGGCGGGAGGTGCTCCGCTGGTGCAGTCGCAGCAATGGGCCCCTCTCTCTGCTGCACTTAGAAGTAGTCTCTTCTCCTGCTCTCATCGCTGATGAAAGATGGGTTATACTGTCCGGGGAAAATGCAAGAATGCCGTGATCCTGGCAATCCAGTGTAGGCCGGGTAGAGTCCATTTCGTTCAAGTTCAGGATTCCTTACACTTGTAGGCTGGTGGCCAAAGAGAAAAGAAGAAAAGTCAGTTTATTATTCTTGGGTTTAAATTTAATAGTTAAGAAAAAAGAAACAATGAATGCTATATTTTGACGAATTTAAGATGGAGGCAGCTATACATAGCAGAGCAAGGTCTGACCTAGAAGTCAGGACCTCCCAGGTCGTCTCTTTATGGAACCTGGGATCCCTTTGCCCATATCTTTAAAGTGGGTTTTTAGAAACATTACATAATCAAGAGCAGCCCAGTCATCTTTATTTTATTAAAATTTATTTATTTATTTATTTTTGGCTGTGTTGGGTCTTTGTTGCTGTGCACGGGCTTTCTCTAGTTGCGGCAAGCGGGCGCCACTCTTCGTTACGGTGCGTGGGCTTCTCATTGCCGTGGCTTCTCGTTGCGGAGCACAGGCTCTAGGCGCGCGGGCTTCAGTAGTTGTGGCACATGGGCTCAGTAGTTGTGGCTTGCAGGCTCTAGAGTGCAGCCTCAGTAGTTGTGGCTTGCGTGCCTGGTTGCTCCACGGCATGTGGGATCTTCCGGGACCAGGGCTCGAACCCATGTCCCCCGCATTGGCAGGCGGATTCTTAACCACTGCGCCACCAGGGAAGTCCCAAGAGCAGCCCAGTGATTTCAGACCAATATAGGAAAAGACCTGGGTTAACTATTATCTTGATTATTATCAAGAGTAATTATTATCTGATTATCATTTTGACTTTTAAAAAAGAGTTTCTCTGCGAAGCACAATGGCTTTAAATCCTCTCTGGTATTTAGCAGAACACTATTGTCCCTGCCAAGAATGGGGGACTGACCTTCACAAGGCCACCTGTCGGAGGTGGAGTTAGGACCCCAAAGCAGGAGGCCAGCTGATTCTCAGGTGTCTCTGACCAGATCCCAGCTTAGTGGGTTGTGACTACCTACCTAACGCAAAAGGAGCCCCTGGGGAAGGCCCTGGCTGCTTTGAGGAGGCCCTTCTTCAGGGAGAAATGTCGGCTTATAGAAACAAAACACTATTTTCTGCTTATTATAATGTGGATCCCAGAAGAGCCCAGTGTACACCTGAGACCACTGTGAGGGACAGCCCACTCCCTCAGGTGACAGCTTAGGCTCTGCTTCTACAGACTGCTCAGCCTACTGTCTGAAATGAAAATGGGGTTCATGTAAGCTTGTGAGTGCATCTACTTAAGACAACTCTTCAGCTAATGGCCTGGGAACACGCAGCAAACATGGGTCCTGTGATGCTGTAGGCCTGTCAGTTGCTCTGTCCTGGTGCTGCCTGGGGGCTGAGGAGTCCCTAGTGAAGGTTGTTAAGTGTGTGGGTACCCCTGGGAGAGATACCTGCTCAGTTACGGCTGCAGCTATCAGAGGAAAAAGACTTTCCTGACAAACAGAGGGTAAAGCAAAGCTCCTATGCATAAATATCAACAGAAACATACAAACTAGATCTATCTTTGTATCTACATTTATCTTTCCCCTTATTTCTTTTTGTTCTTCCTCCAGGCCAGGTTCAAATTTTTCAGAGTCCACTGAAACTACAGCTTCCTTAGCACGAATGCCCCTCCCATCCAAAGTCTGAACGCGCAGGTTAATCTCCATAGCAACCAGAGTGGTTGTTCAGTCTGTTAATAGGATTACCTAAAGCTATTAAGTCCCTTGAAACCTTAGGGCAAGGTTTCACGTTTACTGCTATACTTCTAAAGCTCTGCAAGGCAGGAGAAGTCACTTGCCAGCTGTTTATTTTTCAGCTCAGGTATCACCGCCTGTGTTTGCTTCACGGCTGATGCAGTGTAACATGAAAGAACGGAGCAGGCATGGGAATATGACATGAGTTATTCAGTGTGGGACAGAAGAAGCAAGGGTTCAAGGTGGTCTCTCATCTTTCCAAGTGATGCACTCCAGGGATGGACATAGCAAATTATTAAAGACCTAATGAATCTTCCAAACCTCTGACAATTCAGGATGACACTGAATTGTTCTCTTTATACCTTTTCCCAATCCCTCACTTTCAACTACCCAACCACATGATGTAAAGCATGGCAGACAAGAGATAAAAATGAAAGTGCCAAGGGCTAAATGTCATTAAATTCTTTCTCTATCTTTTACCTTCCAGTCCTGTGACTTAAAAGCAAGTTCAGTGACAAGAAGGTTATTGCTGCAACCTCATAAAGTACATACCGTGCTCTGTGGAAATACTCTTCATAGCTCAATGCTGAAACTAATAAATCCCATGCAAATAGATAGTAAGTAAACTGAATATTAAACTATGTGAATAAGAGGCGTAGGCCACCATTCTTTTTAACCTTTAATGAGCTGGAGTGCTTTTACTACAACAAAACAGAATCCGTTGGGAGTTCTCTGGTCGCCTAGTGGTTAGGATTCCGGGCTTTCACTGCCGTGGCCCGGGTTTAATCCCGGGTCAGGGAACTGAGATCCCGCAAGCCACGTGTCGAGACCAGGAAAACAAAACAAAAAAAACCCCAAAACAAACAGAAAAAACAGAATCCCTTTAATTCTCCGAGGAAATTGGAGCCGGGAGGTCACCTGGGCACGGGAATACACACCGAGTAATACACATCCGTCATCTGGAGGAGGTTTTTGGTACTTCCATTCTCATGCATTTCAATAGCTTCTCGGCCCCATTCTTGTGAGCGAGGGTTCTTGGGGTACTCAGCATATGGGGACATTTGGAAATCCCCACTTTTGAAGATGAGCTTGCTTATGTCGTTTTTATTCTTTCTGCAAGGGAAAACAATTGAAATAAGTTCTGTGAAGAAATGCTATCTGTGAAAGCACCATCTAGTTTTTTGCAAGGAAAATCAGACCTAAAGATACCACTATACATTTTTGTAGCTGCCCACTGAGGAATGTTATTATTGTTGTTATTATTTTTAGTATTTGCCTATAAAAATGCGATTAGGGGCAAAAAAAAAGATGCAAAAAATCTTCCAACCCAAAGGGTCAGGTTATCGTGGGTAGAGAGGACAAAGACAGCTGCAGTGGAGCAGATTTAGACCATTCTGGGGGACAGAGGTCACTGTACCGTGGGGTCAGCCAGGGAAACAAGAGTCATAAATTCAGAAGATGTTGCAGCGGGAAGGGCCTTTAGGATTCTTTAGTCCAGCAGTTCCCAACCTGCTTGAGGAGCTCTGGGGATGGGGCAACTCTGGCTTTGTGAAGGATGTGACTTGTCCTGGGGTCACGGTTGGCTACTAGTAAAGCTGGGGCCAGAATTCACGCCTCCAACTCCCCGGCCACTGCTGTTCCACCGCATGAAGCTACTTCAGGAACCACGAAAACAGTATGTTTTGTGTTTGCAGAAATGCCCACCTGTGTACATACCCACACAGACTCTCATGTCAGCGGGGCAGGGAAACCCTAGGACTAGTTCCCTAGTGGTGAGAGTTCTCTGACTACAAACTGGTGGAGGATGTGTTATTCACCTTCTGCAATGGGCCTTGAATCAGACATTTTTAGTGATATTTGTCCTGGGTAAGATAATCTGGAGTTTCCTCCCTCTACACCTCGCTTTCCTGTAAATAAATGTTCTAGGGAAGGCACCAAATCATTCAGGATCTTAAAACCAAATGTCCAGCATGGGGCTTAGGCGTTGTCCCTTCTTACAAGTTGAGAACAGACCTGCCATTGTGTTGCTCCCTGGGGGCTGGAGCATCTTGTCTCAAACAATGACTTACAGCGACCTTCTCCCAGGGACCAATAGTCACAGGCTCTCTTTCCCCAAATGGCTACACTACCTGGTACAGGACACTGAGCGGATAGGAGGCTTCTGTCTCCTGGAGCACTCAAAGTCTATCTCTCTAGCTCCTAGTCTCCTACCCAGATTTTTATTTCCACTCACACAGTTTATCTCTGATGCTTTGATTGCAACGTTGTGAATGACAGGCATGGGCTGAACCATGAGGCCTGCATCCCTGGATGGGCAGTTGGAGCAGCTAGCTCTCTGCAGCATTCCTGGAGACAGAGGATATCTTAGAGGATATCTTAAAATGTCCTTCAGGTCAATGGTTGAAAAGATAACTTGCTATTTTGTAGGTCCCCTCCATCTGCTATGTCAGGATAATTCCTGCCATTTATTATCACCTAAATCAAAAGTCTGAGTTTTCCCTTATCTGAATAACCAGAGAAGGGAACCAATTCCTTTCTTTTTCTTCCTTTTCCAAACGAAACCCAATCCCACTGCTGTCCAGGAAGCCTAGAGCCAAGTTTACTACTGTCTGCTCATCCACATGCCTGCCACCTCTCCACTGCTAAACATTCCAGGCAATCCCTTTCGTCTTTGTTTGCTTCTTAATTTTCCCATTTAAAGTATAAAAGTCGGGCTTCCCTGGTGGTGCAGCGGTTAGGAATCTGCCTGCCAATGCAGGGGACACAGGTTAGAGCCCTGGCCCTGGAAGGTCCCACATGCCGTGGAGCAACTAAGCCCATGCACCACAACTACTGAACCTGTGCTCTGGAGCCCGCGAGCCACAGCTACTGAGCCCACGTGCCACAACTACTGAAGCCCACGTGCCCTAGAGGCCATGCTCCACAACAGGAAAGGCCACCGCAATGAGAAGCCCGTGCACCGCAACGAAGAGTGGCCCACGCTCGCCACAACTAGAGAAAAGCCTGCGAGCGGCAATGAAGACTCAACGCAGTCAAAAATTTTATTTAAAAAGTGTAGAAGTCAATGGTTTTTAGTATATTCAGAGTTGTGCAACCGTCAGTTGTGCAACTTTGGAACAATTTCATCACCCCAGAAAGAAACCCCACACGCCTTAGCCATTACTCCCCAGTTCTCCCCGCTGCCCATCCAGGCCTAGGCAACCAACAATCTACTTTCTGTCTCTATTTGATTTGCCTATTTTGGACATTCAAATAAATGGAACCATACATGTGTGGTCTTTTGTGACTGGCTTAATTCGCATAGCATACTATTTTCAAGGTTCATGCATGTTATAGCGTGTTTCAGTATTTCATTCCTTTTTATGGCAAATAATATTCCATTGTATGGATATATCACATTTTGTATATCTATCCATCAGTTGATGGATATTGGGTTATTTTCACCTTTTGGCTATTACGAATAATGCTGCTATGAATACTTGTGTACATGGTTCGGTGTGAACACCCGTTTGCATTTCTCTTGGTATAAGAGTGGAAATGCTGGGTCAGATGGCAATTCTGCTTAACGTTCTGAGGAACTGCCAGACTTTTTCGAAGTGACTACACCATTTTATGTTTCCACCAGCAGTGTCTGAGCATTCTACTTTTCCCACATTCTCACCAACACTTTCTACTTTCTGGGTTTTGTTGGTTTGTTTTAGTAGCCATCTTAGTGGGTGTGAAGTGGTATCTGATGTTAGTTTTTCCCTGATGGATAATGACATTGAGCATCTTTTCATATATTTATTGGGCATTTGTGTATCTTCTTCAGAGAAATGACTATTCAAGTTCCTTGCCCACTTTTAATTGGGTTGCCTTTGATAGGGACAGAGTAAAGGGACAAAATAAGTGATTAAATAGTTAATCCCACTAAAGGATAAGTAAAGAAAAAAGCATGGGAGACCCCTGTAAGTTAATGATCACTCAAGAAAGCAGGTTTACTTAACCACAAAACCAACCTGGCTTGCTTAGCAACAAAACCATGCAACAGAAGCTTGAGACATGCCCCCAAACAGTAAAACAATGGTAAAATGCGACCCACATGCTGCCCAGTAAGGTAAGTTAATAATTCCTAGGACACGCTCCCTTGCATGCACTAAAAACAAACATACAGGGAAAACATGACGTTATACTAAAACCTGAGATGATTTACCATTTTTAGCATATGTTACCACCCTTCTGCTTATTTAAATAGTGCCATGACAGTCCCGACTTCACCATGTAGGGACAAGAAAACTCCCCCACCTGCTGTGGAGGAGCTGATGATGGAAGCGTGACGTCCACTCAACAACGGTCCTCTCCCCCTCCCCATTCTTCCTTTGATTATAAAACTGTAGCCCACTAAGTTCTTAGTGTGGTACCCTCTTGCCCACAGGCTTCTAAACCTCACAAGCATCCTATTCTGATAAATCACTTCTTATCTATCACTTTGCTGAATTCTTTCTGCACCAAGACAGAAGAACCTACGCTCTACTAAGTCCCAAAATGCGTTCTGCGGTTTCACCTTTTTATTACTGAGTTGTAAGGATTCCTTATATATTTTAGATACAAGTCTTTAATTAGACATATGATATGCAAGTACTTTCTCCCCTTCTGTGGGTTGTCTTTTTCACTTTCTTGATAGTGTTCTTTGAAGCAGAGAAGTTTTAATTTTGATGAAGTCCAATCTGTCTTTTTCTTTTGTTGCTTGTGCTTTTGTGCTCTTTTAGTAAAAATCCCATTTGCTGTCCCTTTCTTTCCCAGATGGTACTACCTATCATGAATTTCCCTTTTTCCTTTTTTTAAATGGTTCAGTCATTCATTACGATTTAATACTGTAAAGTACCCCAGACATTCTTTAAAAGGGGTAAAAATGACCCTTGCTCAGCACAGGCAAAGAAGGAGAATTAAAATGTGGACTCTTGGCACTCACCTGCAACAGGTAACGATCAGTGCGATGCCCAGGATGAGTAGAAGCCCACCTCCCGCTGCTGCGATCACCACAGTGATGAGCTGATAGGCTAAACAGGTTTAAAAAGGAAAAAAGTGGATTGGTAAGAGGTAATGAATGAATAAAGGAATACCAAAAAATGGTCCCCTTCCCCGCCCCACGGCTACTCCATGCCTCAGCTGGTGACTACTTTTCATTTTCTGGGCCCCCAGCAAAGGCTGCTTGGGACTAGCTCTGCATTTTCTCAGTTGAAGGGGAGCAGATTTTGCCATCCCCAAATATGCCTCTTTGGTATATTTATTATTTTGAGCTGATATTTTTGAGAAATTGCAGACACAAGAGAAACTCTGAAAACTGAGTATTAATTACCCATTTGTAAGGGAAATTTACATTAGAAAGAGGCTTGTACCAGGAAGAGAGCTAATACCACAGATAACTTTTTCACCTGAGAGACTTATCTGCTTGGCACGCAACCTTTGTGTCCCAAACATTTCCTCTTATCACTTTCCTGTAAATTGCATTTTTCCCTTTGAAGCCCTAGACCCCTAGCCCTTTCCTCAGCTCAGGAGGGTATATGAGCCTCAATCATCTGGCTGCCTTTTGAGTCTCATGTCTTTGTGGGGCTCCCGTGTGTATGCGCATAATTAAAATTGTTTTTTCTCCTGTTACTCTGGCTTTTAATGGGAGTGGGGAGGGGGTGTCAGCCAAGAATCTAGAAGGGTAGAGGGAAAATGGTTATCCCTCCCCTATACTATTTTGAGCAGAGTTTCTCTTTCTCAGCCACTCCTAGAATGGGGGCTCCCAAATTCTACCTGCAGACCAGCCCGATGACATTGTTACCAATCCACAATCAGAAGAGAAAAATAAAAGAGATGCATACATTTTTCAAAAACTAAACTCTTTTGGGTTGTTTTTTCCCTAGTTTTAATACCTTCTAAAATTTGGTCCTTCCGACTTTTTTTCCTCACTTAATACAGATGCATTTTATCATGTGTAAATTATGCCTCCAGTAAAGCTGCTTTTTAAAAAGTAATTGGAAAAAAAGAATATTTTCTTGGCTACTTCCCACCCTTGGTGGTTAATTGTTTTTTAAAATTTTTGAATTGATGTAAAATTTTTTAAATTTGGTTTTAGGTTCTTACTTGATAAAATAAAAAGAAGGCAACCCTAGGTTAGATTCCACAATTTTATAAGAAATATTACCCAGAGTGTGGGAATCACTGTATAACCCATGCTAGAAACTGGGTAGTCTCAACACATACACAGTGAATTTAATTACCAGAAATTAGCAGTCATAGAAGCAAGCACAGATCATATATAATAATATTAAAATTTTAATTAATTGGTTTTATACCTATGTATTTCTGGAAAACATATTTTCAATAAAATCTGTTAAATATTCAGATTGTTTTTTGCTGTGGAAATATGATTATAATTGTGCTCTCAGGCTGTAAGGTCCAGGATGAAAAAAAAAAAAGAGAGCCAATGACCAGGTTTTCTATAGTAAATTAGGATGGAACCATACTCTCTAAGGTATTCAGGTAAAGTCAAAGGATAATGCACAGAGCTGACAACGAGCAGACTGTGAGAGAAGAGCAAATACAAGTCATGCAACCATTTACCTGTCCTTTCTTGAATTAAATAGCACAGAAACCTGATTACTATGAAAAACCGTCAATATTAAGATATCCAGGAAACAAAGCCAAACCAAGGAATGAGTTCATTCTCTCCCTCACCTCCTGACACATCTACTCAAGCTTCATTTTTTAAAAAGTGAGGACAAAAGACACATCTCTTGAATTTGTCAACTTCCTTTTATCTCCACCAACACTACCCTAAGCCACCATCGACTGCTGACCAGACAACTGTAATCACCTCCTAACTCATGATCCTGTGCCCAGTCTTGCCCACTCACTTCAAAAACCAAATCTGACCATGCCATTTCCCTGCTTCAAAAAACCTACAGAAGCTCCCTTTGTTCCTAACCAGAAACCAAAGTCTAGTTCTTGCTTATCCTTCCACACCAAGTTCATGTTTTCTCACTTCCGGCAAAACAAGCGAGCAGTCATTTTAGAAGTGACCCTTGCAAGTTGCTGCAGCTGTGGCAGGTTCCCCTTTGAAACAAGCACCTGTGTTGTGTCTAAAGAGACAAAGGGGGCTTCCCTGGTGACGCAGTGGTTGAGAGTCTGCCTGCCGATGCAGGGGACACAGGTTCGTGCCCCGGTCTGGGAGGATCCCACATGCTGTGGAGCGGCTGGGCCCGTGAGCCATGGCCGCTGAGCCTGCGCGTCCGGAGCCTGTGCTCCGCAACAGGAGAGGCCACAACAGTGAGAGGCCCACGCCGGTCCGGGAAGATCCCACATGCCGCGGAGCCCACAATGTGCGGAGCGGCTGGGCCCGTGAGCCATGGCCGCTGAGCCTGCGCGTCCGAAGGCTGTGCTCCGCAACGGGAGAGGCCACAACAGTGAGAGGCTCGCCCACCCCCTAAAAAACAAAAAAAAAAAAAAAAAAGAAGTTTAAAAAAGAGACAAAGGCAGTGTAGACCAGTGCTTTCCAAACTATCTCTGGACAAGGACTAGTTCTTGGCCTGTGCTTTTGGATATTATTTTTAAATGAAGAAAATAAAGTCTCATTTGTTCCTCTTGTCTTTCCCCCCAGGTACCAACTATCATGAATTTCCTTCTCTCCTTTTTTTAAGGCATCTACTGCAGACCAATACTTCCGTAAAATACAACAAAGCTATTTATTTTACAAAGAATCCCATGCTTGGGTGTCACAGCCATGTCAGTGTGAACGATTCTAAGTGCTTACTCTCCGTTTCTTTATCATCTTGTCGCCATCCTGTCTCAGTTCATAGTTCCCACACTTGGAGGGGTGCCGTGTTATGAGGTGGTTTGATATGATTTCAGGTCCCCTTGTTTGTGATAAGAATGAAATTGTTTTTAAGAATGAAGTTATTGGGGAATTTCCTGGCGGTCCAGTCGTTAGAACTTGGCATTTTCACTGCCGGGGCCAGGGTTCAATCCCTGGTTGGGGAACTAAGATCCCACAAGCCACTGGGCATGGCCAAAAAAAAAAAAATGAATGAAGTTATTGTTTTGATATAAAAGTGAAAATGTATTTCAGGATGTCAGCATCCACATCTGTGGCTGCCGACAGCACTTACTAGTGCTGCTGGGGGCTTAATAAGAACCTATGAAGAAGCAACATGAACAAGGGGACATTTAGACTCTAAATACTCAGAGTTTGTGGGGACTCTTGTGAGTGTTCGGTCTGGACAAGGCTATCCTTTGCTGATCTAAATAGCTCTCCGAAGACCTTGGGGCACCAGCTCCTCCCATGGTAAAGGGGACTCTTCTACCGGTAGTGGTGGAAGCCGGGCAGCACAGTGGCCTCACAAAGATCATCCTGCCTGTCAACACGAGTGTCCTGATTCCCTAGCAACGTGCTCTGGAAACAAGGACTGTGGTTTTTGCACTGACAGTTGGAAATCTGCTGAACTGTTTCTCCTGAGAACCAACTTGCTGAAAGGTACACCTCAATTAAGTTTGGACTTTATTCCTTTCATCTCCCCTTTCCTAGAACAACAGTGTGATAAATATGTGATTAGTTTGGACTGTTATTTCTTTATTGACTTATTAAGAGACATCCTTGGGCTTCCCTGGTGGCGCAGTGGTTGAGCGTCCGCCTGCCGATGCAGGGGACACGGGTTC
>NW_006775103.1:0-2725 GCF_000442215.2 Lipotes vexillifer | reverse complement strand
CAGTTGGGTTTGATGAGAACAGGTGTTTTAGTAGCATATTTAGAATAGTTGCTTTTGTTGTTTTCACTTATACAACAGGAGTGTCTTGGTGTTCTAAGGAGGCATTTAAAAACCATAATTATTTTGACAGTTGCAACTTTTGACGTATGGTTTTCAATTTTTGCATCTACTGGATGTCATGTTAATCTTGTTTCCTTTCTTCCCTTTTTTCTCAAAATACCATGTCTTTTGTTCATTTCTCTTTACTTACCGAAATACTGAGAAAAATCAGATTTCCATTTTCCCAGTGTTCTCTTATATTAAAACATGTTTTAACTTCTATTTCTCTACTAATGTTGAGAATTTCTGTACCCATAATATTCAACTGATCAAAAGGGAACATGCTGGAATTTTTAAATCCAGATTTTTTCCTACTATGCTTTGGCTGTTTTAGAAAATCCTTTAAACTTCAAAACCACACAGCCTCAGCGATTACTTGTTTTGCATGAAGATTTTAAGTCTAGATGCACCATTTTCTTTGCCAAGCAGGCTTTCTTAAAACCCGTGGTATCTTCTTTGTCCCACTCCTTTTATGCTTGGTTGCATTCCTACGATTTTCTGTTTCCGGGCAAAGTGGATAAATGGGAGGTCAGAATTTCAGTGTCAACGTGTATTCTATTTTCTCATACGATTTAAATGACAGTTTTCCTGGGTAGAGCACTGTAAATTGTCTATAAGCTTAATAAAAATTAGAAAACTGCAAAATACAATGTATAGGTGTGTATCATTGTGGGCAGCAGGAACACTTGGGCACCATTACTGGGAGGTAGACTAGTTCAGCCATTCTGGAAAACTGTCTAGAACTTAGTTTTACAAATAAATTACCAACCAGTGTATGTATGTATAATTGATATATGGAGAGAGAGAATTTTGCATACATCCAAACAGAGATGTGTATGAGAAATTCTGTAAGTTTATCTGTTGTAGCAGTCAATTAAAGGCGAATCAGGTTATACTTCCAGGAGAGTAGACAGTTTAATACAGTGAATACACAAAGGAGTATCACAGAAGGAAAAGACAATATACACGTAACCAGAAAAAATTAAGGGTTTCCTGCTAGGTAATATGCCAGAAAAGATACAGAATTCAAAAAAATACTTATAGGAATTCCTAGTAACATATAGGCTACCGAGACTAAATCATAAATAGATAATATGCAGCATCCAATAACAAGGTTGAATAGTAATGAAAAACCTCCCAATAAGGAAAAGCCCAGGACCAGATGGTTTCATTAGTGAATTCTACCAAACATGTAAAAGAGAATCAGTGCCAATCCTTCTCAGATTCTCCCACAATTTGTAGAGGAGAGAACACACCCAAACTCATTTTATATGGCCAGCATTATCCTGATACCAAAGCCAGATAATAACACTACAAGAAAACTGCAGACCAATCTCCCTGATGAATACAGATGTAAAAATTCTCAAAATATTAGCAAACTGAATTCAACTCGTACATTAAAAGAATCTTGCACCACAGTCAAGTGGGATTTGTCTGTGGGGTGCAAGGATGGTTCAACATATACAAGTCAATAAAATGATATACCACATAAAGAGAATGAAAGATAAAAATCATATGATCAACTCTTACCATAAGAATGGTCATTATATAATAAAAGGAACTGGTTAATGCTCCAGTGGTAATTATTTTGCTATCAAAACATATACATCTTAAACTTACACAATGATGTCAACTATCTCAATAAAACTGGAAAAATAAGATTTTAAAAACAAGTTCTTAGAAGTATTTCTCAATTCTTTTTAAATGTCATTAATATATTGCTGTTTATTCTTTAATAATTTGTTCTCCCTTGCATAGGTGACTTAGGAAGGATATATTTCTATAATACCCATTATCAAAATCTTTAATAAAATTGTAAATGACTATGAATTCTTAAAGAAACACCAATACATTGTACTTTGTCTTAATTCTGTGGTTTTTAATCTTCTGTATCTAAAGGTTTGCCTAAGTATTAGTAAATAAAGGAGAAGCTGGAGAAATGTAGAACAGAGAAGATACTATTTTATTTATGCAACAGCTATAATATGCAAACAATGACAACATTTATGGATATGGCTATTTCCCATTGAAAACCTCATTATGAACAGGCCAATGAAGAAAAGAAAGGTAATTGTGACCAATTATTTTGGAATTAGGATGTGTGTTCAAAGAAAAAAATGCATATCAATAATCCTAAAATGAGCAGTGAGAGAAATGACTACCGTTCGTCCTTAGCCTTGTAAAGCTGCATTCATTTCTAATAATTTTAGAATGGATAGTATGCGGTTCCTCCTGTCTGACAAGCATGGGTAGACACCAGCCAAGTGAATTCTTTTCAAATATAACTTGCCTGCCACACAAATAATTCATTTAGAAAACATACACATGAATATTAGATTTCACAAACATTCACTACTTTATCCACAGATATGTGATCAAAGAGTAAAAGAAAACTGGCCCCAACATTATGTTTTGAAAGTGAAATGATTTTAAAATGGTATAACTATTTCATTAAGAAAGAGTCAAAGGATAGAAGTGGCTGCGTGGAGCTCTCAAGTTCTGTATTGGAATCTACAGAGACAACCCTTCTCCAGAAAACCACTCTAACATGGCAACCAAACTATTCCACATATTCCCCAATTCACCACCAGTTTCCATGTCTTCAGAAGATTTATCACATCTGACA
>NW_006775102.1:0-13238 GCF_000442215.2 Lipotes vexillifer | reverse complement strand
GAGTCTCTGCTGTCCCAACCCCCGCCTGGGTCCTGGGGAAGGAATCAGAACTCAGAAGCAGGAGAAGAGGCTTTGGCCAGCAGGGAAGGGGGGGTGAGGCCCAGGGTGGGTTCACAAAGGATCAGAGCATCTGAGTGCGTTAGGAGGAAGGGGCTTCAGAGGTGGGCCAGCACAGGCCATGACGGGGGCTAAACAGGCTGCAAGGCGGGGAAGTTCGGGGAGACAGCAGGGGTCTGCGCCCTGCCCCTCATTGTTTGCTTGTCTCACCCTTAAGAGCAGGTCATTTCCCCTGCTCTGATGATTCGAAGTCTCTGCCGGTACCCACAGGATGGTGACTGAGGCCTTCACACTCCTCAGCATGGATCCCCACTCCCACCCAGATCTGGGGCCACAGACACCTCTCCCCCAACCCTGCCTCCCCTGTGAGCAAGCTGTTCTTGTGAAACGCGGTCATAGTTTGTTAGCACAAACTGTTTTATATGGGAATACAAATCAGTGTTGATACCAATACACACACATGTCCAGCCATGGGTGGAAAGGGAAGGGACAGAAGTTCTGGGGTGTCTTTGCACACCCATAGGCCCCTAAGGCCAGTCCTCGCAGCCACAGCCACATGGGTCCTCCTCCCTCAGTTGAATGAGATGCTGCTGCACAGAAATCCCACAAGTTCCACAAAGGGACCCAACTGTCATTACCCTTATACACACCTTTCACAGGTGCCCCATGAATTTCCCTGCACCCATTCCCCTTGTTGCATCCTCATTGGGATTAAGTGGTAGCTGCCTCCACCACTCTCCACATTGCAATAATCCCAGTGGGACTAGAGGATGCTCCCGCTACGACGAGGCAGACAGTCCTGTCCCCATGGCCAAGACTTTTCCTCTCTGGTCAGGCCACCCACACAGGAAACCCTGGATGAGCGGAGGGTCATCCCAGCGCCGTCGCCTGGCCACTTCAGAAAAGCAGAGAGAAGCTCCATAATGACAAGGGCTGTCTCCAGGCTCCATCCTAGAAACCGGGGAGTGTCCAGACGACTGAAAGGCACAAAAGCAGCTCTGCCTCCCCAGAAGGTTCAGGGATGCAGAAGATGGTACAGATGCCCCAGAAGGCCCCTAGGCAAGCAGGCTTTAGAGAAGGGGATGATGAGGGGGTCCCTGGGGAAGGTGAGAGCTGTGCGTTCCCAGGGGCAGCCTGAGGAGTCCTTGTCTATGTGGAGGAAAGGTTTGGCCACCTGTAGATCCAGAGCTCCTGTGACCTCCCTCATCCTTCCTTCCTCTCAGGATCGCTCTCTGTGGAGCAGCTCAACACGAACAAGATGACAGTGGCCTGAGAGCATTTTCCACCAAGACTATCTTTATTCACAGTTTATATACATCACTCCAAAGGTCCTGCTGCCACCCACACCTGGCCACACCCACCTCCCCCACCTCCCTAACCCCCCACAATCCCGCTCCCCCTCCCCGCCTTGGTGGTCCTGCCCTCCCTCCCTTCCCCCCACATCATCCAGGGTCAGCACTGGGATGACGAGGAGCCCCTAGGCTGCCATGGGGGCCACCCTGGGGCCTCATCCTGGAGGGCCGGCCCCGCTGTTCTGTACCGGCTGCAGTGCTTCTTCTTCCTCTTCCTTCTCCTCTCTGTGTCAGACGGGTCCCGCTTTCTCTTTCTCGGCCGTGAGAGGTGAGCCGGCCACAGAGCCAAGGCTGGCTTCCCAGACACCCGGAGGCCAGCCCCGGGGATGGGCAGCTTCTCAGCAGAGGCTGGGCGTCCACACAGATCCTGCTTCCTCGACTTGGGAGCGGCTGGTGGAGCTGGGCTGAGGCCTCTTCTCTGAGGGGAGGGGCCCTGGGGAGCACTCCGGGCCACCCAACCTCCAGGGGAGGCCAGGCCTGAGGCATGGGCATGACTCTGGGACAGACTGAAAGGCCGCATTCTGTGATGAGTGCCTACGACGATGACCTCGCCGGGGAGCTTCACCTCGTTCTCACCGGACCCGTCGCTGGGCCCTTGGGCCTCCCAAACAGGAGAGGCCTCTCTGAGAACAGACACATCCCTGGGTCCCCATAGAGGGTCAGCGTGCCTTTGACCCTGGGGAGGGGAGGGCCGTCCGGCCCGGAATGGAGAGACCTCCTGACATCCTCGAGAGGGAACAGAGACTTTGGGCGTGCACAGGCCAGTGTCTGTTTGGATGAGCCTATGAGGAGCCTCAGAATCAATCTCTGGTGGGCAGGCTTCATCACTGACCCCTAGATGGGGGTCTTGGTCGTGCCTCTGGGCACCCTGGCCGACATCGTACTCAGAAGGACTTGAGCGTATTCCGGGTGCACTGTGACTCAGGGCTGCCCACACACTCTCATCCTCTTTCAAGGCCAGGAGTCGTTTCTGCACCAGCTGGTAGGAGGGAGGAGGACAGTGTTGGCTCCACACACACGTGTGAGAGGACGAGTCCTGGGCAGTGGGACAATGGCCCTGGGGGGGAGGAGGCGACGGGTGACCACAGGACTTGAATCCAAATACAGACACTGTGGCACTCCTGTCATCCTCCTGCACCTTATTCCCAGCTTTGTGCCCTTCCCTCCCCTCCCGGCTCCCCATCCTCTCCTTCCTTTCACCCTGCACGGCACCCACCCCAGAACGGGCCCTGCCCCATGCCAGTCCTCCCAGGCAGGTGAGGGATGGACAGCGCCATTTGCCCCTCCTGTTCTGGGGCCCTACCTCTCCCCTGTTCACTGGGGTCCCTCAATGCCCTGGTCTTCCTGGGTGTTCCTTGTCTTCCCTGTTCTACCGGGGATGCCTCCCTCCTCTGGCTCCCCTGGGTCATCTGGGTTCCCCTGTCCCCTGGATCACCTGGGGTCCCCCTCCCGTGGGGTCCCCTGGCTCCCTGAGTGTCCCTCTCCCTCCCCTGGCTCACTTCTTCGGAGGTGAGCCCTTCGTCCTGCTCCAGCTCCTCCGCTAGGGCCAAGAGATCCAGCTCTGGGTCTGGGGAAAGCAATTCTTCTACGAATCGAGGGTGAATGACTGCCTCCACCTCGGACAGAAAGAAGAGGCTGTGAGCATCCTTGGCCAGGAGTGGCCTGTGAGACAAGAAGACCCGGAGGGAAAGTGAAAAGCAGAGACCCACCCCACTGTCCTCCACAAGGCAGGGATGGTCAGCACACACACGCGCGCGCACACACACGTGTAAACGTGCACATACACAGTCACACACAAAAGAGCACATATAAAGAGGCACATACACAGACACACAAAGGCATACACACAGACAGACACAAACATGTACACACATACATTTGCATACACCTCCCCTAACACCAGGCTCAGGAACAAGGGACTGAGCTTAAGTCCCAACGGCCTGAGAAGAATCCAGATCTTGGGTGCTGAGTGTTCCATGCCCTGGCATCTTGTAGACCCCAACGCTCCAGGCATAGCCTACCTTGGTGACAAAGTCCTCCTGGGAACACAGCTTGTCAATGTATCTCAAGAGGATCGGGTTCAAGTAGATACCGTGCTCTTCCTTCTTCAGCTCATTTCCGTCCACTCCACCTTCTGCAACTGACTCGCCTGTGGCTGAGTGGACGGGCCCCACCAGCGCCTCCATGATGTCCATATACTCGCTCACAGCCTCAGGGGGAACCTCCTTGGGTGCCTTGGGCTCCAGGGGCCGCTGGGACTTTGGGCGGGAGGGCTGGTCCCTGGGGCCGGACAGCCTGGGAGCACAGACTGAGGCAGAGCAGGAGGAAGGGAAGGAAGGTGAGGGACTGCCGGTCCACCTCCTGACCACCGAGCGCACGTTGGTGAGAGCATTGTTGGGGGGACATTGATGTGGGTGTGGGTGGGGTCAGAACCACCTGAAGCCTCATGCACAGTTGGAAGGTGGAGGTAAGGGGGGCATCTAAGAGAGTCACATGTAAGGAAGTGGGGAACCTCCAATTTTCTAGGGGTCTCCCCATCAAGCTCACTTCTTAGGCAGACTTTGTGTGGGGTCCTTTGACAGGCAGGTGTGGGAGGAGTTACAAAACTGACCAAGCCAATACCCCGCAGTGACAAAGGGCATCTGAGAAAGACAAATGCCCCTGTGTTGAAGGAAAAGGAACCACATGGGGACAGTGGCCAACCCTAGGCCCCTGTTAACCTGTGCCTTCAACTTCAGTGGGAACCTGGGTGCCTGGCTGAAGGCCCACTTTCGGGGCTGGGGGACCCCGAGGATCCAGCTTCGGTGGGGCTGGAGGAGGCAGGTCCTGCGTGCACTGCATCCACTGCAACTTCTGAATCTGCATCTCCTCCTCGGCCTCAAATTCCATGAACCTGGGGGGTGACGGAGGCACAGGCCACCCTGAGAAAAAGGCCTGGGCTCTGGAACCCAACAAAGGCAGCCAAGAATGAGGGATTGGGAGAGGATGTGCCTTGGGACTGTCAAGGCCCTGTGAGGTGCTGTCCACAGCAGAGAGCTGCTCCTGGAACTGATACAAGATCTGGGACCCTTCCTGCCTCACCAGCACTGGAGGGCATTCAACAGCATAGACCCAGCTCACTGAATTGAACCAGGTCAATGGAACACATGGCTGACCCAGGGGGCCCCCTCCTCATGCCCCCCGTCCCCATCCAGAGCCACATGAAGGACTGACAGCCAGTGTCTGGAACAGGCATGTGTTCCCCACAGGGGTCCTTGCTCGAATCCAGGACCCTGGGCTGGGACTGAGAGTCCTGGAACATAGACCTGGAGACAGGGCCCAGGAGGGGCTGGACAATGTGGATGCTGAGCTTAGAGGAGAGGCCTTCCTTTCCTCTGAGAGGCGCTCGTTTGTTTGGGTTTCTTTCTTAAACCAAGGGGATTACCATGGAGCAAACAATGGAAGGGCCAGAGACCCTTGGGCTGACGACAGCTGCCTTCCCCAGCCTCTTCAGGGATGCCAGGGTACCCACTCAGGCCACTTTTCATGAGGAGAGGGGGTCCCAAATCTATGTCAGTGGCCGCCAGCCACCCACCACTAAGGAAGCAGCAGGCTGGCGGGTGGAGCTCTTTCCCCGGCTCACCCCATATGGCTGGAGTTGGACCCCTACTGGACTCACAGCTTCACCCTGCCCCATCCTGAGACCTTCATGTCAAGGTAAGGATAGGTCAAAATCAGGGGAGGGCAGAGCTCCTGGTGGAGGAAGGACAGAAGACCCAAACTCTCAAGGTGAGGGAGGGGTTTCTGGGGGACAGTAGGGCGGGCCTCTGGGCTGCGGGGCCCCTGTTCTGGGTGACAGCCCTTCTCCTTTGTCCTCTCTGATGAGCATCCCCATGGCCAGACCCTGCCCTCACCCACTCGCCTCACCCTCCACGCAGCCCCTGGGCCCAGGACTCTTACTCACTTTTCTGCTATCTCGTAGTAGATCATCCGGTCAAAGTTGCTAATGCGCTGCCATTCCTGCACGGCCCTACACAGTCTCCACTCCAGCGTCATGGTGGGCTTCAGGCGGGCCAGAGATCGAAGCCCTGGGCTGTAAGACCTTGGGATCAGTCTCCGTGCCCAGCCCAGCCCCCACCTGCCTGACCCCACCCGCCAATGTGGACCACACATCACTCAATGCAGCATGACTGAGCAACAGGAGGGTGAGAGGCAGGTGTCTGGGAGGGCAAAGACAAGCCTTCCCGGCTGCTGCTGTCACCGCCTCACACTCACTCGAGGATGACCATCCACTCCCAGGCTACAGCTGGGACACTGTGCCTTGGGGAGCTCTTTTCCTCTTCAAGGCTGCCTTTTCATAATAAAAATCACTATCATCAATGAGGCATGGCATGTGCCAGGCAATCTGCTAACACTTCATAGATTAGCCCAAGGAGTCTTCTGCCCGGTCCTCTGAGTGAAGTGTGATTGTATCCTTTTTACAAAGGACCGGAGGTTTACGATGGAAACGCCTGCCAGGCTCACAACTCTAGTGGGAGTGAGTCCACGCCCTTAGGAGAGCTCTACCATCACCCTGTTCCTAGTGGAATTCTCCACAACAACGAAGTCGAGGCGTGCATTAAGTGCTCTCCTGAGCCCCCCGCCCCTCCCCCTCATCCGAAGTGACCTCCCCCAGCCATGTACACTCGAGTCCTGTATGAAACCAGACGGCATCACAGGAGAGTGCGGCATCCACTCCTTGGCTCCTCACCTTACACCACGACCCTCTCTGACTGCAAGTCTTCAGTCCGTATTACCATGAGAATCATGGAAGAGCATGTTGGCTAGACTCACAGGGTGGTGGGGCCAGTTGAGACAAGGCACATTTCAGTCATGATGCCATGGACTGGCAGGCTCACCCATATGACCGACAATGTGCCTTCTCATAGCATGGACATCGCCCTCAGACCTTGCTTCCAGTATCCCTAGAAACCTAACCTACGAGTCCATCCCCAGTTCCTCTTTATCTAAAAGCTCCGATAAGCTCACGACCCCCTGAGTGTTCACTCACATGAGAAAGCAAGAAAGAGCTTCTGCATCAGGGCTCTTGGGAAGGTGTCTCCGCGCCAGTGGCTTGAGGCGCTGCCAACGTCGGAAGTTACTGTACACGCTCTGGGGATTAGAGCAGTCACCCTGCGAGGCGTAGTGCTGGTTGGTGGCCAGGCTGCCCTTCCTGGAAGTGCCATGTGGCCATGGGCCAGAGTTCACTGGGCGAATGATAGGGACCAGCTGAGCAGCTGGTAGTGGAGATTGAGGAGGAAAGCCTGGGGTCCAGCCTCCCATGCCAGCCTGAGTAACTCCAACAGCTGGAGCAGTCACAGTGGTCTTCATCGCAGGCGTTGCTAAGAATACGGGCGCAGGACATGCAGCACTCCCGCTGAGGGCTCCTGGAGCGCTCCAGGTGAGGGGGCCCTGAGTTATGATAAAGGTCTGAGTCTGGGGGGCCTTCACTGGCCTCCCTTGTGACCTGACTTGGACAGTGAGGTTGCAGGCCCCAGGGGCACTGGGTCCACGGCCACCATTAGCCACCAAAGGCGTCGTGGGGAAAGCTGGCAGCACCGGGCTGCTGACAGGCGGGAATGCTGGGGTGATGGGAGGTGGCAGGTGCTGCCCCCACGGTGGCCGGTGCTGGGCGCCAGGAATGGGTGGAGGAAAGAGCACTGCCATGAAATCAGACAAGGAGGCACCAGGGTTCAGGATGACATCCGGTCCCAGCACTGGAGATGCTGTTGAGGCAAAGGGAAGGAGTGAATGGAGGAGGAGAAGGGGCAGTGGGACTGAGGCTTTCTGCCGCATCAGAGTGTAAACCTCCACAGGTGAGAGACACTTGGGCAAGGGAAACTGCAGCGTGCAAATGTCTTCAAGTGATTTTCATGCCCTGACCTCCAGTTGAGAATTACTCCACCGGTGACCCCGCGCCCATCCACCAAGGCCCCTGACCCCTGCCTGCCGACAAGAAATTGCCTCAGCAAGCACTCCCTTGGAGAGCCTCCCTGAGGCACCCCCTGGCAGCTAAGCCTCACGGGCTGTCTCCCAAGACCTGGAACTGTGTGGACCTCCGCTCTGTGAGAAATGCCCCTCAGCCGGTGTACTAGCAGGTAGGGACCTTCTGCAAGGTAGGTTCTAGGCACCCAAAGGCTCTTTGTGGACAGACACTGTGTAAAATATTAGGGCCCCACCTCCCCCTCAGTCCTCCTTTTCCTGACGTTCAGTATAAATCCCCTCTTTCTTTCCTAGCCTCACAAAACAAAACAAAATGCTGGAAAATATCTCTCTAATGGAATCCTGATACAAACCCGTAACACTGGCCCAGAATGCACCTACATCTCAGAACAACCCACAGCAGATACATAACGTGGGCCAGGTCCTGCCACCACCACCCCCCCCACCCAGTGCCCAGAGTCACTGTCATCACTCAGGAGTTCTGTTCCTAGCAGGTGGGGGGGGGGGCGGCCTGAGAAGTAGGCGCGTGCCCGTTAGATTCTGTCATTTCACAGCCAGTGATGGCTGCAGAAGATTAAACAAGGGCCAGGGAATTGTCATGTTATATTGGTCATGAGTGTACAGACTGCCCGCGGTCCTTCCCCTTCCAGCTCCCAATAATAGAAAGACAATCTGAGAAGCAGGCATAAGCCAGTTGCCATGGCGATCAAGTTCTCTGGAACCCATGCCTGTTCAGGAGAACAAGGTACACGCCACGGTGCACCTAATTAACCAGGAAAGGTGTCATAAGACGTTTAGTAATAACACAGATCGTCTTCCTGACCGTGGGCTACACTCCTTCCCCCTTTAAAAGAGGAAGCAGTCTTCATAGACATTCCACCCAAAACAACCCCACTCCACATCTGTTCCCTGTCCATGAAGGAGTGACATGAAATATGAACAAACTCTTCCTCTCAAGGCAGCCTGAGGGTCCACCATGAGATACTGGACAAGATGAAGGAGGTCTGAAGTACTGAGATTCCACAAAAGGAAGAACAATTCAGAGCAACTCAGGAACCTGAGCCCTCTCTTGGCTGAAGTTACACGGTTGCCCATCCCGTTTAATCCAAGGCAACAGTTACCTGAACTGAGAAGTGAGCTCTGGGCTGGGAGGAGTGGACGAGGTGTGGGCTGCGGCAGTTAGAGTAACCTCCTGCCTAGCTCTCGGAGAGGACCCCTCACTGCAGGTGTGGCCACACACAGCCCCATTGAACAGTTTTCTCACCGAGACCATCTCTCCCCATGGCCCCCTTAGATACAGTAGGCTCCTGTTCACACCAGGACATCACACACATCCTTACACACACATTTCAAAGTGGCTTGTCTCCCTTCTAGAAACAATCAAGCTGTCTGCTGCCATCCTTTCTCCATAGCCAGGGCAATTCCTCTTGATCCACCTCCAATGACCCCTCCTCCCCAGTGCAGTCTCAGGTTTCTTCAGGCTCCCCAGTCTCCCCGCGTAAAATGTCCTTGTGTGTCCAGTGCTCTCTTCTCCCTCTATTTCAATCCAACTATGTGCCCACAGTGAAGTGTCACGTGTGAACCCGAAGGATGTGAGGGATGGCAGGGTCTCTGAGGACACACCCCCAACCTGTAGGCTTACCTCCTTCTGAAGCCACCCTTCAGGCTTGGGCACGGACTACTGCTGCCTGGTAGCCTCAATGAGAAAAGCAAGACCAGGACCCAGAGAGTGACCTGCTTCAGCAGATGCTCAGGATCCAAGTAAAGGAGGGACAAGTTTGAATCTAAACAGTAGAATGTGGGCTGAAACATTCTGAAGTGGGGGAGGGGCAGAGCCCAGGGGGGTCTGGGTAGGGTGGGGTGGGGAGACATTCCATGAGGGCTCTGGCAGGTAGGCAAGAACTGTAAGTTCCTTCCACCTCCCACAGTGACAACACAATTGGCATGTGCCTCGTTAGGCAGTTTATAAACTGTTTCTTTGATTCTCAGCACAGAGTTTGGACATGACAGTCCCTTACTTTCACTTCTTTATCCATCAACCTAGTTTTGTGTCCCTCAACACACTCTGCTTCCTACCTGGCTCTTGACTTACTTCAACAGAGACTAGACTTTCTGAACAAAATACCCAAGTGTTAGTCTGATAAACACTTGGGGGGGCTGAAACATTCTGAAGTGGGGGAGGGGCAGAGCCCAGGGGGGTCTGGGTAGGGTGGGGTGGGGAGACATTCCATGAGGGCTCTGGCAGGTAGGCAAGAACTGTAAGTTCCTTCCACCTCCCACAGTGACAACACAATTGGCATGTGCCTCGTTAGGCAGTTTATAAACTGTTTCTTTGATTCTCAGCACAGAGTTTGGACATGACAGTCCCTTACTTTCACTTCTTTATCCATCAACCTAGTTTTGTGTCCCTCAACACACTCTGCTTCCTACCTGGCTCTTGACTTACTTCAACAGAGACTAGACTTTCTGAACAAAATACCCAAGTGTTAGTCTGATAAACACTTGGGGATTTATGTCCACATGAAAGTGAGTATTTGAAATTTGGATTGTCTTAGCAGATCCAGTGTCTTTGACTGGTGTATGTACATCACTCCTAAGGAAGTCGTCCTTGTGCTCCAACCAACATCCAGCAGGACCAGCCTTACTAATGATCCTTTGTGCTGGAAAGCCCCCGTCCATCAAAAAACTGTCATGCAGCCCCCATGTCCAAGACAAGAATTCACTAAATGTCTTTCTCATAGTATTCCATGGTTGTTAAAGATTTAGTTTTTTACCTTTTAAATGATTTTAGTATAACATTTTAAGCGAGTAACACCTTCTCATGGTTCAAATTTAAATTGTGCAAAATGGAATATGCAGTGGCGGATCCTCCTCCCACCTCTTTCCCCTGTCAACCCAATCCTCTTTCCCGGAGGAAACCGGTGTCACCCTTTTCATTCAAATCTTCCCAGAGATAAGTCATGCAACTAAAAACGAACGCAATCTATTTTCATTTTTAAAAATGCCTTTATTTTTTTTCTAATTGAAAATTCATATATGTTCCAATATATCTGAGGATATTTCCAATGATTGTCTTTGTACGAGTATTGTGGCTCCTCTGTTTCTGCACTAGATTCCTAGAGCAAGAATTTCTACAGTCTCTTAAATTTCAAAGTACCTGAAAGAATAGGGTGGCTCGATCTAGCAAAGAAAAGTAACAAATGCCTAACTGAATTTGGTTTTTGAATTTCACGTAAACAATGAATTCGTTTTTAGTACAACTGTGTCCCATGCAATATTTTGGACATAGTTTTACTGCAAATTCTTTCCCTGTTTATCTGAAATTTACGTTTAACTTGAAATCTGTATTTTATCTGGCAACACTACCAAAAAATTAGAACATACTAAGCTATTATTAGTTACTCATACTTATGAGAAAGAGAACTTGGAGTGAAGAGACTCAACTGTGCATCTTGGCTCCAACACAAAACACAATTGTAAACATACACAAAATCTGCAGACTCTTTGGATGAAATGGATTTGGAAGAGCCATCATATAGCACTGAACGTCTTGGCTTAGTAGGGGTAAGGACAGAAGTAAGGAACAAGAAGGCAGAAAATCTTCTTCTCTTTCCTTATGTTAAAGGGACTAAACATCCTAGAGCCCTGGTTTTTCTAGGTGTTAAAAATCCACTGCCCACGAGATGGATGTGCACCTTGACACAATGCCAAGAGCTTATCCACCAGTGTCCAATCCCCATTCATACAAACCCACTTCCATCTAAATCCTAGCCTGCAAGCCCTGCTTACAAGTTTGTTTATTTCCTGTCTGCATTACATACGCTTGCTCTTTAGAATCTAGGCTCATCATTGCATATGGTCCCATCTGCGTGGTAACCATGGTAGCATTCCTTTTAAAAAACTTGTTTGATTATTATTTTCATATTGAGAATCCATGTCAGTCAGTTTAGCACTATCAAAATGATATGAAAGAGTATTCATGTTTTGTGTTGTGAGAAGAGAGGACTGTTAGGAAACTTGTCAAGGGAGATGAAGGGTGAAAACCTCAGAGGATGGCAACCAAATCTCTCGGGAGACGAGATTCACTGACTGCTGTAGCAGCAGTAGAACTCCTACTGATTGTGGGGTGTTGCGGAAGGAAACAGGTTTAGAAGGGCTGTTACACAGTGTGAAAAAGACTCATGTTGATGCTTAAGAAGTTCCTTGCCCCTTGTCAGGAAAACTGACTCAGAAGAAGATGAGAAGATAAGGTGAGACTATTTCAAGCAACATCACAGTGAACTTGATATCTAAAGAAACTCCTGTTGGGGACTGAAAAAAATAAACAATTTGTGAATATCGCTCAGTACTGGAGCTTTTATAATGAAGGAAAACTTAAATGATTTTCAACCAATAACTTCATACTAGAGGGATGGTGAGGCAAAATATTGTACCCAGGCACTCGAGAAAGGCAGGCTTCCTTGTTGCTTCCTCCCTTTGTTCAGTCATTCGACCAATTATTTACAAGATTCGCATTCATAACTCTGATACAGTATTTGAAGGACTCTTCTCAAGGCCACTGATACAAAAATTGCACTGTGCAAAAATTAGCCAGTCCCAATTCTGCAATCACTTTGGTAATACTTCAAAATCCTACACACAGAGACAGAGATAATCAAATTAGCCCAAATGTAATTTGGGAAGACCAGTCACAGAAGGGAGTATCTAAAAGTCCTTTGGATCATGATCTCTGACTATTCCTGCACAGAGGCTGGGGGCAGGCATTGACTACTGAGAAAAAACATCTCTGGACATGCATCACAAGCCTCAGAAGACAGTTCATCTTCCACTCAATCATGAAACATTAAAGAAACGAAGAGATACCATGTTTGTGTCTTGTGGAGTTTTCAAGTCCGTGCACTTGGAGGCGCTTAGTGCTGTTAGATGTGAGGGGTCTTCAGAGGCATCCTGTTGAGTGAGAAATGCTCTAATCTTGCAACTGACAAAAAAATAGGATCTGATGATTGAAGTTTCTTTGGGAAGTATTACAAAGTCAGGTCAGTAAGTTGATCCCGCTACTATTTTTGTTGTTGTTGTTTTTATTGTCAACTGAAATTTTGCAGGATATTATAAAAAAGGTGGGAGGGAAAGTAAAATTGTTCCCATACTACCTGCTGTGTTGAAATTGGCCCAGATTGTCAACTCTTTCTCAAAATTATTAAAAAAAAACCCCAAAACTCTACAAAGGAAACACCTGTGGATCAACATTTATTGAACAACCTCCATGTATTAAATACAAGGAGACAGTATCTTAAGAGTGTTTCCCAGGTCTGAAATTCTTTGCTAGAATTGTTCTTTAAAGGAAACTTCAGGCTTGCTAGGAAAAAGGACCTACTGTTTTTTGAAAGGCATAAACAAGAACCAAGGAACTGCAGTCCAAAGGGCATGAAAGCACTTGCCCCAATTTGAGGCTACTGTGCTTACAGCGCAGCTCTCCAGAACTCTCTGTAGCTAAGTGCATGGGTTTCACGTGTGCAATACAGAAATCACGAGTGCACATCTCACAAGAGCCGGTTTGAAGAAGAGACCGTCACGAAAGTTCCCGGCGAGGAGCGTCGCCAGACAAGCTCCGCAGCGTGCCCGACGCTCCATTTCTCTCCTCTCCTGCAGCGACCTCCTGGAACAGATGCCCGAGCGCCCCGCGCCTGCACGCCTGCGCACGCCCACTGGGCGCACGGCTCTCGGGCACGCGGACCTACCTACGTCCTCCAATGGCTCCCAGCGTTTGTTGGGGCCGTTTGCTCAGGAAGACAGGGGCGCATGCGTGAGCGCGGAGGGTGGGGCCCCAACGACCGTCCGGCGCGGGAGGGGCCTGTCATGGCGGCCTCT
>NW_006775101.1:0-7002 GCF_000442215.2 Lipotes vexillifer | reverse complement strand
ACACACACACACACACACACACACACCTGTATGATCTTCAGGTCCCACGAAAACTGGAAGTGCCTAAATTTATCCTTCCTGATTCCACGCCAGTCTCTACGCCTTCCCTGAGTCCCCAGGAGAGGAAATGCCCTCTACTCTGGGTTTCCACAGAACCACGGAGGACCCTCTATTATTGTCCCTCACCCACTTTAGTATTTACGTGCATCTCCCTTCCCCAAGGGCAAGAGCTGCATCTTATAGGTGTTTCTAGCTGCACTCAGCACAGGGCCTGGCCCTGAACAGACACTTAAAAATGTGAGCGTTGGGGGTGAGGGCGCCCCTCTGAGTCAATGGGGATAGTTCTTGGTGCTCAGAGCATCTGCACCCTGCACACTTCCTCCTTCAGGAGGGACCCCCTCTAGTTTTCCAGGAACTTTCATATAGTTTTTCTCTTCTCTCCTTGCTCTCTGGAAAAGATTGGATACTCATTCACTCTGGGATTCAAATATCTGACTAATGTCTGACTTTAGATTAAAATATGTGCCTTTCCAGAGACTTTAGCCCCAAGTACTGACACTCTTAGTGGTGGACTTGCAGGCATGGTGAGCTGGGGAGGCGTGTGGGGCTTGGGTAGCTTTCTGCCCGATTCGGGCCTCAAGCTTCTGGGAGTCCATGTCTGTTAGTGGTTGACTGATGTCAAGAAGAGCACGGCTGGGATTTCCCTGGTGGTCCAGTGGTTAGGACTCTGTGCTTCCATTGCAGGGGACACGGGTTCAATCCCTGGTCCGGGAACTAAAATCCTGCATGCTGTGCAGCACGGCCCAAAAAACAAACAAACAACAAACAAACAAACAAAAGAGTATGGCTGGGGATGGCCAGGTGGGAGGGGGGGAAGGAAGAACTTAGCACGTGCGGAGGGGTGGAGAGACATCCTCACGGGCAGGGCAGTTACTGGACCACAAGTATAAGCCTTCCATTTCTCGAGTTCCTCTGGAGAAACTGGGAGTCCAAAACAATTCCATCCCTGAGTATATGTGTTATTTTTTCTCTCTTAAACAGATCATTTGAACCTCAGTTTCCTCATCTGTAACACGGGGAGGTAATTCTTACAGTGCTGAACCTTGGGAGAGGTGGATTAAAGAACAGACATGACGACGCTGAGCAAAAAGCACAATGACAAGCCCTGGGGCGTAGCAGGTGCTCACGTAACCTGCATTGCTGATGCTGTTGACCCAGCACTGGCCTGAGGTCAGGACACCTGCCTGCTCTGAGTCCCAGCTCTGCCCCGGCTGGCTGGGTGCCTCCCCAGAATTTTTCCAGATTATCAGAGGGCCGCATGCCTTTGCCAGTTTGGAAACTATTAAAGGTCTGAAGCCACATAGATTCTTGGAGTGAAGTTGTGGAATTCCTGGGCCATAGCCATCCTCAGCGTCCACTGAAACCAGGGCTTTGCAAACTGTTTTAGCCACAGAACCCTTTGTTCACATGAAATTTTATGTAGTAGCCCAGTATATGAAACAGGTAAAATGGGGCTGGTCTGGTGGCAGCACAAGGCGAGGGGCTCAGAGGCCTGTGCCCTGCTCGCTTAGTCTGGAGGTCTGGGGCCAGCCTTGTTCCCCCAATCCTGTTCCGCATGAAACCCAAGTTTCCATCGTGGAAACTGATTCTAGTCGAAATGACTTTTGGGACTGGAAGGGGAAGACTGTGTATCATAAAGGAGGAAGATAATGACTCAGAATAACTCGAGGAGTCCTTTGCTTTCTCTTGGCCTCAGTTTACCCATCTGTAATCAGGAGGGGTAGGTAGGTGGAGCACCTCTGATTTTCCAGGGTGTTTGTCTGTAACTCCAGTCTAACACATGGCACAGGCGCCACCTAGTGGTGAGGAAGAGCTCTGGCTGCTGGCGAGATGCCCAGCTATTTCCCCAGGTGTAGGAGGCATAGGTGAGGTTGTATGCAGATGACCCCACCTTTTGGCCAGGATGGCACCTCTCTGGATACAGGTATTAAGAGGCACGGCGAGAAATCTGCTCCCTGGTTCTGTCACTATACCCTGTGTGACCTTGGCTGCCCAATCTGCACCCCGAAGGGCTCGAATGAAGTTCTTAATGTGGGATCTATGGATCTGCAGTGGGGGATTTTGTGAAATTTAAAGAAAATGTTGTATGAATAGGCAGTTATGTGTGAGTGAGGGTCTAGTTCTTTAACTGCTTTCTGAAGGAGTCTCTTAGGTCTAGATGAACTCCAAGGGCACCCAGAGTTCAGGAATTCCGGGATCTCCGCCTTTGGAAGGGACACACGTTCAAACAACTTAGATGGCTGACATTTGGCAGATGCATCCCGTTTACCAGTTTATGTGGAGAAATACTAAGGAAGCCAAAGATAAATGGAAAGCAAAAGCCCCCTAGGTAAGTCCCAGCAACCAAGGATAGGCAGCTCTGGCCCCAGTGGCCTGAGGTTGGGAGCTGAGCTTTGGAGCTCTGCAAACCTCTGCTAGCTAGGGGCACTGTCTGGGCTTTCCCACCCCTGATGGGACCTCCGTGGTCCCTGGGCAACTTCAAAGGTAGGGATTGACAACTGGCACAACTGGAGGACTGTAGTCCTAACAGTCCAGCTCCTTCTAGGCCACGGTGATGGGCTTCTTAGGTTTCACTCAACTCCCTTCACCCCCAAAGCCCCCTTTTTTGACTGGGCAAAGAACTTTATTCACCTTTGTTTCAAACTTTATTCCCAGACTTCTTCACCTTAATAAGCTGTGAAGAAGGAATTGTGTACAAGCAATAACTCCCTGCTACGTGTTCCACTCTGGCTCCTTCTGCAAAATATGAAGCAGGAGGTGGAAGGCATTTACTGTTGAGTGTGCTCTGTGGCCGGCACTGTGCAAAGTATTTTACTATAATGAGTTCATCTGATCCTCACAGTGGCCCTGGGAAGTAGGATATTCCCGTTACACAGTCGCACACTTTGAGCTTGGCCAAAAAGATCGTAGATGTTACGGAAAAACCCGAACAAACTTTTTGGCCAGCCCAGTATTAAGTGACTTGTCCCAAATCATACAACTAGTAGATGGGCTGGGGTCTTAATCACGTCTTCTGGTCAGCACACGCTGGGCTTTTAGGACTGAAGGGGAGTGGCATTCCCGAAGGTGACTCATGCCTCACTTAGAGCTAGGGTGCTGATGGGGCTGCCCGGCAGCGAGATTAGGCACTGGCCCAGCTCCCAGGCCGGCCTTCTTGCCAACCCGTCAGCCTAGAATTGCCCACTGACTCTGCTGGGATGTCTCATTTCCTGGGATTGTGATGGTGACGGAGGATCTGACCCAGACATTCCCCAGACCACACCCTGCTCTGCTCCATTGCTGGGTTTGGGAGTCCACCCATGCAGAAGCCCACACCTCCTCTTGGCTCCCTCTGGGGCTTTCAGACTGCCCCTCCCTGCAACAGGCCACACCTGCCTGACGCCGGCCCTCTCTGTGCTCCCAGCCCCACGAGAGCGGTGACAGCTGCCACCCCTCACCTGGCTCACTCTCCAAGCCAGGCTTCTGCACCTGGGGGTTTCTTGGCCAACGTGGAAAACCATTAAACTTTCAGACGTCATGCTTCCCTTTATAGACAAAGCCTGAGGGACTCAGAGTCACGTGGATGCCTTGTTTTCCTGTCTAGAACCGGGCCTCCATGTCAGCTTTCCACCACTTTAACAGAGACTACCCGTCCCTGCGCCCCCCACTTCCCCTCCCACCCATTGATTTAATGAGGGAGATACTCACTTAGTGATGGTTGGAGCCCAAGCAATTTGCCAAAGATAGCTAGCTGGTAAGTGACGGAGCTGGGATTTGAGCCCAGGGAGACTCAGTTCGGAGAATCTGTGCTCCATCACGAGGCTGTGCTGTTGTCCAGGTCAGAGGCTCAAGGATCCCGACTTTGTCGTCCAGCTTGTTGAGTTCTGTACTCAACTTCATGGCGTTTGCACATCAGGTCAGCTTACCTTCCACCCTTTCTCCCGTGTCACGGTTGAAGTCTGGTGAGTGGCTCCGACCGCCTTCTAGGTGACAACTGCCTGTCATCAATAGTCTTTGGTTATTAGAGTGTCAGTTGGTTTCCAGCCCACCTGGAAGGATATACATCACCCCAACGTCTTCATAAGTTTGTCACATTATGTGCCTCCCTGAAATCTGGATGAAAAGTATCTCCAGCCAATTCCCAACTAATCTATTAAGCCTATTAAATCAAGGAAAGGAATTGAGTCTGTGATCATCTCTTTTCAGTAAGATCCTTTTCTTTCTTGGAATTTTCTCCTGACTTCCAATTCACTTCCTCCACTCATGTCCCTCTGTTAATGACCCCTTGGCTGTCACAGTTTTAGAATCTTGGTCTGCACTTGCTCAAACCATATGAATTTGGGTGGGGCATGGTGAGGCCTGATGCAGAGCAAAAGAAACCAGAAAGAGGTGTACAGCTTTATAATTTTATACTCAGTTCCCTGGGGAGAACACTGCATGCCACCTAGGGTCACCCAAAGGAAGCAGGGGGTTGGTTATGAGGCAGAGGGAGAGACCGGAGCTGTGGGCAAGTGCCTTTGTGGTGGTTTCCTTGGGCAGGAGTGAGAGGCCAGGCAGGGTGAGCAAGCTTGCGATTGGCTCTGTTTGAAAGTGGCGACCCGTGAAGTTCATGTTCGCTGTGACTATCAGAGCACGGGCTTTGGGACTATCTGAAGTCTGCAGGTGTTTGGGGGTGAGTCAGGGTTTACTTGGGGACAGCTCGTGGCCATTTTGCGGATGTTAAAGATCAATTTGCAGAAACGAAGAGTCTGGTTCACTCACCCCCTCTACCCCAGGACCCTGCCCAGACAAAGCCCAAATCTGCTGGTCTTGCTTTCGAGTCATCTGGAATCTGACCCCACGTGGCGATCAGGGGAAGGAATGGTCATCAGTTGGGATGAGGAACTCAAATGTGTGCAGGTTCTCCAGGCTCGCCAGGCCATGGGGCTGGGGGTGGAGGCCTCTTCCTTCAAGGCGGGACCTCCCCTTCCCATGGCGAGGCTTTGAGCTACTTGTCTGATAAGAAGAGGACCAGCCTTGGTCTCCTAACAGTTCTTGCAACACACTTGTTTGTGAAGCAGGACGGGGTTCCTGATTCCTAACCCAGTCTCTTGATCACACAGGTGAGGGCTAATAGTTACCAGCTGCATCAGAGTTCCCCCTTGCAGGCAGTGAGAGGGGGTGCCTGTGTGGGTGACAGACAAGGCAGGCGATCTGCATTGCAGATCACCGTTGAAAAACACGGGGGAGGGTGTAGCTTCATGTGAGTAATGTGTTCTGAAGGGCGAGGCAGCTTTGAAGCTGCTGCTGGGGACGGGCAGTGATTATGAAAAGCAGCGGTGGGCTGAGCCAATGCTTTTGACATTACTTAGCTCTTCATTAGGACAGGGGCCCGACCTAGAGGGGCTGGGAGCTGAGAGGACTGAGAGTCCCTGGTAACCACATCCTAATGGGAAGGTGGGAGTCAGAGGGCAGATGGAGAAGGCAAAGCTGCCGGATCTTTCTCCATCTTTCCCACCCTGAGCCCAGGGAGGGAAAGATGAGGTGTGATGTCACAGCGCCCGTCTGGAAGGGCTCTTAGCAACCCCCTGTGCTGGCATCCTCCTGCGGAGGGCTAGCGTCCCCAGCACGGACTCCCTGTAGCCTTGAAGACCGGACACCAGAGAAACACAGCCCAAGGAGGCTCTAGGAAGAGAGTTAAAGTAAGTTTTCCAACCAAGGTTGAGTTAACTAGGTATAGTAACACTTGAGGTTAGATTGACTCCCACAATCACTAGATATTTCTAGCCCCATATTTTTAAATTTCAGATGACTCTATTTACACTTCTTTTTTTGTGAATAGAAACATATACTCTATAAGTTTATTGACAACTTTATTGTTCTGGGAGAAAAAAATTTGAACATGCCTTGCCTCTACCTACTCAGGGTCCCCATACTTTTTCTGCAAAGAGCTGGATGGTAACTATCTTAGGCTTTGTGGGCCATAGAATCTCCACTGCAACTGTGAACTCTGCCTTTGCCACATGAAAGCGGCCCTAGACGATGTTTACACAGGTGAGCCTGCTTCGTCTAGCTGGCACCACCACGTTCCTGAAATCAAATCACGTGTCGGGTGGCCATTCCCAACAGTGACCAGCAGGCGGATGCTGCCTGGATTCCTGTAATCAGAAGGTCAAGGCCTCGGGCAGGCTTGGTGGCAAAGGATGCTGGGATTGTGTCATGGTATCTGCCGCTGGTCCAGGAAGGGAGGGTAGCAGGTGCAGGCTAGGTATTTGCAGATCTGCGGGGCAGCCCCATGTTGGGGAGAGTGAGGGGGATTATGAAGAACACAGGCTTCGAGGCTGTGGAATGTGGGGAACAGGGGAGGAGGCATGTTTATTATGACCAGGACCCCTAATTTCCCAAGTGGTGCAGAAACCAGTCTATGCCTTCTGATGAGACTTTCCTAAACATTTGGGAGAGTCGTGATTTGATAGAACAGTCTCCCTGCCCATCTCTCAGCCTGCCTCATGCAGTGGGGTCCTCTTACACCTCTCTGAGAGGGTTGTGAGCCTGTCTGTGCTACCAGAAACCTGGTCCCAGGCTGATGACAGCAGAAATGTTCACTCCCTGCATCAGAAACCCCACCCAGTCTCAGCTTCCCTCATGACCCCAACAGGTAGATGACATCAGAACACAGCAGTGCAGGATCTGCATGCTTCCAAATGCCATGAGGGTCTTAGTTCTGAATAGCTTTCTGTGCAGAACACTTGACTGGACACTCCAGGTTGAATTTTCCCATATCAGGCCCTACTTTCCTATTTATAGAGGTGCCTCTAACATGGGGCCAAGGTGGTGTTTTCCCCTGGATCTCAGCCTCAGAACGCCTGGTACCAAATCTTCACAGAAGCACACATGCAGCTTCTCAAAAATCAGTAATGGGGGACTTCCCTGGTGGCGCAGTGGTTAGGAATCTGCCTGCCAATGCAGGGGACATGGGTTCGA
>NW_006775100.1:0-1190 GCF_000442215.2 Lipotes vexillifer | reverse complement strand
TCCCTGCATTGGCAGGCGGATTCTTAACCACTGCACCACCAGGGAAGTCCCCCAACACACGGATTTTATTGCCAGTCTCACAGCAGTGGACAGTGGACAGTGCCCTCTACAAAGGAGACCAGGGATTCTTCTGAAAGAGGAATGAGAAAGCTGTAATGTTTTTGGCACAGTTTTCCCCAGTTCAAACCCATGCTAACCCATCTGTGGCTGAGGAAGGGCATTTTTTAAAAATTTATTTTATTGAAATATAGTTGATTTACAGTGTTGTGTTAATTTCTACTGTACAGCAAAGTGATTCATTTATACATATATATACGTTCTTTTTCATATTCTTTTTCATTATGATTTATCACAGGATATTGAATACAGTTCTGTGTGCTATACAGTAGGAACTTGTGTTTATCCTTTCTATATATAATAGTTTGCACCTGCTAATCTCAAACTCCCAATCCATTCCTCCCCTCCCACCCTCCCCCTTGGCAATCACAAGTCTGTTCTCTATGTCTATGAGTCTGTTTCTGTTTTTTTAGATAGGTTCATTTGTGTCATATTTTAGATTCCACGTATAAGTGATATTGTATGTTATTTGTCTTTCTTTTTCTGACTTCACTTACTTCGTATGATAATCCCTAAATTCATCCATGTTGCTGCAAATGACATTATTTCATTCTTTTTTATAGCTGAGTAATAGTCCATTATATATATACCACATTTTCTTTATCCATTCATCTGTCAATGGACATATAGTAGCTGTGGCACGTGGGCTCAGTAGTTGTGGCTGAGCCCACATGCCACATGTCTTGGCTATTGTAAATAGTGCTGCTATGAACACTGGGGTGCATGTATCTTTTTGAATTGTAATTTTGTCTGGATATATGCCCCAGGAGTGGGATTGCAGGATCATATGGCAACTTTATTTTTAGTTTTTTGAAGAACCTCCATACTGTTTTCCATAGTGGCTGCACCAATTTACATGGGAAAGGGCACGTTGGGTGCTTTTGCACTGTATTGGAAAAGGAAGACCAGGGCCCAAGACAGGAGAGAGAGGCTCCTACTGCCCCTGAAGATCTGCAGGGCCAAGGGTAGGTAGGACAGGGTGCTTGAGGAGGGGGCATGTACTTGGTCTTTTTCTTTCTTTCTTTTTCTTTTTCTTTCTTTCTTTCTTTCTTTCTTTCTTTCTTTCTTTCTTT
>NW_006775099.1:0-984 GCF_000442215.2 Lipotes vexillifer | reverse complement strand
GAGTGAGTCAGTTATACATATATATATGTTCCCATATCTCTTCCCTCTTTGTCTCCCTCTATAGCTGTTCATTCTAAGCATCAACCTAATTCCTTGTGTCTCTGAAAGGTTCTAATATTAAATTACACAAAGCTCAATATCCATAATTTCTTACACCTTAAGGATCTGAAAAGTATAAAAGTATTTGAGAAATCGAACAGTGTAAATTCTTTATAGAATGTAACAATTTTCCAAAAATTGGTCTATTTTTGGTTTTCTAAATGAAGTTAAAAATATGGAAAACATAATGACCAGAAACATGATTACCATTTGCTCATATTTAATGGCATCCTTTTCAGCAATCTGAGCTGCTCTTTCTTTATTCATGTAAGCTGCTTTTAATTTCTTCTCCAATTCTCTGAGCTCAATACTGTTTTAAAAAAGACAGAAATTTAAATTCGAGGACCATATATCACTTACTATTTTAAAAATAATATGTACCTGCAATTTAAATGAATTTTTTTCTAAATATATAAAAGATATTTACATTATTTTTAAAATATTTTGAAAAAATACCCCTTTCTCCATTCATCCCAAGAAAAATCAGAATGCATGTGAAAAGAGACATTGTAATTAATTTTTCTAGACAAAACAACTCTTTTATTTTCAATAATCATCACTAAAAGTCTTTCTGCCAGTGCCTGGCTCAGAAAAGGTGCTATATCAATATAGGTTAAAATTTCTGTCCAGTTACCAGTACTATTAGGCTAAAAGAATAACTATAGTGGAGAGGTTTAAACCTATACAAGTTACTTAAATTTTGTACCTTGGTTTTGCTATCTGTAAAAGGGGTAGTTTTGGCAATTAAATAAGTTAATGTGTATAACAGTAGACACTCTACTACATATGGTAACTATTTTTTGATGATGATGAAGAGGGAGTAACATGGGCAAGTTTAGGTCACTTCTCTGGGCTTGTTTACTTATCTGTTAAAAAAAATGGGGA
>NW_006775098.1:0-7259 GCF_000442215.2 Lipotes vexillifer | reverse complement strand
CAGGGATGGTTTAGGGTACAGGTTAGGGTACAACAGCGGTTTAGGGTTAGCAAATGTGTTAGGACACGGGTTAGTGTTTGCTTACTGGTTTGGATTAGGGCATGGGTTAGGGTAAGCCTTCGGGTAAGCGTTCGGGTTAGGGTTATGGTTAGGGTTAGGGTTAGATGACGGGGACGGGTTAGGGTACAGGTTAGGGTATGACAACGGTTTAGGGTTAGCCTACGTGTTAGGGCATGGGTTTGTGTTAGCGTACAGGTTGGGATAAGGGCACGGGTTAGAGTAAGGCTTCGGGTAAGGGGAAGGGTTAGGGTTAGGTTTAGGGTTAGGGAATGGGGACGGTTTATGGTACAAATTAGGCTACGACAAGGCTTGAGGGATTGCGTACGTGTCAGGGCACGGGTTAGTGTTAGCGTACGGATTAGGAATAGAGCACGGGCTTGGGTAAGGATTCGGGTAACAGGGTTAGGGTTAGGGTTAGGTAACTGGGACGGTTTAGCGTACGGGGACGGTTTAGGGTACAGGTTAGGGTAGGACAATGGGTTAGGGTATGACGACGGTTTAGGGTTAGCGTATGTGTGAGGGCACGGCTTAGTGTTAGCGTACAGGTTAGGATTAGGGTACGGGTTAGGGTAAGGCTTAGGGTTAGGGTTAGGGTTAGGGAACAGGGACGGTTTAGGGTACAAATTAGGCTATGACAACAGTTGAGGTTTAGCGTACGTGTTAGGGCACGGGTTGGCGTTAGCGTACGGGTTAGGATTAGGGCACGGGTTAGGGTAAGGCTTCAGGTAAGGTATAGGGTTAGGTTTAGGCAACGGGGAGCATTTAGTGTACTTGTTACGGTACGACAACGGTTTAGGTTAGCATACGTGTTAGACTACGGGTTAGGATTAGGGCGCAGTTTAGGGTAAGGCTTCGGATAAGGGTGAGGGTTGGGGTTAAGGAACGGGGACAGTTTAGGGTACAGGTTAGGGTACAACAACGGTTGAGGGATAACGTACGTGTTAGGGCACGGATTATTTTTTGCGTACGGGTTAGGATTAGGACACGGGATAGGGTAAGGCTTCGGGTAAGGGTTAGGGTTAGGGTTAGGTTTAGTGTTAGGGAACGGCGACAGTTTAGGGTATAGGTTAGGGTACGACAACGGTTTAGGGTTAGCGTACATATTAGGGCATGGGTTAGTTTTAGAGTACGTGATAGGATTAGGGCACAGGTTAGGGTAAGGTTTCGGGTAAGTGTTAGGGTTAGGCTTAGGGTTAGGGAACGGTGACGGTGTAGGGTACAGGTTAGGGTACGAAAAAGGGTTAGGGTACGACAACGGTTGAGGGTTAGCATACGTGCTAGGGCATGGGTTAGTGATAGCGTATGGGTTAGGATTAGGGCACAGGTTAGGGTGAGACTTTGGTTAAGGGTCAGGGTTAGGGTTAGGGAACGGGGACAGTTTAGGGTACAGGTTAGGGTACAACAGCGGGTTAGGGTTAGCGTACGTGTTACGGTATGGGTTAGGTTTAGGGTATGTGTTAGGGAAAGGCTTCGGATAAGGTTTAGGGTTAGGGTAAGGGTTAGAGTAAGGAAACGGGTAGGATTTAGGGTACAGTTTAGGGTATGACAGCGGTTTAGTGTTAGCGTACGTGTTAGGGCATGTGTTAGTGTTGGCGTACGGGTTAGGATTAGGGCATGGGTTAGGGTAAAGCTTCGGGTAAGGGTTAGGGTTAGGGTTAGGGAACGGGGACGGTTTAGGGCACAGGTTAGGGTACGAAAACTGTTTAGGGTTAGCGTACGTGTTAGGGCATGGGTTAGTTTTAGAGTACGTGATAGGATTAGGGCACGGGTTAGGGTAAGGTTTCGGGTAAGTGTTAGGGTTAGGGTTAGGGTTAGGGAACGGGGACGGTGTAGGGTACAGGTTAGGGTACGAAAAAGGGTTAGGGTACGACAACGGTTGAGGGTTAGCATACGTGTTAGGGCATGGGTTAGTGATAGCGTACGGGTTAGGATTAGGGCACAGGTTAGGGTGAGACTTTGGGTAAGGATTAGGGTTAAGGTTAGGGAACGGGGACAGTTTAGGGTACAGGTTAGGGTACAACAGCGGGTTAGGGTTAGCGTACGTGTTAGGGTATGGGTTAGGATTAGGGTATGTGTTAGGGAAAGGCTTCGGGTAAGGGTTAGGGTTAGGGTAAGGGTTAGAGTAAGGAAATGGGTACGTTTTAGGGTACAGTTTAGGGTATGACAGCGGTTTAGTGTTAACGTACGTGTTAGGGCATGTGTTAGTGTTAGCGTACGGGTTAGGATTAGGGCATGGGTTAGGGTAAAGCTTCGGGTAAGGGTTAGGGTTACGGTTAGGGTTAGGGTTAGGGAACGGGGACGGTTTAGGGCACAGGTTAGGGTACGAAAACTGTTTAGGGTTAGCGTACGTGTTAGGGCATGGGTTAGTGCTTACGTACGGGTTAGGATTAGGGCATGGGTTAGGGTAAAGCTTCGGGTAAGGGTTAGGGTTACGGTTAGGGTTAGGGTTAGGGAACGGGGACGGTTTAGGGCACAGGTTAGGGTACGAAAACTGTTTAGGGTTAGCGTACGTGTTAGGGCATGGGTTAGTGCTTACGTACGGGTTAGGATTAGGGCATGGGTTAGGGTAAAGCTTCGGGTAAGGGTTAGGGTTACGGTTAGGGTTAGGGTTAGGGAACGGGGACGGTTTAGGGCACAGGTTAGGGTACGAAAACTGTTTAGGGTTAGCGTACGTGTTAGGGCATGGGTTAGTGCTTACGTACGGGTTAGGATTAGGGCATGGGTTAGGGTAAAGCTTCGGGTAAGGGTTAGGGTTACGGTTAGGGTTAGGGTTAGGGAATGGTGACGATTTAGGGTACAAGTTAGGCTACGACAACCTTTGAGGGTTATGGTACGTGTTAGGTCACGGGTTAGTGTTAGCGTATGGGTTGGGATTAGGGCACGGGTTATGGTAAGGCTTTGGGTAAGGGTTAGGGTTAGGGTTAGGGTTAAGGAACGGGGACGGTTAAGGGTACAGGTTACGGTACGACAACGGTTTAGGGTTAGCGTAGGTGTTAGGGCACGGGTTAGTGTTAGCGTACAGGTTAGGATTAGGGCACGGGTTAGGGTAAGGCTTCGGGTAAGGGTTAGGGTTACGGTTAGGGTTAGGGTTAGGGTTAGGGAATGGTGACGATTTAGGGTACAAGTTAGGCTACGACAACCTTTGAGGGTTATGGTACGTGTTAGGTCACGGGTTAGTGTTAGCGTATGGGTTGGGATTAGGGCACGGGTTATGGTAAGGCTTTGGGTAAGGGTTAGGGTTAGGGTTAGGGTTAAGGAACGGGGACGGTTAAGGGTACAGGTTACGGTACGACAACGGTTTAGGGTTAGCGTAGGTGTTAGGGCACGGGTTAGTGTTAGCGTACAGGTTAGGATTAGGGCACGGGTTAGGGTAAGGCTTCGGGTAAGGGTTAGGGTTACGGTTAGGGTTAGGGTTAGGGTTAGGGAATGGTGACGATTTAGGGTACAAGTTAGGCTACGACAACCTTTGAGGGTTATGGTACGTGTTAGGTCACGGGTTAGTGTTAGCGTATGGGTTGGGATTAGGGCACGGGTTATGGTAAGGCTTTGGGTAAGGGTTAGGGTTAGGGTTAGGGTTAAGGAACGGGGACGGTTAAGGGTACAGGTTACGGTACGACAACGGTTTAGGGTTAGCGTAGGTGTTAGGGCACGGGTTAGTGTTAGCGTACAGGTTAGGATTACGGTACGGGTTAGGGTAAGGCTTAGGGTTAGGGTTAGGGTTAGGGAACAGGGACGGTTTAGGGGTACAAATTAGGCTATGACAAAGGTTGAGGTTTAGCGTACGTGTTAGGGCACGGGTTAGCGTTAGCGTACGGGTTAGGATTAGGGCACGGGTTAGGGTAAGGCTTCGGGTAAGGGTTAGGGTTAGGGTTAGGCAACGGGGAGCATTTAGTGTACTTGTTAGTGTACGAGAACGGTTTAGGTTAGCATACGTGTTAGCCTACGGGTTAGGATTAGGGCGCGGGTTAGGGTAAGGCTTCGGATAAGGGTGAGGGTTGGGGTTAAGGAACGGGGACAGTTTAGGGTACAGGTTAGGGTACAACAACGGTTGAGGGTTAGCGTACGTGTTAGGGCACGGATTATTTTTCGCGTACGGGTTAGGATTAGGACACGGGATAGGGTAAGGCTTCGGATAAGGGTTAGGGTTAGGGTTAGGTTTAGTGTTAGGGAACGGGGACAGTTTAGGGGATAGGTTAGGGTACGACAACGGTTTAGGGTTAGCGTACATGTTAGGGCATGGGTTAGTTTTAGAGTACGTGATAGGATTAGGGCACAGGTTAGGGTAAGGTTTCGGGTAAGTGTTAGGGTTAGGGTTAGGGTTAGGGAACGGGGACGGTGTAGGGTACAGGTTAGGGTACGAAAAAGGGTTAGGGTACGACAACGGTTGAGGGTTAGCATACGTGTTAGGGCCTGGGTTAGTGATAGCGTACGGGTTAGGATTAGGGCACAGGTTAGGGTGAGACTTGGGGTAAGGGTTAGGGTTAGGGTTAGGGAACGGGGACAGTTTAGGGTACAGGTTAGGGTACAACAGCGGGTTAGGGTTAGCGTACGTGTTACGGTATGGGTTAGGTTTAGGGTATGTGTTAGGGAAAGGCTTCGGGTAAGGGTTAGGGTTAGGGTAAGGGTTAGAGTAAGGAAACGGGTACGATTTAGGGTACAGTTTAGGGTATGACAGCGGTTTAGTGTTAGCGTACGTGTTAGGGCATGTGTTAGTGTTAGCGTACGGGTTAGGATTAGGGCATGGGTTAGGGTAAAGCTTCGGGTAAGGGTTAGGGTTAGGGTTAGGGAATGGGGACGGTTTAGGGCACAGGTTAGGGTACGAAAACTGTTTAGGGTTAGCGTACATGTTATGGCACGGGTTAGTGTTAGCGTACAGGTTAGGATTAGGGCACGGGTTAGGGTAAGGCTTTGGGTAAGGGTTAGGGTTACGGTTAGGGTTAGGGTTAGGGTTAGGGAATGGTGACGATTTAGGGTACAAGTTAGGCTACGACAACCTTTGAGGGTTAGCGTACGTGTTAGTTCACGGGTTAGTGTTAGCGTACGGGTTGGGATTAGGGCACGGGTTATGGTAAGGTTTTGGGTAAGGGTTAGGGTTAGGGTTAGGGTTAAGGAACGGGGACGGTTAAGGGTACAGGTTAGGGTACGACAACGGTTTAGGGTTAGCGTAGGTGTTAGGGCACGGTTTAGTGTTAGCGTACAGGTTAGGATTAGGGCACGGGTTAGGGTAAGGCTTCGGGTTAGGGGTAGAGTTAGGGTTAGGGTTAGGGAATGGGGACGGTTTATGGTACAGGTTAGGGTATGACAACGGTTGAGAGTTAGCGTACCTGTTAGGGCACGGGTTAGTGCTTACGTACGGGTTAGGATTAGGGCATGGGTTAGGGTAAGGCTTTGGGTAAGTGTTAGGGTTAGGGTTAGGTTTAGTGTTAGGGTTAGGGAACAGGGATGGTTTAGGGTACAGGTTAGTGTACAACAGCGGTTTAGGGTTAGCAAATGTGTTAGGGCACGGGTTAGTGTTTGCTTACGGGATAGGATTAGGGCATGGGTTAGGGTAAGGCTTTGGGTAAGTGTTAGGGTTAGGGTTAGATTTAGGGTTAGGGTTAGGGAACAGGGACGGTTTAGGGTACAAATTAGGCTATGACAAAGGTTGAGGTTTAGCGTACCTGTTAGGGCACGGGTTAGCGTTAGCGTACGGGTTAGGATTAGGGCACGGGTTAGGGTAAGGCTTCGGGTAAGGGTTAGGGTTAGGGTTAGGGTTAGGGAACAGGGACGGTTTAGGGTACAAATTAGGCTATGACAAAGGTTGAGGTTTAGCGTACCTGTTAGGGCACGGGTTAGCGTTAGCGTACGGGTTAGGATTAGGGCACGGGTTAGGGTAAGGCTTCGGGTAAGGGTTAGGGTTAGGGTTAGGGTTAGGGAACAGGGACGGTTTAGGGTACAAATTAGGCTATGACAAAGGTTGAGGTTTAGCGTACCTGTTAGGGCACGGGTTAGCGTTAGCGTACGGGTTAGGATTAGGGCACGGGTTAGGGTAAGGCTTCGGGTAAGGGTTAGGGTTAGGGTTAGGGTTAGGGAACAGGGACGGTTTAGGGTACAAATTAGGCTATGACAAAGGTTGAGGTTTAGCGTACCTGTTAGGGCACGGGTTAGCGTTAGCGTACGGGTTAGGATTAGGGCACGGGTTAGGGTAAGGCTTCGGGTAAGGGTTAGGGTTAGGGTTAGGCAACGGGGAGCATTTAGTGTACTTGTTAGTGTACGAGAACGGTTTAGGTTAGCATACGTGTTAGCCTACGGGTTAGGATTAGGGCGCGGGTTAGGGTAAGGCTTCGGATAAGGGTGAGGGTTGGGGTTAAGGAACGGGGACAGTTTAGGGTACAGGTTAGGGTACAACAACGGTTGAGGGTTAGCGTACGTGTTAGGGCACGGATTATTTTTCGCGTACGGGTTAGGATTAGGACACGGGATAGGGTAAGGCTTCGGGTAAGGGTTAGGGTTAGGGTTAGGTTTAGTGTTAGGGAACGGGGACAGTTTAGGGGATAGGTTAGGGTACGACAACGGTTTAGGGTTAGCGTACATGTTAGGGCATGGGTTAGTTTTAGAGTACGTGATAGGATTAGGGCACAGGTTAGGGTAAGGTTTCGGGTAAATGTTAGGGTTAGGGTTAGGGTTAGGGAACGGGGACGGTGTAGGGTACAGGTTAGGGTACGAAAAAGGGTTAGGGTATGACAATGGTTGAGGGTTAGCATACGTGTTACGGCCTGGGTTAGTGATAGCGTACGGGTTAGGATTAGGGCACAGGTGAGGGTGAGACTTTGGGTAAGCACGGGTTAGGGTGTTAGGGAACGGGGACAGTTTAGGGTACAGGTTAGGGTACGAAAAAGGGTTAGGGTATGACAATGGTTGAGGGTTAGCATACGTGTTACGGCCTGGGTTAGTGATAGCGTACGGGTTAGGATTAGGGCACAGGTGAGGGTGAGGCGTTGGGTAAGGGTTAGGGTTAGGGTAAGGGTTAGAGTAAGGAAACGGGTACTATTTAGGGTCCAGTTTAGGGTATGACAGCGGTTTAGTGTTAGCGTACGTGTTAGGGCATGTGTTAGTGTTAGCGTACGGGTTGGGATTAGGGCACGGGTTAGGGTAAAGCTTTGGGTAAGGGTTAGGGTTAGGGTTAGGGTTAAGGAACGGGGACGGTTAAGGGTACAGGT
>NW_006775097.1:0-2115 GCF_000442215.2 Lipotes vexillifer | reverse complement strand
GCAGGAATCAGTGTTGAATATACCAACATTTGGCCAAAGCAGCTGGGGCGAGATCTCTGGCATGAAGAACTTCTACAAGTGTTAGGAGATGGGATGAAAGCTTTGGAGAGCTGGATCAGTGAAAAAAGGAAGGGAACCGGACAGGACTGCCGGGAGCAAATTAAGCGGGGGTCTGTCTATGCTGCACTCTTTCTGGGGTGTTATCATCGGTGAGCCCCGAGTTTCCCTCTCATTTGGGCTATCTACTGCCAGATCGTGGGCAACTTACAGAATGTCCGTCATCTCAACAGTCTCCTTATGAAGTGGGAATGACAATATTTCCTTTGAAGGAATTTAACTACAAATCCTGTAGTCCTAGGATTCAACTACAGAAGATCAATGAAGAGCCTAGCTTGGTGCCCATCATTGCGTGTACTATTACTTCACATTAACCTCAACTTTCATTTCAACTAGCTCATGACATTCTTTTGCGTTCACCATGTTTAACTGTATGATTACCTTTTATTCTCAAAGATACAATTTTATTTGAAGAAAATATATTATGTAAATTAGTACATGTTCTGCGCAGATAAAGCAAAGTCTATTTAGGTGACGAAGGCCTGAGGTCTGGAAACGCCACCCTAAGTCACGCTGTGTAGTAAGCACAGGGCTGGCCTAGGAGGGATCCACGGAAAATGAGTCAGACATATCTGGCTGCGCCGACCAGCAGAGTTTGCATGGCAGCTGATACAGACATGGTGCTCACACAGATGGCACCTACTGGAATAACTGCAGTTTGTAAACAGAATGTTTTCCCTGTTAGTATCACTTTCACAAGTTAATTAATTAACGGATTGATTAATTCAATGAATATTCAGTAGTGCCTTCCCAGTTGTATCAGAAAGTGTCCTGGATCACGGGCTGACAAAGACCAATGAAACATGGCCCTTGCCCTCAAGGGTATCACAATGTACCAAGGGAGGCAGACACATTCATTACATCAACAGATATCCTCTGCATGACTACAATGTGTGCTCAGCAAAGTTCTGGGCTGCTGGAGATTGACCAGTGAGCAAGAGACAAAGATCCCTAAGACCAAGGACCTCACAGCTGGGAGCTCTGGGGGAGGACAGAGATAAGCAACAAACATAACAAAGAAGTAAATAACAGAGTCTGTTAGTTGATAAGTGTTATAACAAAAGGACAATTTAGGCCAAGGCAAAGGGGATCAGGGATAGGGTGGAGGGTGGGAAAGACGGGTGCACTTGGCAATATGCTGTTCTGTGGCCTGGTTAGCCCTCACAGAGAAGGCGAGAACTGAGCAAGGCCTCCAGGGAAATGAGGAAGTCAGCCAGGCAGATGTGGCTGAGGAGCATCCGGGCAAAGGGAAGAGCTAGAGCAAAGACCCTGAGGAGTGAGCCTGGCCGACAAGACCCAGAAACTACAGAGTCCTGGACCTGAGTGACTGAAGGGAGGCTGGTGGGGTAAAGTCAGACAGGAAATGGGGCCAGATCTTGTAGGGCCTCGTACACCTTTCTGAGGGTTTCGCATTTGACCCTGAGCCATGAACGGAGCAGCGCTAGGAAGGGTTTAGTTGCTGAATTAGAGGTCTGTACAGAGGACAGTATCAGTGAAGAGCGGGGATACAGCAGTCAAGGGACCAGAGGGAGTGATCAAAGAAGCAGGAGAAATCAAGGAGCGCTGCCTCTTTGCGAGAGAGTGGAAACACTCACCTGGACTTGACCTCCATTGACTGTTGGGCTCACGCCCGTGACTGTGCACACGTGTGCCGTTACTCACAAAATCACAAACTTACAAGTCCTGTATTCATCCCCATGGTTCATCCATTAAGCAAAGAAAAAAAAATGGGGAGGTATTTTTTTTGTTCCAATCCCTTTGTATTTGAGAAGTTTCTACTGAACTGCCTACTGTAGCCCCACTCTGAAGCCCTTGCTGTGTTTCAAGGAAAACAGATTATCCAAGGAACATGACGAAGCCTCCCTTTTCACACACGTGAAAAGCTATGTGTGGAGTTGCCTCTCTTCACTCGTCTTTCATTTTATATTTGTAATAAACAATTATTAGGTACAATGAGAACCATCCTTTATGATCCATGTAGGCTCTGTCACACTCTTT
>NW_006775096.1:0-579 GCF_000442215.2 Lipotes vexillifer | reverse complement strand
TTTTAGATTCCACAGGTACGTGATATCTTATGATATTTGTCTTTCTCTGTCTTCACTCAGTATGACAATTTCTAGGCCCATTTATGCCACTGCAAATGATATTATTTCATACTACTTTTATGGCTGCAATGAACATTGGGGTGCAACCTATCTTTTCAAATTATGGTTTTCTCTGGATATATGCCCAGGAGTGGGATTGCTGGATCATATGGTATCTCTATTTTTAGTTTCTTAAGCAAACTCCATACTGTCCTCCATAGTGGCTGTACCAATTTACATTCCCAGCAACAGTGGAGGAGGGTTCCCTTTTCTCCACACCCTCCCTAGCATTTATTGTTTGTAGATATTTTGATGATGGCCATTCTGACCAGTGTGAGGTGATACCTCATTGCAGTTTTGATTTGTATTTCTCTGATAATTAGTGTTGTTAAGTATCTTTTCATTTGCTTTTTGTCCATCTGTTTCTCTTCTTTGGAGAAATGTCTATTTAGAGTTTCCATCCAATTTTTGATTGGGTTTTTTTTATATATATATATTGAGCTGCATGAGCTGTTTGCTTGTTTGTATACTTTGGAGATT
>NW_006775095.1:0-908 GCF_000442215.2 Lipotes vexillifer | reverse complement strand
TTTTTTGCTGTACGCGGGCCTCTCACTGTTGTGGCCTCTCCCGTTGTGGAGCACAGGCTCTGGCCGCTCAGGCTCAGCGGCCATGGCTCATGGGCCCAGCTGCTCTGCGGCATGTGCGATCTTCCCGGACCAGGGCATGAACCTGTGTCCCCTGCATTGGCAGGCGGACTCTCAAGCACTGCGCCACCAGGGAAGCCCAGGTTTTATATCTTTAAAACCAATGGTTAATCTCACTTCAAGAGCCATATGAGTTTTATTACCAAAACTACAAATTTATTGGAAATACTTTTTTATTATAAATTTTTCCATTATCATCTAGTAGTAGCAAAGTTTCTTCTACTATGAAGTGAAAGGCATTGGACACCACAAGATTTTTGTCTAAATTTCAAATTAAAATTTCAGAAAAGTCTCAGTTGGAAAAAATTAGAAAGATCAATATATCATGAATAAAGTCATGCTTTAGGAGAAAATAAATTTAATATTTATTTCAGAATATATGATTTCCCCTTGCTTTGTTCTGGTAACAGAGGCGCACACACACACACACACACACACACACACACACACACACACACAATATATATATAGATGGTTTTCATGAGTTGACATTTGTTGATGGGGTTGGGGGAAGGGGGTAGTAGAGACGTGATAAAATCTATAACATGGAATAACTATTTAATACATCGAGTGCCTATGTTTTAGGCACTAAAACATAATATGTAGTAAATTGATTTTGGAAATAAGAAATAGGAGACATTTGGGTACAGAAATTAACACAGAACAATTCCTAAAGAGATGAAATATTGTTTGGCCCAAAAGTTCCTTTTGTTTTTAAGTAGAAATATAAGACACATTTTTCATTTTCACCAAGAACTTTATTGAACAATGTATTCACCATTTTGTTCCAC
>NW_006775093.1:0-507 GCF_000442215.2 Lipotes vexillifer | reverse complement strand
TACAATTTAATGTAATGTAATGGACATATATGGTTATAGAATTTTAAAATTAGTATTCATATTTAAAAGATTGATTAAATAATGCAAGAAGGGCTTCCCTAGTGGTGCAGTGGTTGAGAGTCCGCCTGCCGTTGCAGGGAATGCGGGTTCGTGCCCCGGTCCGGGAGGGTCCCGCCTGCCGCGGAGCGGCTGGGCCCGTGGGCCGTGGCCACTGGGCCTGTGCGTCCGGAGCCTGTGCTCCGCAACGGGAGAGGCTGCAGCGGTGAGAGGCCCGTGTACCGAAAAAATAAAAAATAAAAAAAAAAATGCAAGAAAAGGACTCAATGAGTTAATTACTGACATTAAAAATAAATGTATATATGCAAGTCTTACTATACAAGGCATAAAAGAAAATACACTATAAAATTCTGATTATAAATATTCAGATATAAATCTAAATTCCATTTTCCCCAAAGGCTTGTGGTTTTGATGGCATTATTTTGGATAGCACATTAATTTTAATCAACA
>NW_006775092.1:0-852 GCF_000442215.2 Lipotes vexillifer | reverse complement strand
ACATGCCGCAGAGCGGCTGGGCCCGTGAGCCATGGCCGCTGAGCCTGCGCGTCCGGAACCTGTACTCCGCAACGGGAGAGGCCACAACAGTGAGAGGCCTGCATACCACCAAAAACAAAAACAAAAAAAAAACACCACCCACACACAAGTTTGCAAACCATTGCTGTGGACAATGGGCAGATGTCAAAGGATTTGACATAGGGGACTTGTTATATATGCTTTCTCACATATATACACATATGTATCATCAATCAAAGATTATGATAAATCAAATATATATGTAAGTCAAATATATCAACTTGCCTACTCCAGATCCTTTAGTATCTGCCCATTGTCCACAGCAACAGTTTTTAAATATCAAATTTATACAGATAGATAGAGATGGAGATAGAGATATAGATATATCTGCTATATGTATGGAGAATGGATTACAGGAGGACAAGAGCAGAGGCAGAGAAAACAATTACAAGTCCAAGAAAGAGAATATGGTGGCCCCGTCTGGGGTGAAAGCTATAGAGGTGTTGAGACGTGGTGGGGACAGGGCTAGATTTAGGAAGCAGAATTGGCAGGACCTGGCAATGGATAGAACATGGGAGGTCAAGAAGATGTCAAGTGTGACTTCTAGGTTTCTGCTTAGGGCCATTTCCCGAAGTGGGGAAATCTGATTTGGGCAGTGACTTGAGCTCAGTTTTGACCACACTCGCTGGGGCTGTGAGACCTCTGAAACACCTTGTAAGTGCTTGGCTATATGAGTCTGGAGTTCAGAGAGGAGGTGTGGAGTGTGGCTGCAGATTCAGGGTTCATCAGTAATGAGACTGAATGAGCTCCCCGTTAAGACTGAAAGCAGGGAAA
>NW_006775091.1:0-2855 GCF_000442215.2 Lipotes vexillifer | reverse complement strand
CTGAGCCCCACCAGAGCCCTGGGCGGTGTCTCTGGGCTCCTGCAGGTGGCCTCCCTGCTCGGCATGGTTCTGCTTCTGCTCAAGGCAGCACAGCTCTACCTGCACAGACAGTGGCTGCTCAGTGCCCTCCAGCAGTTCCCGTCTTCTCCTTCCCACTGGCTCTATGGGCACATGCAGGAGGTAGGATGGAGTGGGACGGGGAAGTGGGAGGGCAGGGAGGGCCAGGGCTCTCAGACCGTGGTCCTGGTGAGCAAGCCCATGGGACGAAGCCTTGTTGTGGGATGAGCACGTGGCCTCACAAAAGACTCAGCTTACCTCACAGGTCTTGGCTCCTCATCCCAGTCCGGGGAGCTCCCTCCCTCCCAGGACCCCGTGCTGCTGTCCTTGGGTCTGTCAGATGCTCCTTCCTTAGTTGGATCTGCAGGCTGTCCTAGCAGCCCTGCACTTTGAGGACAGTGGCTGTTCCTTCCTGAGTCTCCCCCATCTCCAGGCTGAGCAGCTTCAGCTGTTCTCATAGAACAGGCTTCTAGATGCTTCCCTGCCCCATCCTCTCTGCCTGGCCCTGAGCTTGCCTGGGAGCACAGACATCCATCTGATGGGTGCTGCCCTGTGGGCTCACTGTCCATGGAGATGACAGACAGGAATCTAAGAAGGTGTCAGGTGACAGAAAAAGAGGCCCACCTGCTGGATGAGGGTGTAGTAGGGTGTATGGACAAACCGGCTTGGTTTGCTTGAGATTGAGGGATTTTTCAAGGCTGATTATTTCAGTGCTAAAACTAGTAGCTGGCACACATGAGCGAGGTTTCCAGATGGCACCAGGTAAGGAGTACTGGCAATTGAGTTGAGACATTAAACAGAATCTGTTTACCTCCCACACCCCATCCCCCAAATCCCTGAACTGTGAGCTCCATGGCGCTGAGGTATCATCCCCTTCCTGTACCCCAATACCCAGCACAGAGCCTGACACAAAGGAATGCTTGGCCCAGGTGTGTGGAGTGACTGAGAAAGGAGCAGCTCGCATGTTGGTGAGGGACAGTGCCTACCCAGGCAGCTCTGTTAGCTCTGATCCTGGCAAGGACAGCGCAGAGCAAGGTGAGGGGCCACATGGGGAGGGGCTCATTAATGGTGTGTGGATTGAACAAGCCTAAGGAGATGGGGTGTTGCAGACAGCTGAGGCTTCTATTTCTCAAAGAAAGAGGCCAAGCAATTAGCAGCAGAGTAGAGCCAAAGACAGAGGAAACTATTAATATCAGCCACAGAGAGGCAGCCAAAACCCACCTTGTTCATGCAAATTGTTGTACTAATGACTTCCCGATTATTTGTTAATTTAAAGAAATTATGACCTTTGTTTTGATGCAGTTGTTACCTTTCTCAGCCAGGATTTGACATAAGGAACAACTAAAAATTCCTCTGGTGACTTTCTCATTATAGGGATGGCCATTAGATGATATGTAGTTTCAGTAAGTAGATGATTTATATTTACATAACTAATATTCCTCATGGTGCTGAATCATCTCTCAAACTCTGGTGGCCTAACAGATATTGCAGCCAATTTTTTTCTTACTCTTTTAATACTGTCTGAGATTTCCATTTATTCAATATCTCTGTTATTGGCTAAGTCGGGAATTAGAATGCCACATGTAATTAGATTGAAACTAATCTTTCAGGCCAGATGACAAGTGACAAGGTGGGGCAGTTAAGCACATGGGCTCTGTCGCCAAATTACCTAGATTCATATATCACCTCTTGACACGTACTTTAAATACCTGCTCGATGCCTCAGTTTCCTCATCTGTACTATGGGATGATGATAATAATTATAGTACTCAAGTGAAGTATTATAATCTTAGAATGGTGCATGGCACAGAGCAAAGGCCATAGCTACACTCACTCTAATTTGTATGAATTTAAAATAATATTAATGTCTGGGAAGGACAGACATTTTGGAGGTTTAACAAACTCACTGAATTAAATGGGGTGAAATCCAACAAGAAATAGGAAAAGGGGAACTTACAACTTTGGGATTCAAACAGCCCCAAACTGCCCCATCTTTCCCCATGTCCTCCCTCCTATCTCATCTGTAACTGCCACGCCAACAGAACCCACACATCTGGCAATTGCATTGTCAGATGGCATTATTACCTGTCCACCTACTTCCCTTGTGTCTCCCTTTGGGGAAATTCCTCTGTGGCTACAGTTCCCAGAAGTAACTAGGAGAGGACATTCCATTGGAGCCCTGACTTCATTGAGTGGTTGCAGCCTGCAGGCCAGATGGCACTGGCTTTTTGCCTACAGGGTCAACACCACTGCCACCATGGGCACCATGACCTCTATGAGAGTCTCAACTGGCTCTGGACAGACATGCTCAAGACAGATGGCAGCCCCAGCCAGGTGACTGGTGGGCTCACGGACCAGTGGGCCTCAGGGTGACCCCAAGAGGAGAATGGACAGGTAGAACATAGTTTAAGCTCCTTACCCAGGAGCAGGATTTGGGGGAGCTGACTGGCAATCAGAAAGGAGGCATACTCCTGTGTAGAAACAGGGACACCCTCTCCGCCACCCAGGCCCCTGCTGAGCAGGCAAGAAGAGATCAAAGAAAACTAGGTAACACAGCTGGGGAGGTAAGAGGCTCCCACCAGTCAGTCCCTGGATCAACAGAACAGGGCAGTCCCAATGAGGACATGACCTGGGAACACAGAGCAGCCCCCAGAATTAATTCAAGCAGGACACGTCTCAGTTCAGGGCATGATTGTCAGCCCTGCCCACACCCCCACTAGAACAGGAGCTCCACAATAGCAGGGATTTTGTTGTTCACTGCTGGATCTCTAGCTCCTAGGATGGCAATTGACCCAAAGT
>NW_006775090.1:429413-439736 GCF_000442215.2 Lipotes vexillifer | reverse complement strand
GATGTGATCTATCCTGGAGAATGTTCTGTACGCACTTGAGAAGAAAGTGTAATCTGCTGTTTTGGGATGGAATGTCCTATAAACATCAATTAAATGTATCTGGTCTATTGTGTTATTTAAAGCTTCTGTTTCCTTATTTATTTTCATTTTGGATGATCTGTCCATTGGTGTAAGTGAGGTGTTGAAGTCCCCCACTATTATTGTGTTACTGTCGATTTCCTCTTTTATAGCTATTAGCAGTTGCCTTGTGTGTTGAGGTGCTCCTGTGTTGGGTGCATATATATTTATAATTGTTATATCTTCTTGGATTGATCCCTTGATCATTATGTAGTGTCCTTCCTCGTCTCTTGTAACATTCTTTATTTTAACGTCTTTTTTATCTAATATGAGTATAGCTACTCCAGCTTTCTTTTGATTTCCATTTGCATGGCATATCTTTTTCCATCCCCTCACTTTCGGTCTGTATGTGTCCCTAGGTCTGAAGTGGGTCTCTTGTAGACAGCTTATATAGAGGTCTTGTTTTTGTATCGATTCAGCAAGCCTACGTCTTCTGGTTGGAGCATTTAATCCATTCATGTTGAAGGTAATTATTGATATGTATGTTCCTATGACCATTTTCTTTATTGTTTTGAGGTTGTTTTTATATGTCCTTTTCTTCTCTTGTGTTTCCCACTTAGAGAAGTTCCTTTAGCATTTGTTCTAGAGCTGGTTTGGTGGTGCTGAATTCTCTTAGCTTTTGCTTGTTTGTAAAGCTTTTGATTTCTCCATTGAATCTGAATGTGATCCTTGCTGGGTAGAGCAATCTTGGTTGTAGGTTCTTCCCTGTCATCACTTTAAGTATATCATGCCACTCCCTTCTGGCTTGTAGAGTTTCCTCTGAGAAATCAGCTGTTAACCTTATGGGAGTTCCCTTGTATGTTATTTTTTGTTTTTCCCTTGATGCTTTCAATAATTTTTCTTTGTCTTTAATTTTTGCCAGTTTGATTCCTATGTGTCTTGGTGTGTTTCTCCTTGGGTTTATCTTGTATAGGACTCTGTGCTTCCTGGACTTGGGTGGCTATTTCCTTTCCTCTGTTAGGGAAGTTTGCGACTATAATCTCTTCAAATATTTTCTCGGGTCCTTTCTCTCTCTCTTCTCATTTTGGGACCCCTATAATGCGAATGTTGTTGCGTTTAATGTTGTCCCAGAGGTCTCTTAGGTTGTCTTCATTTCTTTTCATTCTTTTTTCTTTAGTCTGTTCCACAGCAGTGAATTCCACCATTCTGTTTTCCAGGTCACTTATCCGTTCTTCTGCCTCAGTTATTCTGCTATTGATTCCTTCTAGTGTAGTTTTCATTTCAGTTATTGTATTGTTCATCTCTGTTAGTTCTTTAATTCTTCTAGGTCTTTGTTAAACGTTTCTTGAATCTTCTCAATCTTTGTGTCCATTCTTTTTCCAAGGTCCTGAATCATCTTCACTATCATTATTCTGAATTCTTTTTCGGGAATGTTGCCTATGTCCACTTCATTCAGTTGTTTTTCTGGCATTTTATCATGTTCCTTCATCTGGTACATAGCCCTCTGCCTTTTCATCTTGTCTGTCTTTCTGTGAATGTGATTTTTGTTCCACAGGCAGCAGGATTGTAGTTCTTCTTGCTTCTGCTGTCTGCCCTGTGGTGGATGAGGCTATGTGAGGCTTGGTGGGAGAGACTGGTGGTGGGTAGAGCTGTGTTCCTCTGGTGGGCAGAGCTCAGTAAAACTTCAGTCCACTTGACTGTTGATGGGTGGTGCTGGGTTCCCTCCCTGTTGGTTGTTTGGCCTGAGGCAACCCAACACTGGAGCCTACCTGGGCTCTTTGGTGGGGCTAATGGCAGACTCTAGGATGGCTCACGCCAAGAAGTACTTCCCAGAACTTCTGCTGCCAGTGTCCTTGTCCCCACGGCGAGCCACAGCCACCACCCCCCCACCACCTCTGCAGGAGACCCTCCAACACTAGCAGGTAGGTCTCGTTCAGTCTCCCCTGGGATCAGTGCTCCTTCCCCTGGGTCCCGATACGCACACCACTTTGTGTGTGCTCTCCAAGAGTGGAGTCTCTGTTTCCCCCAGTCCTATCAAATCCTGCACTCAGTTCCCACTAGACTTCAAAGTCTGATTGTCTAGGAATTCCTCCTCCCATTGCCAGATCCCCAGGTTGGGAAGCCTGACGTGGGGCTCAGAACCTTCACTCTAGTGGGTGGACTTCTGTGGTATAAGTGTTCTCCAGTCTGTGAGTCACCCACCCACCAGTTATGGGATTTGATTTTACTGTGATTGCACCCCTCCTACCATCTCATTGTGGCTTCTCCTTTGTCTTTGGATGTGGGGTATCTTTTTTGGTGAGTTCCAGTGTCTTCCTGTCAATAATTGTCCAGCAGCTAGTTGTGATTCTGGTGTTCTCACAAGAGGGAGTTGAGAGCACATCCTTCTACTCCGCCATCTTGGTTCCTCTACCTGCTGTGACTTCTTGGAGTGCTCAGCAATGTGAAGTCACTTCCTTAAAGCCCAGGTTAAAATGATAATATGTAGTGACAATTTATTGAGCTCCTAGTGTGGGTCCGGCTCTGTTTTGGCCACTTTTCAGTTATTACTTTACTCTCTATAATGCAAAATATCCCTTTCATACAGATGGTGAAACTGGTGCTTACATTTGGTTACTAGCGAGCTGGATGTCAGCTTATATAGCTATGAGAACCAGTAGTACTAATCTCTTCTCATTTAATCACAACACATTGGTAGCTTAAAATCAGTCCTGGTAGGAGTATTTACACTACAAAAATTGGCACATGTTACAAATTAAGGCCTTATTTATTTCCTTTAAGAGTCTTGTTAGGGCTTCCCTGGTGGCGCAGTGGTTGAGAATCTGCCTGCCAACACAGGGGACACGGGTTCGGGCCCTGGTCTGGGAAGATCCCACATGCTGCGGAGCACCTAGGCCCGTGAGCCACAACTACTGAGTCTGCGTGTCTGGAGCCTGTGCTCCACAACAAGAGAGGCCGCGATAGTGAGAAGCCCGTGTACACCCCGATGAAGAGTGGCCCCTGCTTGCCACAACTAGAGAAAGCCCTCGCACAGAAACGAAGACCCAGCACAGCCAAAAATAAATAAATAAATAAATATTTTTTAGAAAGAGTCTGTTGTTAAACATTTACCAGCACACCACAGTTTGCAGCTAATAACCAGCTGAGCCAAGATTCAAACTCACATCTGTCAGTCTCCAAACTCTTGCTCTGTTCCCCTGGTTAAGAGAAGCCACAGGTTGATATAGTACGTAGCACTTTCCTAAGGCTCTGAAGCTCTCTCTTCTGAAGACCCCCCAGCCTCCACCCCTTCCCAACTAAATTCTGCTAACTCAAAATAGGAAGGAAAGTTCAGCCAGGGGCTATCCAGAATTCCCTTTATTCTCTTTCAACTCTTGCCAAAAAGGAAAGTCCAGTGGCGAAACTGTTAGAGAAAAACCAAAGAGATAAAGATAATTTGGATTCTATTTGGTCAGTATCTGTGAATAAATGCAAAGGAGGAACTGAGTAAACCATTAGTGCCCAAATGCTTTGAGGAGCCCCACTGGAGAGCTCTTTTACTTGGCAGTGAGGAGAAGGACCCCATGGAAGCCTTAATCAACACCATCTAATTAAGGACATGGAGTTTATAATCTCTGGGCCAAGTGTCCATCTGCTTCCCATTTCTAATCATTTAGCACACATTAAAAGTGAACAAAACATAAACTCAGAACCACCTCAGTGATATGTTACATTTCCAAGACAGGAGTAAGATGAGAAACTAACTTCAGAAGAGATAAAACAGAATGGGCCCAATGCCGTGCTAAAATCTGGCATGGACTGGGGTCAGATATAGAGTAAATGACTTTTAATAAATAATTTTGTTTTTAATGACACTGGACTCTCCACTGGCTGAGATGATGTATCAAGCTCTAGGCAATATTAATAATCTTGCGTATTCATTTTGCATATGTTTTATAGTGTTTTATGTGTTAGTTCCATCTTTGGTTTTAAATTGTTCTTTAAGGATAGAGACCATATCTATTAAGTCTTGACAATAATATGTTAAGCACTTTTTGCACAGTGAATATGCCCTTAGAATGAATTGCTTGTACTGGTGATTGTCTCAGACTTGCAGAGCAACACCCTTCAGGGCCATCCCTCTATTTTTGCACAGTGACAAATTTCCCATAGCCCTTGAGCTTTGCTCCTGCTTACTCTGCTTCAGAGTAAGGGAGTTGGGATGGTCAGGCTGGAGCTGGCTTTAGCACAAGGCAGTGTTCTGCTCACACCCAACACAGAAACCACCATCTGTGACCCCTGTGGAATCCTCTGCCTTCTCAGTCAGTGTAGGATGTACATTGCCTGCCCAAGAACAGCCCAGGCCAAAAGGCAAGTCTTGAAAGACAGCAGAGGAAGACTGTTTTTCCAACAAATCTAGGAAAGTGTGGTTCAGAGGAAGCATTTGCCCTTTGAGGACTAGCAGTGAGCGCATTAACAACATTAAGAACAGCATAACCAGGATTTTGAAAGAACTTTAGTCATAGGGTGGAATGGAAGACAACTTGATTCTCCATTTCCCCCATGCACATCTGCTCTCATATAGTTTTCCCTCACCCCTTAGATAAAATCTACAGCAGATTCTCTAGTTTCCAGGTCATTCTCAGATAAGGAAAAGTCCTGTGGCCACTGCATGTTACAAAATAGTACTAACTATCTCAGTAACTAAAATTTCCAGCCTTGTGTAAGAGTCAAAATTCCAATCTTCATTTAAAAAATAATGTTTAAAACTCCTCCCTCCCCCAGTTTGGCATTGTTGATGACAGAACGCTTTCATTGGAAAGGAACATGAGGTGGGAGCAACTGAGTGGTTGGTTTCTTCTTTCTTGATTGGGCCCTCACCCCACTCCACTCCCAACTGGCTAGTTGGGATTTCTGTTCCTCTCCAGTGCTGGAGTGGTGGGGAGGGACAGGAGGTTAGGAAGTTCTTACCTGATTGGTGCAGTCGTGAGCTGGCACTGCTGTCTCCAGGTTTGGCAGATGTTCAGTGCTCTCTTGCTTTATTGCGCTAGTGAGAAGCTCCAGTAAGTACAATGTTGCTCATTTCTGATCTCAGGGATTTTGTTTTGTTTTGTTTTTTTGTTTGGAGATGCTATCATATTTATCATAGTTTGCTAAAAGTTTTTTTTTTTTTTTTTTTTGTGGTATGCGGGCCTCTCACTGTTGTGGCCTCTCCCATTGCGGAGCACAGGCTCCGGACCCACAGGCTCAGTGGCCATGGCCCACGGGCCCAGCTGCTCCGCGGCACGTGGGATCTTCCTGGACCGGGGCACGAACCCGTGTCCCCTGCATCGGCAGGCGGACTCTCAACCACTGCGCCACCAGGGAAGCCCTAAAAGTTTTTTTTTAATATAAATGATTATTGAATTTTATAAAATTGTTTTATATTCATGTGATGATCAAATGATCTTTTTTCTTCTGTTTCTATGAGAATTACACTTATTTTTAAAATGTTAACATTTGCACTCTTGGATTAAACTCCACTCAGGATGTTGTTGTCCTTTCCCAAATCACTGGATTCGGTTTGCTCTTACTGTGTTTAAGGTTTTGCATCTATACTTTTGAAGAAGACTGACATTTTTCTATCTTGCAATGTCTCTATCAGGTTTTGTTATCATGGTTATGATGTATTCATAAAATGACTTGAGAAGTACATACTCTTTTTCTATTGTCTGGAAAAGTTTATGTAAGACGGTTATTTCTTCCTTAGATGTTTGGTATACTCACCAGTGAAAACATTAATCTTGGAGATTTCTTTGTGGGATGAATCTATTTCTTTTGGATTGCTCTGTGAGTTCTTTGGAGATGCCCTCATCATTAGGGACTATTTACCTATGAACCTCTGCTTCAGGGGATGCACTTTCCAGCTGGCTGCCTGAGACCCCTATATTAGTCTGCTTTGTGCTGTCATAACAAAATGTCACAGACTGGATGGCTTAAATAACAGACATTTATTTTGTCACAGTTCTGGAGGCTGGAAGTCCAAGATCAAGGTGCCAGCAGGACTGGTTTCTGGTGAAGGTTCTCTTCCTTGTAGATGACCACCTTCTCACTGTGTCATCAAGTGCACATGAGGGAAGAGAAAGAGAGCTCTGATCTCTTCCTATAAGGACATCAGTCCTGTCAGATGGGGGTCCCACCCTTATGACCTCATTTAACCTTAATGACCCCGTTCGAGGCCCTATCTCCATATATGATCATATTGAGCTTCAACATATGAATTAGGGGACACAATTCAGTCTGTAACAATCCCGGTTCTCTATGACTGCCTCCACACAGAATCTCCCCACTTCTTTTCCCACTGCTCCTCCAGGTGTTCTCATGGGCAAGGTCCCTCTGAGATGGTTCTGGTCTCTCTCTCATGCTCTCATTCTCTCTCTCTCCCTCCTTTTACCTCTGCTGCACAGAAAATATCTTCATCTTAAATCCTTCCTAGTAGAGGGCATGAAAATTACTTCGAAGCAGGAACTTCTACACTGTTTGCTCATGATGCTTCTGCTAGCCTCTGGCTCCTTCAGATTTCTTATCTGTGAGTCAAACACCAGAGAACTGCTCTCTAGGGGGCTCATCTGAAGCCCTCTGCAGGGCCTCCTTAATATCTTTATCACTAGGCTTGAGGTAAGGTATCAGCCTCCCTCATGGAAGGGGTAAAGAGCTTCATAGTCTACTGACCTCCAAATAAAAGCCTCTCTCCAATTCCCATCTTTCCTTTTGGTCTCTTCAACCTCTTTATAGGCTGCAGATGAGTAATGGGCTAAGAGTCACAAAAACTGGCATTCACATACCCCTGTTTCCAGTTCTCCTTAAGTAGTCGAATAACACCTAACAGTCTTGAACTCTGCTGACCTTGAGCCTGTGTCCTGTTTTAATGTGCTGCTACATTAGCTAGCATGCTATAAAAGTCTCTATATCAACAAATTGTATAGACAAGGACACAGAGACTGACAAATATTTTAGACTGAGACAGTTTCTAAGAAATGCACATCAACAATTTAAAAATAATACTCTACAAAATTTGCAAGTCTATCATCATCCTTCTTTCTGATAATTTCCTGAGTTTATCTGAGAACTTAAAAAATGCCACCAGCACTCAAAGTAGACAGTTTTGCATCTTATGGTGCCAGACTCGCACTGGACTACATTTAAGTGTCCCTTTGAAAGTGAAGACCCAGGATACCACATTCCAGCTACGGCATCTCTTGCTCAGATCCCAGGTCCACTGCTCCAGCATTAGAAACAGACCTTGGTTTTTTCACAAGGTGCTTTACTCATGGTTGCCTGAGAAGCTTGGGCCACTGTGCAGAGGGAATAGATGAGGGAGTGAATGTAGTCAGAGCCTTAAAAAATTTGGGGGCAGAAATGAGACTCTAACCCAAGTTTAGAGAGATGGAGAAAGGCATTCCAGTGTCTCAGCTAGAGGGAGAGCAGAGGGAGGGAACTCCATGGCTGGACACAGAAGGCAATATCCAGTAGAGGGAAGTGTCAGAGCACAAAAATTGGTGGGGTAGAAATTTATAATTATCTCTCTGCTTCTGAAACTTGACCTACCTAGTTTTGAGGCTGTTTGCAAATGTACTTTGGAAGCTATTATGGACGTACTTTTTTTTTTTTAATTGAGGTATTGTTGATATACAATGTTCTGTTAGTTTCAGGTGTGCAGCAAAGTGATTCAGTTATATACATATATATAACTTTTTAAGATTCTTTTCCCATATAGGTTATTACAAAATATTGAGTATAGTTCACTGTGCTATACAGTAGGTCCTTGCTGGTTATCTATTTTGTATATAGTAGTGTGTGTATATGTTACTCCCAAATTCCTAATTGATCCTTCCCCCCACCTTTCCCCTTTGGTAACCATAAGTTTGCTTTCTATGTCTGTGAGTCTGTTTCTATTTTGTAAATAAGTTCATTTGCATCATTTTTTTTAGATTCTACAGATAAGTGATATCATGATATTTGTCTTTCTCTGACTTTTCACTTGGTGTGATAATCTCTAGGTCCATCCACGTTGTTGCAAATAACATTATTCTTTTTTATGGCCGAGTAATATTCCATTGTATAAATATACCACATCTTCTTTATCCATTTATCTGTTGATAGACATTTAGGTTGCTTCCGTGTCTTGGCTATTGTAAATCGTGCTGCAGTGAACACTGGGGTGCATGTATCTTTTTGGATTATGGCTTTCTCTGGATATATGCCCAGAAGTGGGATTGCTGGATCATATGGTAGCTCTATTCTTAGTTTTTTAAGGAACATCCATACTGTTCTCCATAGTGGCTGTACCAATTTACATTCCGACCAACAGTGCAGGAGGGTTCCTTTTTCTCCACACTCCCTCCAGCATTTATTATTTGTAGACTTTTTGATCATGGCCATTCTGACTGGTGTGAGGTGATACCTCATTGTAGTTTTGATTTGCATTTCTCTAGTAATTAGTGATGTTGAGCATCTTTTCATGTGTCTGTTGGCCATCTGTATGTCTTCTTTGGAGAGATATCTGTTTACATCTTCTGCCCATTTTTTGATTGGGTTGTTTGTATTTTTGTTATTGAGCTGCATGAGCTGCTTGTAAAGTTTGGAGATCAATCCCCCATCGGTTGCATCGTTTGCAAATATTTTCCCCCATTCTGTAGGTTGTCTTTTCGTTTTGTTTATGGTTTTCTTTGTGGTGCAAAAGCTTATAAGTTTAACTGGGTCCCATTTGTTTAGTTTTGTTTTTATTTCCATTACTCTAGGAGACAGATCCAAAAAGATATTGCTACGATTGGACACACTTGATTTTAAAACTCTGGAATTCTTGTTATGCTAGGGTGGTCTGGTATTGGGGGAATTGTTTATAACCACCAGAAGTTTCCTATAAATTCCAATTTAGTGACAGTAGATCCATGGCTGATGAGTCTACTCCCATGATTTCACATGGAGAAGAAGCAGCAGTGGATGCATGGTGTATATAGAACACAATTTTGAAAGACCCAAAATATTGAGGAGGTTACATTGCCAGGAACTAGCTTCTCTTGACCTTAAAATGTTCTTAAGTTCTCCCACATACTTTTTCCTTGTTCAGGGTTTGGGTGCTGCACCTCAGTGACCACTGTGGGTGAGATATTATGTTGGCTCCAAATAGATGGCTTTGCTTGTGGAAAGAGTACAGCCAACCATCATAGGGAACAGTTGAAATAATCATGTATATGATAGGAGATAGTCACAGTGTACTTTTTCAAAATTTTTTTTATCATTTTTCTCTTTTCAAACTGATTTGTGCTTCTGGTTGTAGCTTAAAAGAAGGAATGGGGGCTTCCCTGGTGGCATAATGGTTAAGAATCTGCCTGCCAATGCAGGGGACATGGGTTTGAGCCCTGGTCCGGGAAGCTCCCACATGCAGCGGAGCAACTAAGCCCATGAGCCACAACTACTGAGCCTGCGCTCTAGAGCCCATCAGCCACAACTACTGAGCCCACATGCCACAAATACTGAAGCCTGCGTGCCTAGAGCCTGTGCTCTGCAACAAGAGAAGCCCCTGCAATGAGAAGTCCACGCACCGCAACTAGAGAAAGCCCACATGCAGCAATGAAGACCCAGTGCAGCCAAAAATAAATAAATACATAAATAAAACTCAAAAAAAAAAAAAAGAAGGAATGGTAGCATGGGCAGTTACTCAGGTTATAGCGGGATGATTATGAGACTATTGGGCCACTTGAAGAAAGCTAGGATCTTTTGGCTCTTTGGGGGTCGTGGATGAGAGAAAGGGTAAGAGGTCAGGAAGGAGGTTAAGGAAGACAGTGAAGAGGGGAGAACAATTCCTTGTACCCACTGTTGCTTGCACTGCTTTCAGTGTTCAATCCTAGTGAAAGAAGGTGCCCTGAAATGAAGAGAGTTTAACAGACAATTTTCGGGCTAGGGCCACTGTAACAAAAGCACCTGGTGGCTTAAACAACACGAACTTATTGTTTCACTGTTCTGGAGGCCAGGAGTCAAGGTGTCTACTAAGTTGGTTCCGTGTTCAATCCTAGTGAAAGAAGGTGCCCTGAAATGAAGAGAGTTTAACAGACAATTTTCGGGCTAGGGCCACTGTAACAAAAGCACCTGGTGGCTTAAACAACACGAACTTATTGTTTCACTGTTCTGGAGGCCAGGAGTCAAGGTGTCTACTAAGTTGGTTCCTCCTGAGGGCTGTGAGGGAAGGATCTGTTCCAGGTCTCTCTCATTGGCTTGTGGAAGGCCATCTTCTTTTTTCTTTTTTTT
>NW_006775090.1:424595-427987 GCF_000442215.2 Lipotes vexillifer | reverse complement strand
TCTCTCGTCTTGGTTTTGGGGGGGACATCTTTTTTTTTTTTTTTTTTTTGGGGGGGGGGGGAGGAATGTTTCTGCTGTGTTATGCTTTTGTTGGAGTTGTCTTATTTCGTGCTGTGAAATGTGGAGAGAACATTAACAGGCTGGTGTATATGTATCTTTCTATTCAAATATTAAGCAAATGTTTTTAGTAATGAAATCATGAATACATATCTGCATGTTTTTTAGACAAAGATGGGGAGCGGGAAGCAATCATTTGGAAATTAAAACAATGGAAGGCTATCTTCTCCCTGTGTCTCTTCACATCAGCTTCTCTCTGTGTGTCCAAATGTCCACTTTTTGTAAGGGCACAGTCATATTGGATTAAGGTGTACTCTAATGGCCTCATTTTAACTTGATTGCCTCTGTAAAGATCCTGTCTCCAAATAAGGTCACATTCTGATATATTGGGGGTTAGGACTTCAAAATATGAATTTTGGTTGGGGAGAGTCACAACTGAACCCATCAATAACAGGTACCATCAGTGAAGGATGCTGATTCATCCTTGAGGCGCTAGTGTTGATCACATCACTTACTCTGTTCACAGAAGGGGGGCAGTGCGAAAACATGAGTCAGGCCACTTGGCTCTACTCCCCATTTTGTCCCCTACTATCCATATGGCCCTGGGCAAGTCCCTTCTCTTCTCTCAGTCTCTGTTTTGTCATATAGAAAATGAAGGAATTAGACTGAAGCCCCTGAAGTTCTGACCTTCTATGGATCTAAAGATGACTGCAAGAAATAGTCAGGATGTTGGCAGCTGCGGCCGCCCAGTGGATCTCAGAGACACACTTTTGTCAAGGAGCACAGAACCACTGCTCCTCCTGTCCAGGCAGAGACTTAAAGCCAATTAACGCCAGGCTCAGGGGGAGTGTTTTTTTTTTTTTTTTTTGATGTTGGGGGTAGTAGTTTATTAATTAATTTATTTATTTTTGCTGTGTTGGGTCTTCGTTTCTGTGCGAGGGCTTTCTCTAGTTGTGGCAAGCGGGGGCCAGTCTTCATCGCGGTGCGCGTGCCTCTCAGTATCGCGGCCTTTCGTTGAGGAGCACAGGCTCCAGACGCGCAGGCTCAGTAGTTGTGGCTCACGGGCCTAGTTGCTCCGTGGCATGTGGGATCCTCCCAGACCAGGGCTCGAACCTGTGTCCCCTGCATTAGCAGGCAGATTCTCAACCACTGCGCCACCAGGGAAGCCCAGGGGGAGTGTTTTTTGAGTACTAAGTAGATTTTCAGATGGTCCAGCTCTCTCAGAATACAAATTATATATTTTCCTTGGCTGGCTTTCTTCCTGTTGTAAGCCGATGAGAGGATTAATGCTGAGAGGCTTTATTTCTGATCTTTAGGAAGGCAAAGGAAAGTTAAACTAGAGGACTGGATCAATGCAGCATCGTTTCTGCTCACAAGGACTTAGAATCACAGGTGTTAAAGCTGGAGCCCTCGATGACACCTGGACGAAGTTTCTTGTTTTATAGCTAGTGGTATGGAGACCTAGAGAAGTTCCTCAGTGTCACTCACACCACAGAGGGAGCATCAGGATTAGAATCCAGCTGCTTGAGGCATGATGCTACATTTTCCTCATAGAAAGGAGAGTACATTCTTGTGTCTGTGGAAATCAGGATTTGAAAATGATTTCTGCTTTCTGTGTCAACAACTTTGGGAGTGTCTGCCATGCTCAAGAGCCAGCTCTTCTCCCACTTCCCTGAGAGCAGCAGTGTGGTGGTGGGGTGGGAGGTGAGGCAACCATGTTAACAAACCTGACCCTTTGCCCTGAAGATTAGGAGTTGGGTTTAGCAATTCCAGTCTGGCCTTGGCTCCCCTTCAACCCTAGAGCTGTGCTGTGGCCATCTTCCATCTGCCGAGTGGGCTAACTGGCACACAGGATGGTGGTTGGCGGAAGAAGAGACGGGAGATGGAGGGACCACACTCTCTGGTCCCAGGAGCTTTCATATTGCAGTGCAGTCCTTTCAGAGGCTCTGCTGCTGTCCTGTCTCTAGGGTCTGTGAAACACCTGCATCTCAATATGAAGCATCCTCCTCGTTTTTCCCCCTAAACTGGTTTGAATTGAATTAGTGCTGTTATTTGCCACCAACAAATTTAACTGACATGGTACCTTCTTATAGGAAAAGAGTCATCTTTAGGAGCTGAACACACATTTTATTTCCATTAAGTTTAATGGACATGCCATCACAGGGCACCAGTGTTCTCTTCAGCTCATTCCAGAAGCCAACATAATAGCCATCTCTCTCTCTCCCATCCAGTCAGTTGTTACATCTAGACAGTTTTTCTTTCATAAGGACTCTCAAATCTATTGCTCTTATCCATAACTAATGCCACTAAATTTAGGACCTTATTTCTTCATGCTGGTCATTTGCAATAATGTCCCAACTGGTTGACTGGACTCTCATCTCTCATTTTCAGTTTATTGTCCCTTCAGATGCAGCTCCTGAAGCTCACTTATTATGACCTTGTCTCTAAGTGTTAAAGTGGCAGGACTTTAGCCACCAAATAGGACAGTGCTGGGAAGGGGCTAAAGTATTGAATTACTTTGCTATTGTTACACAACAAATTACCATACATTTAGCAAATTACCATACATTTACATTTCTGTATGTAAAACTACACACAGTTCTGTAGGTCAGACGTTCAGCCAACTTGTTGGGTTCTATGCTCAGGGTTGCCAAAGGCCAAAATCAAGACATTGGCCAGACTAGGCTCTTACCAGGAGGCTCTGGGCAAGAATCTTCTAAGCCATTCAGGTTGTCATCAGAATTCAGTGCCTTTGCAGCTTTAGGCCTGAGGTCTCCATGTCCTTGCTGGCTATCAGCTGGGGGTCACTCTGCTCCAGGAGGCCACCCACATTCCTTCTCACATGGCCCCTCCATCCTCAGAGCCCATCGGGGCATCTAGTCCTTCTCATGCTTCCATCTCTGACTTACCCTTCTGCTACCAGCTGGAGAAAACTGCTTTCAAAGGGCTCATGTGGCTAGATTAGGTGCACTCTTTCTGATTAGTAACCTTAATCACATCTGCAGGATCCCTTTTGCCATATAACATAGCATAATCATGGGAATGGTATCTCATCATATTCACGGGTTCTACTCACACTCTTGGTGGAGAGATTATACCACGCCAAGGGTCACTGGGGTCATTCTTAGAATTCTGCCTACCATAGACAGGGTCATGGATGGGATTGCTCACCTAAGCAATTTGGGAGAGGTCAGGTATATGCAGTGCAATGCACTGAAAGCATGATCAGGGACTTGAGTCCGAGGTGGGTCAAGGCAGCAGTGGGGCCAGAATTGGAGACAACAGCTACACTTTTTCTGCTGTGTGTTTGTGGTAGCAGAAGCAGTATAGGGAAA
>NW_006775090.1:423300-424585 GCF_000442215.2 Lipotes vexillifer | reverse complement strand
GGGAAAGAGAGCAGTGGGAGGGAAATGTGCCACAAGGGGAAGGTGGTGGAGAGTTATTTGTTATATAAGCCTTATGAACAGATGGCTCAGTGGATCTAGAAAGAATATTTCTTTTCTTGGGGCAACCAGAGCTCCAGCAGTCACCCTCCTGACCAAATTTTTCAAGAGTTTTCCCGTATTCCTCAGTCTGGCATTCAAAGCCTTCCCTTTACAGTCTCCAAGTTACATTCTGGCCTTATTTCTCACAAATCCACGTAATGCATCTTCTGCTGAGGTCTGGTACTTAGTGAAATTGGTAATGTGGTGGTTGAAGCCAGCTAATTGTTTCCCAAGAAGAATCACAGGGGGTGCTGTTAATTTGCTGAATTTACAGTGATCTGGGATCTATTTCCAGTCTTCAGGCTTGCACATTTGATTTTGTCAGCACCCTGAAAGCAGGCCATGCCTGGGGTAGTGCTCAAATAGACACTAATAATATATGCCATTTATGTCTCCCTTGCCACATGTACTGATCATTGCCTCTCCTCCACTGGTTAATCTCTGCTCTGTCTGGAGCTTCCGGCCTCTCAACTTTGGCCCAGGAGGGAGTTCTTCCTGAGTCCTTGCCGAATGCTCCCCTTTTCCAACAGTTGTAGCAAAACAAGCTGCCAATTGGTAGGGCCAGTGCAAAAATGAAAATGTGGCGCTCTCGTTCAGAATGATTAAGAATTTCAAGATGGTGACTGCAGAGTACTGAAGCCAGTGTGGGGTCCGTGTTGCTGCACAGGTCAAAGCTCAATAAGCCACCCTCACTTGTAGGGCTTCCTGCTTCTCCCCACCCTCACTCCTGTTCACATCCACTTAGTAGATTCTCATAAATTGCTTCTGAATGATAACTAAGGATCTCAGATGTGCTGGAATGATATGGAGCTTTCGAAAGTTCTCTAAATCCATAAACATTGCCTTGAGTTAAGTCTTGGCTTTTAATGCATGCTAGAAAAATGATAACAGATGTGTCTGGTACTTTATGGAGAGAATGGCAACTCAGAATGGGAAAAGTCATCCAGACTTTGAAATATGGAATACTGATGGGCCAGATCATGGAAGCAGTAAATAGTAGGGAAGGCAAACGACCTAATTTTGGAGCTGCAAGACTTACTGGGAAGGAGGGCAGAGTGAAAAAATGAAAATATAACCCCCGCCTAGCAAAAATCAAGGCTTTTACGCTTTAGAGACCTGCTTTTTCTAAGGGTGCCAAAGGTATTCTCAAAAGCACCTTAGTGTAGGGGTGGCACGGGGGGGGGGG
>NW_006775090.1:413741-423151 GCF_000442215.2 Lipotes vexillifer | reverse complement strand
GGGCGGGGGGGGGGGGGTTGGGTGGAGGAGCAGGAGAGGTGGGACAGAAGTTCTGTCTTTAAAACAATTATCTAATGAGCTTGGATAATTAGCAAGGCTGCATTGTGCCTTCCCCTCCTGGGCCTGACAGGACAGTGAGAATTTATGAAATGCCTGCTGGCAGATGAATGGGGATTGCCTCCGCCATCTGTCTTCCAAATGATCCTGTAGGTACAGCTATTATTTCAGTCAGACACTGGCAGCCAGGCCATTGTTCACAACCTCTGTGAAGAATAGCGGCTGTCGAGGGTTTGGTAGGTGTTACGACTTCCCACAGACCCATTTTCAGCCTGTCTGAGACATTAAAACATGGAGCGGACACAGGGCCTGTGACTGACCAGGAATTTTAGTGGTCTTTTCCCCTCTCCCCAGCCACTCTACCCTGAAATATGGAATATTTCCTGTATTCCTTCCTCCTCACTCCCCTCTCCCCATCCCCACTTCTCCTCACCCCTTTCTCCTCCTTTCTTTATTTTTTCTCTTCCTCTCACAAAACTACACAAATATCTTGGGAGAAAACTTACTGTTGCCTCCAGGAGGCCTGGAGTGAAGAGAAGGGAGTGTTGAGGGAGAGTGTGCAAAGGAGACTAGACAAAAACAACCTCAAATTCAACCGCAGGTCAGCCCTGGAATCCTAGGTGGTATTATACCAGGGGAGGAGGGATACAAAGAGGAATTCAAGAACACAGAAGACGAGGTGCCCCCAAAAGACATGCAGCATTAGATACTGCATTAATTGTGGCTAATAAGTTGGCTAGAAGACATGGAGTCTCATCAAAATCCCCCAAAGGTAGGCGTGAACTTGAGCACACTAAATAGCTTCCCATAGTTCGATGAATGTGCTCATTTATCAGCATTTTAATTTTCATCCCTTTATGGACCAATTTGAGTGACATGATTCGACCCATGCATGGTTTGATGTGATGTGAATTTGAAGCCCCACACATAGCTCTCACCTCCGCACTCCAAAGCACCCTCCTGGCACAGACTCAGAGTTGAGTCTATCCTTCCCACTGTCTATCCTCCCATCTGGAGCAGGAAATGTCTTTGGAAGGATAGCACCTTAAGAATCAAGTTCAAATGTAGGATCCAATGATTGCTCTTTAAGTCAGGTAAATGTGGCAAGAAACCGAGAACTCACTGTCTTTTCAGTGTTGCTTATAGTCTTATAATCTCCCTCTCCAACTCTTCCTATTCTCCCTTTCCCCAACTCTCTACCCACTACCACCATCCTGCTTATTGTAATGCTTCAAAGCAAAACAAAAATCCTTCTCAGCTGCTTCAGCTGCAGGAGGTGTCATACATTAAAATCACTGTATCTCATTAGACAATGTAAATTAAGTTTCCTCACTTTAACTTTGCCAGGAAGAGAATCTGAGTACTGTATGTCAAGTATTGTTGAAATGTCTGTTTTACTCACAGTCAACCAAAAGTTTTTTCTAAGACTTCAGTGGCGTGATAACTTGGGTATCATTTTTTAATTACGCATTGAGATTCAAGTTCAAAGCTATTCCTAACAGGGTATGGAGTGTCCAGTGGCTTCCTGTCTAGTGCTCTGTCATTAGAATGCTCATGTGGTTTATCATGATGCCAGGCACTTTTGAGAATGAAAGTAGTCCCTACTCATGATTACACTAGGATGACAGTTATAAATTTGGACTGTCCTGGAAAAACCTGGGCACACAACCTCCTGCCTGTCATGGAAAGGCTGAATAGGAGAAGCATTCATTCATTACCTCCTCTAAATGCCTAAAGCCCTAGCTGAACTTGTCATCCATTTGGCACTTAGTATATTCTGCTTTAAATTTTTATTTCTCTTCATATGGATCTGTGCTTGAGGTTGGGGTCTGAGGTTGGCTCTCTGTGGTTTCAGAGGGAAACCCTACCCCTGCCTCCACCTTGTGGGCGATCCCTCCTGAGAGCTCACTTACCTCCCCTTGGGGTTAAGTGTCCCTTTGCTTCTGTAAGAAATTGGCTTGAACCAATATGAATTTATTATTTTATACTTGTGGAGGTCAGAAGTCCTCAGATCAAGGTGTTGGCAAGGCTGTGTTCCTTCTGAAAGCTCAGGGCACAATCTGTTTCCTTGCCTTTTCTAGCTTCTAGAGGCCATTTGCATTCCGTGTTTTGTGCCCCTTCCTCCATCTTCAAAGCTAGTGGTTTACCATCTTCCAGTCTCTCTCTGTCTCTCATCACATTGCTTTTTTTCTGATTCTAACCCACCTGCCTCTTTCTTATACTAACCCTTATGACTACATTGGGGTCACCTGGATAATCTGTCCATCTCAGAATCCTTAATCACTTCTGTAAAAATCACCTTTTACTCATAGGTTCTAGGGATTGGGACATGGACACTTTTAGGAGGCCATTTATTCAGCCTACAAGGGCCCTCTCAAACCAGACTTTAAGGTTGTTTGGTCAGGCACTTTGTTACTGAAAGGTCACAGCCATCATTAATGTTCTCATAGGTTTTCTCCAGTCTGTCTGAATAGAGGAAATATGTTCTTTATAAGGTATTCAGGGGGAATGAAGAACTCTGGTGTGTGGTAGGCTACAGAAGTACTGTCAAGTTGATCAAAGAAAAGAAGAGAAATTCTTCCACAGGTGGCTTAGGAATTCACCTGCTGGCACTGAGCACATACTCTCAAGGTCTCTTCTGGCTCTTGCTTTGCATACCTTGGTGTACCTACATTCATGGTCTGCCTACATGCTTCTTCTAAGAATGGTCTAAGAGGAAACCTTCAACCGTAGAGATATCTGGAATGTGAGTTCATCATCAGCACCCTCTCCCCAGGCCTAAGCCTCCTTAGGAAGGACCAGGTCTGTTCCTCCCATTCTCTGCCCCACTCTCATTCCCAGCTCCACCAGACTTGACAGGAAGCACCAGCTGTGCTGCAGGCATCCATATTTCAGAGTAAAAATATCTCCCACACTTCCCCCACCCACTACCACAGACAGTTTCATTGGTCACCTGTTGATGTCACCTCTGTCTTAAGCTCTCACCCTTGCCTTCTGTTCTAGGGACGTTATGCTCTCATCCTCTTTCTTCTGCACAACCAGTTAGGTCTTTGTACAACATGTATTGGCACAGCTCACAGGTGCCTGTAATTTCCATTTTTTTTTTTTTTTTTTTGGCCACGCCACACAGCATGCAGGATCTTAGTTCCTTGACCATGGGTTGAACCCGTGCCCCCTCCAGTGGAAGTGTGGAATCCTAACCACCAGACCACCAGGGAATTCTGGTCTGTAGTTTCAAAAGTATTTTAGATTTATTATTTGTGAAAAGGAAGACCTCAGCTTTCTCATAGCCAAACATACATACAACCACTACCACAATAGAGTTAACATGCATTGAATGCCTACAGTATGCAAATTGCCATACCTGTAGTTATCTCATTTAATCCTGACAACACCTCTATGAAATGAGTAGTATTTTCTAATATTACAAGTGAAGAAACTAAGGTTTAGCAAAGTGATTTGTTCAGTGCATATGTGTACATACCACACGTGCACACCACCCATGCCCACACAGACACATACACAATTCTCAGCAGAGTTTAGGTTAAAAAAAAAAATCCAAAAATTAATATATAAATGGAAGCAGTAAAAAATGTTAAAGAAAGAGAAAAATACTTTAGGTTGGTCTTTTTTGAGGGTAGAGGCATGGTAAAGCATTACAGTAACATTTGTCATTCATGTATGCTATGAACTGAATGTTGTATACCCCTAAATTCATATGTCGAAGCCCAAATACCCAATGTGATAGTATTTGGAGGTGGGGCTTTGGGGTCATAATCAGCGTTAGATTAGCTCATGAGGGTGAGGTGCTCATGGTGGAATTAATGCCCTTATAAAGAGAGGAAGAAACATGAGAGCTCTCTCTCTGCCATGTGAGGAAACAATGAAGAGGCAGCCTTCTACAAGCCGGGAAGTGTCTTCACCAAGAGCCAAATCTGCCTGACACCTTGATTTTAAACTTTCCAGCCTCCAGAACTGTGAGATATGTTGTTTAAGCCACCCAGTCTATAGTGTTTTGTTTCAGCAGCCTAAGCTGACTGAGACAATGTCCTCATGTAATACGTGAACACACATATGTTATTTACTAATGTGTGCTCTTAGATATGCAGACATAATTGAAATTCAGTCTCAGTTCTCTGGGAGATGGCTGTTTAGCAATGAGAGCAAATCATATCTATAAATTACAACAAAATGTGCCAGAGTATCAGGAAAAGCAATGGGAGTGTATAAGAAGAGGTAGTTACGTCAGCTTGGCAAAAATATTGGGAAATTTGGGGGAAGAAAAGATGTTGACTGAAACCCTGAATAATAGACAATATTTGTTTCTTTTTTAAAAACATCTTTATTAGAGTATAATTGCTTTACAATGGTGTGTTAGTTTCTGCTTTATAGCAAAGTGAGTCAGTTATACATATACATATATCCCCATATCTCCTCCCTTTTGCATCTCCCTCCCTCCCTCCCTCCCTATCCCACCCCTCTAGGTGGTCACAAAGCACCGAGCTGATCTCCCTGTGCTATGTGCTGCTTCCCACTAGCTATCTATTTTACGTTTGGTAGTGTATATATGTCCATGCCACTCTCTCACTTTGTCCCAGCTTCCCCTTCCCTGAATCCTCAAGTTCATTCTATAGTAGATCTGCATCTTTATTCCCATCTTGCCCCTAGGTTCTTCTGACCTTTTTTTTTTCTTTCTTTCTTTTTTTAGATTCCATATATATATGTTAGCATACAGTATTTGTTTTTCTCTTTTTGACTTACTTCACTCTGTATGACAGTCTCTAGGTCCACCCACCTCACTATAAATAATTCAGTTTTGTTCCTTTTTATGGCTGAGTAATATTCCATTGTATATATGTGCCATGTCTTGTTTATCCATTCAACTGTTAATGGACACTGAGGTTGCTTCCATGTCCTGGTTATTGTAAATAGACCTGCAATGAATATTGTGGTACATGACTCTTTTTGAATTATGGTTTTCTCAGGGTATATGCCCAGCAGTGGGATTGCTGGGTCGTATGGTAGTTCTATTTTTAGTTTTTTAAGGAACCTCCATACTGTTCTCCATAGTGGCTGTATCAATTTACATTCCCACCAACAGTGCAAGAGGGTTCCCTTTTCTCCACACCCTCTCCAGCATTTGTTGTTTGTAGATTTTCTGATGATGCCCATTCTAACTGGTGTGAGGTGATACCTCATTGTAGTTTTGATTTGCATTTCTCTAATAATTAGTGATGTTGAGCAGCTTTTCATGTGCTTCTTGGCCATCTGTATGTCTTCTTTGGAGAAATGTCTACTTAGGTCTTCTGCCCATTTTTGGATTGGGTTGTTTGTTTTTTTAATATTGAGCTGCATGAGCTGTTTATATATTTTGGAGATTAATCCTTTGTCCACTGATTCATTTGCAAATATTTTCTCCCATTCTGAGGGTTGTCTTTTGGTCTTGTTTATGGTTTCCTTTGCTGTGCAAAAGCTTTGAAGTTTCATTAGGTCCCATTTGTTTATTTTTGTTTTTATTTCCATTTCTCTAGGAGGTGGGTCAAAAAGGATCTTGCTGTGATTTATGTCATAGAGTGTTCTGCCTATGTTTTCCTCTAAGAGTTTGATAGTGTCTGGCCTTACATTTAGGTCTTTAATCCATTTTGAGTTTATTTTTGTGTATGGTGTTAGGGAGTGATCTAATTTCATTCTTTTACATGTAGCTGTCCAGTTTTCCCAGCACCACTTATTGAAGAGGCTGTCTTTTCTCCATTGTATATTCTTGCCTCCTTTATCAAAGATAAGGTGACCATATGTGCATGGGTTTATCTCTGGGCTTTCTATCCTGTTCCATTGATCTATATTTCTGTTTTTGTGCCAGTACCATACTGTCTTGATTACTGTAGCTTTGTAGTATAGTCTGAAGTCAGGGAGCCTGATTCCTCCAGCTCCGTTTTTCGTTCTCAAGATTGCTTTGGCTATTCGGGGTCTTTTGTGTTTCCATACAAATTGTGAAATTTTTTGTTCTAGTTCTGTGAAAATTCCCAGTGGTAGTTTGATAAGGATTGCATTGAATCTGTAGATTGCTTTGGGTAGTGGAGTCATTTTCACAATGTTGATTCTTCCAATCCAAGAACATGGTATATCTTTCCATCTATTTGTATCATCTTCAATTTCTTTCATCAGTGTCTTATAATTTTGTTGCAGTGGTAAATGGGAGTGTTTTCTTAATTTCACTTTCTGATTTTTCATCCTTAGTGTATAGGAATGCAAGAGATTTCTGTGCATGAATTTTGTATCCTGCTACTTTACCAGATTCATTGATTAGCTCTAGGAGTTTTCTGGTAGCATTTTTAGGATTCTCTATGTATAGTATCATGTCATCCTCAAACAGTGACAGCTTTGCTTCTTCTTTTCTGATTTGGATTCCTTTTATTTCTTTTTCTTCTCTGATGGCTGTGGCTAAAACTTCCAAAACTATGTTGAATAATAGTGGTGAGAGTGGACAACCTTGTCTTGTTCCTGATGTAAGTGGAAATTCTTTCAGCTTTTCACCATTGAGGACGATGTTGGCTGTGGGTTTGTCATATATGGCCTTTATTATGTTGAGGAAAGTTCCCTCTGTGCCTACTTTCTGGAGGGTTTTTATCATAAATGGCTGTTGAATTTTGTCGAAAGCTTTCTTTGCCTCTATTGAGATGATAATAAGGTTTTTCTCCTTCAATTTGTTGATATGGTGTATCACGTTGATTGATTTGCGTATATTGAAGAATCCTTGCATTCCTGGGATAAACCCCACTTGATCATGGTGTATGATCCTTTTAATGTGCTGTTGGATTCTGTTTGCTAGTATTTTGTTGAGGATTTTTGCATCTGTGTTCATCAGTGATATTGGCCTGTAGTTTTCTTTCTTTGTGACATCTTTTTCTGTTGTTGGTAGTATCTGGGTGATGGTGGCCTCACAGAATGAGTTGGGGAGTGTTCCTCCCTCTGCTATATTTTGGAAGAGTTTGAGAAGAATAGGTGTTAGCTCTTCTCTAAATGTTTGATAGAATTCGCCTGTGAAGCCTTCTGGTCCTGGGCTTTTGTTTGTTGGAAGATTTTTAATCACAGTTTCAATTTCAGTGCTTGTGATTGGTCTGTTCATATTTTCTATTTCTTCCTGGTTCAATCTTGGAAGGTTGTGCTTTTCTAGGAATTTGTCCATTTCTTCCAGGTTGTCCATTTTATTGGTATATAGTTGCTTGTAGTAGTCTCTCATGATTCTTTGTATTTCTGCAGTGTCAGTTGTTACCTCCCCTTTTTCATTTCTAATTCTATTGATTTGAGTCTTCTCCCTTTTTTTCTTGATGAGTCTGGCTAATGGTTTATCAATTTAGTTTATCTTCTCAGAGAACCAGCTTTTAGTTTTATTGATCTTTGCTATCGTTACCTTTGTTTCTTTTTCATTTATTTCTGATCTGATCTTTATGATTTCTGTCCTTCTGCTAACTCTGGGGTTTTTTTGTTCTTCTTTCTCTAATTGCTTTAGGTGTAAGGTAAGGTTGTTTATTTGAGATGTTTGTTGTTTCTTAAGGTAGGCTGTATAGCTATAAAATTCCCTCTTAGAACTTCTTTTGCTGCATCCCATAGGTTTTGGGTGGTGTTTTCATTAATAGACAGTATTTGAATGGGTATGGCATCCTGGGCCAGCACACATTTTGACCAAAACCCAGGTGGTGAGAGAAGCAATGGCCTCCTGTAGTAGAATTAGGATTGCACTATCACATGTGAAAGTGAGGAGTAGGTTGGGCAGGTGGCTGTGGTTAGATCACATAGAACCTTGCATGTCAGACTGAGGAATTCAGATTTAATTTTGCCAGTAATGAGGATGTTCTAAACATTTTCGAGCAGAAAAGTGACATAAATGAGCGCTCCCAAAATGGTAGCCTATGAGCCAGATATTACCTAATGATGTGTTTTGTTTGGCTCAAATGAGATGGTTCACATAAAAATGTCTACTCTGGTTTCTCTTTTAAAAAGTTGGAGGATATAGCAGAACTCGCCTGCTTCCCATATAGCCACAATGACTGAAACTGAGTACCAGCATGCCCTTTTAGGGCATACACTCACCACGTTCGGTTAGCCACAGTCCACATCACTTTTTACTTCCTTCTACAAATCTGTTTCATTCCATTTTATTCCCTGTTTGTCCTCTGTTGGCATAAGAATATGTGAGCTCTGATGTAACTGATCAGTTTCTGAAGATAAATCTGACAGTACTTTCAGGCAGGTTTGGATTGGGGAGGCAGGGAAATGCTACTGCAATCCCCAATCTCTGGTGCAGCCCTCAGTTCATTTTGGGTTGTATTCAGTTTGTGTGTTTGCCTTTCCCACTGGAGTAAAAAGTAGAACTCTTTGAGACTGAGTATGAATTACCTTATTATGAAAAACACATTGCATACAGCAGACTATTGATAAATGTTGACCAATTGGAGTAGTTCAGGTCAACATTAGTGAGGGTCAGAGCTAGGTTAGAGACAGAGATGGAAAAAGTCATGCAGGAAAGGTGGTGTATAAGAAATATGATTGCCAGATTTCCACTAACTGAAGCGATCGTAGTAATAAAAAATATTAACTCTCTTAATGGTTTTACAACAAAATTTTATCCCCATGAGATGAGCACTATTATTCTTCCTAGTTTATGACTGAGAAAATGGAAGGGAAAGGGAAGGAAAATCAAGGAGAGCAAGTTTTTCAGCCTAAGTAGGATGTTAAGAGAAGGAAGACAGGCTTGTGAGGAGACAAGATGAATTCAGATCTGGACCTGTTGAGCTATGTGGAAATTTCCAGCAGGAAGCCAGAAATTCAGTTCTGGAGTTCATGAGAAAGGTCAAGGCTAGAGTAGTAGAATTGCCTACAAGTAAAAAGAATTAGCTTGTGGAATGAATTCATTGACTTGGAAAAAGGTGTATAAAAAGAGGAGAGAGGAAGTACAGAATTTTTGGAAAAGTACGCCATTGGGGTGGGAAGAAGGCAAGTCAGAAAGCTAGAAAGTGGATGACTTCAGTGCGACTGCAGAGAACTGGTCATCGAGTTTTGGACTGGGTTGTCGCTGAGAGAGCAGTGCCAGCAGGATGATGGGGAAAGAAACCAGACTTTTAAGGCCTAGTGAGTTGAGACCATTCACTCACAAAATCTGTTGTGCAGGAGTCACGAGAAGGTGGTATCTTAATGAGTAGCAAGGGCAAGAAAAAGTTTTGAACAGATTTCATGATAGAGGAGGCAAACATTTGTCCTTTAAGAGAAGGAAAAGTGGGGCTTCCCTGGTGGCGCAGTGGTTGAGAGTCCGCCTGCCGATGCAGGGGACACGGGGTCGTGCCCCCGTCCGGCAA
>NW_006775090.1:399203-413626 GCF_000442215.2 Lipotes vexillifer | reverse complement strand
GCCACACAAAAAAAAAAAAAAAAAAAAAAAAAACAAAGAGAAGGAAAAGTGAAGGAGGAAAGACTAGAGATATAAGAAAATGAGGTTATTGTTGATGGAGTAGGTCTTTGAAGAAGCAGAAGGAAATGGGAATCAAGGGCTCCAGAAGAGGGGTACTCATTAAATAGGTACAGGAGTACTGAAGTTGGGAGTGCAGGAGATGCAACAGAACTTAGAAAAGGAGGTGGGAGGAGTGAAATTATTTTTAATAGGGTAGTCTTGATCTATAGCAAAGTAGGAAATTAGATCATTTGCCAGAAGTAAGGGATTTGCTGAAAGAGACTTGGGGAGAACGATTACAGGCTGGAACAGATGCTGTGCCCAGTTGCCTGAGAATCTACTGAGATGTTATATCAGGCAGGAAAAAGAAACCATGCTAGTTATTGGAATACGGAGAATTTAACATCAGTAATCACTAATTAGTTAAAAGTGGTTAATTGCTCAGGGGTCCAAAAGCAGCAGGTGCAGTGTTCACAGAGTCCAGCTCCAGCATCACAGAGTAGAGCAAAAAAGTGTGGATTTGGAACTGAGAGACAGTTAACTGATAACTGGTGTAGAAGAAGAGGGTTGCCCAGTACAACAGTTAATGCTTAGAAAAGCATTATTCCTTGTTTCCTTTCCATATTCAGAATCCTAAAGAATAGGAAAGTACTAGAGTCAAGGAGAATGCATTGCTGCAGAAGGTGACTGGGAGCAGTGGAGTACCTGACTACATCCAATATAAAACAGGAACACAAATGTGTATTTATTTACACAAAGAGTGTATTTACACAAAGAGTGTATTTATTTTATTTGTTTTGGGGAATTAACTCACCCCTGATAACTGCTTTCTGTCTTCCAGAGCTGGAGAAACTTACTGTAATTCAGCTGCTTTAATGAGGGTGAGCTAAGAAACAGCGATCTGGGTGTGGATACAGTGTGGGTGGTCGAGAAAAGCTGGTGGTTGAAGACCAGCAGAGCACGAGCCTGGAGGTGTGGCTGAGTTAGGGGGGCAGGTTCAAGTGATTAGACTCTTGATAAATGTTAACAATTTGCTTTCAAAAATGTGGTCTTGTTCAGTAGTACTTGATTACCAAGTGTCACCTATGAGTGAGGCTAATATCTTTTCATGTGTTTAGCTATTTGGGTTTTTTTTTCCTTCTGTGAACTCCTACTGGTCCTGCATGGGGGCTTTAAGTGGAGGACAGGTTCATTTATGTAGTAAGAGTGTCCTAAGTGCCTGGTAAACCCAAGGTCCTGATGCAACCTGGTGAACTAAATAGACATGGTTCCTGACCTCTCCGAGCTGGATGTGGGCGAGACAGTAAAGAAGAAAACAAACATATAAATACACGTCTCCATCAGGTCTATGAAAGGAAAGAAGGGATACTGTGAGAGGATAAGGCAAGGGATCTCCTTTAGATGTGATGGTCAGGGAAGGTCTTTCTGAGGAGACATTTAAGTGTAGACTTGATAGATGAGAAATGAAGGGCCACGAGGAGAGTTGGGGAAAGAAGTACTCTTGGCATCAGAGACAGCATGTGAAGATTTTCAGGTGCAAAAGATCCTCACATTTTTGGAGAAGTGAAAGATGGCCAGGCCAGTGAAAGTACAGTAATGAGGTGGGATTTACTTCCTGTCCTGACTGAACTCAGGGGGATAGAACTCTTGAAGGCTTAAGCAGACCTGAGCACTATATTCAAGGCTTGCTTTTCTTAGATAAAAAGCCTACAGTGAAATTTTAGGCCAGTGTCTTGTGTGGGTTTACTTGTGGAATTATGGCTTAGAAGCTGACATCTGCCCACAGGCAAGGCTACTCTTGGACCATTCATCACAGAGAAGGATGGGTTTGAATGGCTTCCGAAAGAAGAGTCAGTCCTTTCCCCTAATTGCCCCTTCCTGTCACTCACACTTTTGTAAGGATGGTATTTGGCAGAGTTAACTGCTATCCCCCCAGTGGCAACATCAGCCTCTTTTTGCCTCTCATCCACCCTCGTTCCACTTCGGGGAGGAGAAACTGAGTAGGCGGAAAACTAAACAGGGGCCCTAAGGAAGCCCAGGGAAGGGGGATTGACTGCGGTTCGCATTCCCGTTCTCCATGTGGGGTCCTCAAGCTCTCTCATCTAACATAGCTGGTGGCATGTGCATGAGGACAGCCCTGCGCGCACGCGCGTATGTGTGTGTGTGTGTGTGGCGGGGTGGGGACTCACCTACCATGGAGAATCTGGTGGAGCCCAGAGGAGCAGAAGCATGAGTAGGTGGCTGAGACCCGCTTGGCATTAGGCCTGGGAGGAGACAGTTATGTCCACTTCTAGCCCTTTATCCTGCTTTTTCTAAAGGGAAAATGAGGCCAGGTGAAACACACCAAAGGGGAGAACAGAGCTGATGGCCCCGGTCTCCCCTAGTCGGGATATAATGCTGCTCCCAGTGAGTGGAGCTGAAGAGTGTCTAGTCTTTCCTGTGTCTGAAAGAACGTCCTCAGATCGCATCCTTTAATCAGTATCCTGTCTCTCTGGAATAACTAAGTGTCATTGCATTCACATTTACTCAGTGAAATCTTAAGACTTTGGCCATTTCTGTGGCCCTCTTCATGTCAGTCTTACCTTAGGACACCCAGACACAGTAAGGACATGGACGTGCCTCCATCTAGCCCCTGGTCCTGAGGAGTATGTCCATCCTCTCTGACTAGTTCCTGAAATTTTTTGTTTTCAATCAGTCTTCCCACGTGGGTGGAGAGCACTTTATATACTAGGATGTCAGAACTGTCGAGAGTTACCTGTGGTCCTGGGGTGAGCTGCATCCAGGAGACTTGCGCAGGAGTTCTTTCCCTGAGCCCCTGGAATGCTCTGAATCTTTTCCCTTGGGGTTGCCTCTAAGGCCAGTTGTCCCCTTCCCTGAGCAGTTTGGGACTGTCTCTTACTCCTGCCTTTATTCTGCTTCCCAGATGGCAAGTAGCCTCCAGCTGTCTGTGGGAATATTTTTCCTTGAGAGAGAGGGAAGGGGGTAGTGATACCATCTAGTACTACAAGGATGGGCCTGTAGAAGAAAGGGGGGTGGTGTATGAAGGGATCCCTTAGGCACTGGGTGGGGACAGTTGAAGATCAAGGTTTTAGTGTGTACCCCACACTTCCTTAGCACTTTGTACTTCCGAGAGCTCTTTCACATTCCACACATCTGAATTTACTCACCGGGACTCTGAGGCAGGCAGGGTATAGATTATTTTCCTTTGAAAGGTAAAAAACCACACAAAAAAATTATATAATTTGCTTGAGAACAAAAAGCTAATGACAAAGCCAGGAGGCTCTCTGCTAGAAAGGATTTTTACAAAGAAACTTGCATGGCTTGCAATTTGTTAAAAAATAATGCAGTGTAATTTTTAGAAAAGTAGAGTTTGGGATTTGGGGTGGGGCAGATCCATTGTTATAACCAGTCTGATCCTTCTTGCCTGGATGGTCCTTTACAAATGACTTATTTCCCAAATCATGTTGGGTTTACTTGGACATCATAAATAATAGCACCATGACAACCATGGGAAAACAGTATGCTGCCATCATAGTTTTTCTGGGGCCTTCTAGGGCATATCAGATAATCTCCTAGACCATAAGACCACTCATTTCCATTCCTGTAGTTGATGCCACAGACACTAAAGACAAATTCTCTCAGTCCTCTTTCTTGTGAATTTAGTCTTTTTGGAAATTTCCTCCAGAAAATAGCTACCCCTGGGCGCCTTTAGACCAGAGCCTCTCCTTTATCCCAGGGCTGGAATATATGAAATGTCAAGGGATCTATGTCCATAGATCATAAAAATGGCCAAAGAGGCCTGGAATGTCTGCGCACGTGCCCTGTACCAACATGGATTTAAGAAAAACACGTCCATTCTTCTAGCCAGCAGTATGGTCTGGCAGGCATCATCAGCCTGCAAGGTATACTACTTTATTTTGTGATCCATCACAGAGAATAGCCCAGAGCTGAGCTGACGTACATGAAGGCTTATGTGCCAGGCACAGGGCTAAAGGCTTTACATTCATTATTTCATTTAATCGTTATGATAACCTGTAAAGTAGATAGCCAGTCCCATTTTAAAGCTAAGAAAACAGGCACAGAGAGAGTCTATAACTTGCCGAAGACCACCCACCTGGTAAGACTGGAGCTGGAACTCAAAGCAGGGCAGGACCACAGGGCAATGCTGCCTCCAATAAACCACCACAAGGGGGCGTCCTGCCCATGTCCACTCCAGTTAAAGGTGTGTTTTATTTTTAGTCCCCGAGGGGTGTGGGGTGGGACACAGTTTACACATTGTTCATTCCCACAGTTTCTGTCCGAATGCTGAGGCGATTTCAGTATGGGAAAGTTTCAGACAATGTACATGCGTCCACCAGTATCGGTCACTGTAATTCCAGGTGTAAAAAATGCAAAACTCCTTGAAGGAAGCCACTGTACTGTGAATAAAAAAGTATGTTTGATCGTAGGAACCAAATTTTGTTTCCTGGGGCAGTAAAAGAAAGGATTGGTTTTACGAAAAACTAACAGAAAGCTTCAGGTTTCAATCACCAAGTATGTAGTAGTATAATTAAACAGAGCGCTTGGTGCACATGGTCAGAGCATATAAGAGGAGTTTTCTTCAGAAGCTGTGAGTCATCCAAGCCATGTTTTAGCTCTCAGGGTAAAGCTGAGAATTCATGAGCTCATTTCCCTTCTTTCCATGTCATCTGACAAATAATCAGAGTGGCAAAGCAATTGGGATACAGTGTCATAGGACAAAGGCTCCTATTCAATGTTGATAAGTGAAACCTGGGACTTGTCAGAATGGCGATTCCTGTCCAGCCTCTGACACGTCTAGGTATGAGTGTGTGATGGGGCCAGACCCCACTGAAACAGGCACCCTTGAACGGGTTGAGCACTTAAAAGACAGGAAACGAATGTATGTTCTATAGGAACAGCTCCACTCTATCTGAGAGAATCAGTAGCATTTAAAATGCCTAATAGACAAAATGTGAGTGCAGTGACAGTGCACCTCAGTGGTCATTTTAGAATCTTTTAGGTCTGTCCACTGGTTCCTGTGGGACTGAGGGAAACAAGGTGGCTTTGCCCAACCAGCCTACATCCTGCAGTGCCCAGTGGGACAGGCCACTGAAGCAGCCCCCCAAAGACCTGCAATGCCCAGGACCATGACTCATCAGCAGAAAGAAGAAAATGTGGCAGAAAACTTCAGGGGTGGGAGGGGGTTGGGAAGTGAAAATCCGACTCAGGAAATCCTGAGGCTCCAGAGGAGGCTCAAGGGAGAAAATATAATGGGGGTCAGGGCAGAAGGTTACACTATAGCAGTAATCCAGCTTAAAGGCACATTATGTTAATTTCCTTGTCAACTTTAATTTGCTGGTTTAAATCTAGTAAGCATCTGGAGAAGCCAGGTGCGGCACTGCTCAGGCCTGCTGGAGCCATTTTATTTTCTTTGCAAAAGACAAGATGACTAGGGGCAACAAGAAGGGAAATTTGGGAATAAAATGTGTACATTTTCCAAAGCCTCCCCAAATAACTGTGACACAGAGCTTGGATGGAGAAACTGCCCTAAGCCACTATAAACCAGCACTGTAATACAGGTAACACCTTAGGAGGGGTTAGCTTAAAGCTGTATTTAAGAAATGTCGGAAAGCAAGGCGAAGAGCGTGGAGGGGAGAACGGGGAGCGGGGGTGATGTATAAGTAGAGATCAGTTTTGCATCAGACTGGCTCCGGCTCTACAAAACCATTTTATGTATATGTGCTTCCTGGATTTTCAGAAAGCACACCAAAAGGAAAGCCATCTTTTGTGTCATCTTGTTGAAAGACAGCCATTAGCACACTCACGTTTACTGAAATAAAGTAAGACTTTCCTTGTGGGTGGGATGTGTTTTTCTTCCATGTCTCAGTCTTTGTATTTCTCATGCTCTGATCATGGCCCACCTGAGGCACTTTCAAATTTCACTGACCCCGGGAACTAATTGTCTCCTGCCAATCTATGTCCAGATAGGCAATCAGGGGTCACTAAGAGAATTCAGGTGAATCTAGGAGTGCAGCTCAGCTCTTTTTAAAAATTTTATTGGAGTATACTTGATTCACAATGTTTTGTTAGTTTCAGGTGTACAGCAAAGTGATTCAGTCATACATATACATATATTCATTCTTTTTCAGGTTCTTTTCTCATATAGGTTATCACAGAATACTGAGTAGAGTTCCCTGTGCTATACAGTAGGTCCTTGTTGGTTATCTAATGCATAGTAGTGTATGTTCATCCCAAACTCCTGATTTATCCCTCCCCCACCCCCATGCTTTCCCTTTGGTAACCGTAAGTTTGTTTTCAATATCTGTAAGTCTGTTTCTGTTTTGTAAATAAGTTCATTTGTATCATTTTTAAAAATTAGATTCCACATATATCATGTGATATTTGTCTGACTTAGTATGATCATCTCTAGGTCCATCCATGTTGCTGCAAATGGCAGTATTTCATTCCTTTTTATGGCTGAGTAATATTCCATTGTATATATATGTACCATATCTTCTTTATCCATTCCTCTGTCTATGGACATTTAGGTTGCTTCCATGTCGTGGCTACTGTAAATAGTGCTGCGATGAACATTAGGGTGCATGTATCTTTTCTAATGCCAGCTGTGTGTATGCATATGTGGGTGTGCATACATATGTCCCGCTACCACCCAGGTTTGCCCACGCCAGGGAAAGGAGGGACACAGGATGGATATCATCAGGGAATAATATGGAAACATTTGCACTTGTTTGAAATTTATTTCTGGTATTTTTATCCTCCCTCTTCTATCTCACCCTGCCCTCAATCTGCTTGTTTAGGCAGATGATGATTGATAAGTCAATACAGTTGACTTTTGAATAGTGAAAGGGTCAGGGGTGCCACCCCACCACCCCCCAAATAATAAAAAATCCGCCTATAACTTTACAGTTGGTCCTGCATATGTGTGGTTGGTTGAATCTGGATTCAACCAACTATGGATTTCGTAGTACTGTAGTATGCATCTGTTGAAAGAAAACCCCACATACATGTGAACCTAGGCAGTTCAAACCCGTTATTCAAGGGACAACTATAGTTTTTTCTAAGCATGTTCTCGTTGACAGCAAGAAGGAAAGGCATTACTGATTTACAAAAAATATACATTTGTATTAATTCTCCCATAAAATTTGAGAGCTGGTTGTGGTATAATTGCTAACAAAAATTATACTAAAAGCAAAGGTCATCTTTGCAAGTCAGTGGGTTTATAATTAGTTCACAAGAACGGTGCCTTTAAATACCTAATTAACTTAAAGGCCAAGTCCTCATCTAGGCAAACCATCTCTCTATCCTTTTTTCTCTGGAGAGTGGAGGTGGTAGCCTTTCCCTTCCACCTGCAGTCCTCCCAGGAAATATTTCAAAGTCTGCCTGCTTCACTGTGTCTGTGCCAACCTACAGAGCGTTGTTTTGCTACAGCGATCACCAAAGCCACTTCTCTTGAAAGCAAATGGCCATGCAATAAGTTGCATTTGCTTTCCCATAAAAATAAATTGACATAATTTGATCAAGTCTTCTTTCCAATTTAAAAGGACATGAAAATAGTCTACTGAATGAGGGCACATGCGGTAATATGTACTTGAGTTGAGCACATCACTAATATCAGCAGAAAGGTAACTAGTAATCAGCTTAACTGCTTTGCCCATGAGAAGAAAATGAAAAACCTTAACCCTTGCTGGATAGAAGGTCATTGTCTAAATTAAGGTTAGTTAGCTCTTTAGTCTTTTTTACATTTCAAGTTCTCGCATTAGAATGTCCATGAAGAATTGTTATCAGAATGCTAATCCCAATTCTTAGGTCTCCTGGAGGCACACAGGGTCTTCCCATTAGCAACAAAAGTGTGACGTTGCCTACGTATCTGGTAGTGTTTGAGAGATTTCCCAAATAACTGAGAGAAACGAACTTTCATCACAGAGTTCAAATATTTAATGACAAAATTAGAGTTTGCTGTATTAGTGAATCACAGAGCAGGTGTTACTTGTCTCTGAAAGGAACAAAAACGATATTTGACATCTTAGGGAACTTCTGAAGAATTAATAACTGTACAACAGACATCAGCAGTGTCACAATTCTAAAATTTAAAAGCGAAACCTATCTTTAATATCCTTTATTGAGGGCATTCTGTAAATATTTTTACATAAATGCATAACCTTTGTTAGCCACAAAAGTAGTAGTATGACAGATTTCACTGTAATTTTAAGTCTAACACACAATCTTTATTTTTTCAGAGCTTAAAAAAGTTAACTACTGATCTTGTTACATTTTACAAATACCTTCAATATGAAACATTAACCTGAATCACTGTCTACTTCCTGTACACAGGTACCTAATAGTACTAGGGAAGAATACTACAGCTACATTCCAGGAAGAAGTGAGAACGCTGGGAAGTCTCTTTCCTTTACGAGTTGTCAGTACAATTTAAGAAATCCTTCACTGAAATGTAGTATTTCCAAAACTCAATAGTGAGGTGCAGAAATGAAACAAAGAAATTAAATGTATTTTAGGAAGCCACTGAATTGGTCCCAAATAATGTGAGTCATTTTAGCAATTTTCTTTAGGTTAGATTGTATTAATATTTTGTATTGAAGCACCTTCTACAAAAGGATAGCAAAGAACCTCATGTACGTCATCACAGGGCTCGCTCCTGTGCAAGAAGTCAGGAGGTCCGGGAGGGACTGGGGTTGCTGTTTGGCCTCTTCTGTGGGCAGAGGCCTAGGTAGTAGGACTTGAACACAGGGAGGTCAAGGACATGACCACAGTCTGGAAGCAAATCAATAGAGGAAGGTAAAAACAATGCAGATAGGCTTTCTTCAAATCCAGGACATTTCCAAGAAGACTTAAGTCTAAAATAGATAAGCAGAGAGTGAGGAAAGAGGGCAAGATGTGGAGTACTTATACTTACGAAGGGTAACTCTCACAAGTCTACCGGAGAGGAAAAAAGCTCAAATTTCACAGTATGCTTATGACCTCACCCTCTGCTACTTTAGAAGCAGCTTCACAAACACTGATGTTAGATACCTGGCGACAAATTGAGTTTGGCTGATTGTCAGGGCGTTTTAGATTTACCATTTCAATTATTTATACCAACTATCTATCTGAAGCTAGAATTCAATTTGGAAAGATGAATATATCTCTGTGTGTGTGTGCGCGTGCACACGTGCATTTTCTATACTGAGGCCTGCAAAGAAAAGCTATTTGGCGTGATATTTTCAGCTTTTCTTAGAAATTGTAAATGCTTCTAATGGTGCTCACCAGATAGCAAGTTCCTTCCTTCTTTAAACTTTTAAGACACCAAAAGAAAAGTACAAAATATTATAGTACATTTATATAGTTTACCCTATAAAATTTACAGAGAGTTTTCTTGAACTGGATCATCTCCCTAAGAGGATTCAGAAATTTGTCTCTGGCAAATCCCATCTCCCTTTTGACACATAGTGACTAAGATCATTTTTCCCCACAATAGCCCAATTTTCTATCTCCCTGGGAATGCTTTTATCAGGAGAACTTAAGCTATTTAGACCAGCATAAATAATCCCAAAGTCATCATATGCCGCTACATAAGAGCCTGCAATACACATGGCCTCAATGGGTAGGAAGGAATAGAAAGAGGTCCTGAAGATCCAGGCAGCTTAAAAAAATCAGTGCATCGCAGCGGGAGGCTGAGCATGTATCTGGGATGTACAGCTTGCCTCCTTGTTTCAGGAAGACAAAGCACAGCTTTTATATTTAGCATTTTAACCTTCTAAGAAACCAAACTGCCAGACTGAAAATCCAGGCCTGTGTTGAGTGATACAAAATCAGGAGCTGTATGAACCAACCTCATTCAGTCTGACTGCAATGTAAAGGCTTCATGACTGTGCTGTTTTATGTCAGACCAGGCAAGTTGCAATTGCCATGAAATGCAGTTTGTCAAGAAACCCACACTTTAAATTAGATGAATAGCAATAACAACATCAAAACCTCCAAAAATCAGATACCAAGAACCGAAGGCCATTTCCCAAGGACATCATGAAGGCTCTCTAAACAGGCATGACTTTGTAAAAAGAGAAAAAAGATTTTAAATGTAGTATCTTTTCACATTATCCTTTACACAGACCTTTATCTGGACAAATCAATTCTTGATAAAAATCCAAGCTCTTTTCAAGACCAGCTACCGTAATTTGGGACGATGACAAAGAAACATTCATGAATGCACAGAGGTTTTTAAATGGGCTTTTCCTTAGGTCTTTAATCTCAAAATTTTATCCTTTATACGGTAATTCTAAATAATCAGCCTGGAAACAAGTAATGGAAGAATTTAAACTGTAGCTCAGAAAGTAGATTTCTATCTGTGATTGATCTGTTTTTTTGAATGCTGGTGATGGCTCATGCAAAAAGTTACTACACAAAAAGCAAAATCTAAGACTGCTGTTTCCCCTGATAAATCCAATTGTTTTTTCTAATACAGATTTGTGTCTCAGGATTTAGAATCTTAACCTTCAAATTAAGAGTACGTAAGAGATTGAGTGAAGCCAATCACTGCTTGACTTTTATTTCCAACCAGGAACAATAACATCTGACGTCACCAATTTAAAATGTCTTCCTGCTTAATATCAGGAAAAAAATACAGTTTAGACCTAGCTCAATATATCATTTGGTCCGAATTTCATATTCAAACTACTAAAAAAATAAAAAGAAAGCCTTAAAGAGAAAACACATACAGACACACGCATACACACAGTGGGGAAAAAATAAAGCTGATGCTTGCAGCATTTCTTAGCAAGATTATTAGGGAAATGTATAAACACAACACCTTTTCTCTCATATTAACATCTGAAAAGGAAAAATAACCTAAATGTCCACATTTTGGGAAAAGAAGAAGCAAGCGGAGGTCCAGAATTCTTGTAAAAACTGCTGAACAAACTTCATTTTCTCTTAAGAGGTCACCAGGAGAGGCAGTTTCTCAACATTTGTGCTTCATGGCGAGCTAAGGAGAGAAAGGGACAAAAGTAAGATGTTATCAGCAGTGGGGAGAGTTCCTTTGCTGCTCCTTTCCCACATCCGCGATGAGAAGCGACACCAAGATTCTTCTTGCTGTGGCAGATCACCATTACAGTGCACAGTGGCACTTAGTGGCACTTAGTAAATGTGCAGCATGTCCCTAAACGGTCCACTGAGCACTGCACTTGTTACTCGTCCTTACAGTATTGTTATTGGTGTATGTGTCCAGGTCAGGGAGGGTGCTACATGATGTTCCTTCATGCCACTGAAGGAGCAAATGGAAGAGCCAAAGTAGAGGCAGAACGAGTGACCTACCCCAGAAACAAAGGCCTCTGGGCTCCCAGGTTACTAGTTATCCAGGAAGACCAACACTCTCCAAATGTATTTACTGACATCTCGTGAAGTATTAAAAATCACCAACTGTAGAGAAACAAACAAGCTGCAATAATCCACGTAATATCCTGGACATTCAACCAGGTCCAAAGCACTTGACAATAGACTGTTTTACCAACCAGGACTGAACAATAGACCAAATTCAGACCTTGACTTACTGCTCCCACTGGTATTTGAAAAATGTGGTTTATTGAAATGTTAGATCTTTATAAATGGGAACACCAAATACCACTGTATCATTCAATAGCTTCCCAAGCCCAGCTGGAGCCCATGGTAATATATTTAAGGAAATGCATGCAGGTACAAAACATTAAAATTAATCTGACATTGCTTTCCTTAGCCAGATCCCTTCCAAGGAGCCCATGTACTGACGTGAAGCAGAAGGCAGGGTTGAGGCTGAACTGTGATCCCTCATGTGTCTAGAGTCTGGTATTAGGGATTAGTCCCGGAGACTGGGGCTGGAGTTACTGGGGGTAGTCACGTTGCTAAATTAATCTCTACTTGGGCAGCGTCAGCTGGAAGAGCTCCAGGTGCCTGTACCTGGTGAAGCCAGCCTAAGTGAATACCCCCAAGGACCTTTTGCAGTGCTGATGCCAACAGCCAGTCAACTGTCAGATGGTGTTTGTGAAGCCCTGAGTGTGTCCAGGCTGCTGTGCTAAGTGCTGTGGGTTTTTGCCAAGAAGTCTAACTCCTGAACTCGAAGAGTTTACAGTCCAGGAAACATGGTGGGTGGAAATGGCAGAGCCCTCTCTCTCAGATCCATCCCACTCCCTGGCCACACTCTGAGCCCCTCCACTGTATGACCTCCACTTCTTGCTCTGTCTCTAGTTTTAATACATTATTTAGCAATGTGGACCATTCAAATCAACACAGAGCTGTTAAGTGTTGTGCATAATGAATACCAACCATAAATATTTGATCAGTGCTGCTGTCCTGTTATTCACTCAGCTGTTAACCTTCAGCTAATGGGCTTTGCTAATTTACCCACAGTCATTAATCCTCAGCAGCAATCGTGTTGCTTCTCACACCAGACCCTGGTTACCTCTCCAGTGCAGCTGGGACTGGCGCTAAGGGGAGCCCCAGCCGGGCGGGGCCGTGCCAGTTCAGCTTTGCAGAAGTACAGCTGGATTGGACATTTTGCCATTTGAGGTAGTTTTGCATAAAGGCGCATCATTTCCACGCTACCTCGTTTTGTTTTGTTTTTTCTTTAACTTCCTGGGAGTTAGAAACTTTAGAATATGGAAGGCACGATGCTGTTGCTTCCCTGCTACAAATCTGCTGTATGACCTTGAGCTCGAAGTCACAATTGCTCTGTACCTCGGTTTCCTCATGTCTATAAATATCATCTCCAACTCAAATGCTTATGGATTAATGTAGATGTCAGAGTTCCTACAGAAGAGAAGTTAAAAACTTCCTTTTGCTATATTTTTGTTTTCTTAATGTTTCATGGAAAGCTTTCTCTTTCAAAGCTGTGTAAATGACTCCCATCTAAATAATAATTACAACAATAATAGAAGAAACAACAATAATAGAAAAAGTTGTTACTCATACAGGGGGTATTTTTTAAGAGGCCTGGACTCTTGAGGTCCCTTCTAGCTCAGACCCACAGGGAGTAGATGACTGTGGTAGGGACAGAGGCAGCCATTCCCTGCCAGTGAGGGAAATGCCACTCACCACTCCCTCCCCTACAAATGTGCGCTTGTGCAGAACAGGGCAGATCACGGTTCTTTTCGGTGGGAAATAGCATCTGAGGATGCCTAGGTGTGGGTATCCCTCTTGCCTGCTGACTCACCAGCCAAGGCAGGCATCAAAGCACTGCACACACTGCACTGTTGCACTTTCTGAAGCAGAGGAGAGTGAGCAGGCCTGCTCTGTGGCTGAGCTGGACTTCCCTAAGGTCTGAGACTGTACCAAGCTCATAGTTCAGGAAGGAACCACGCTTCCCAAGCCAGGCTGAACAGAGCTGGGGGAAGAGGGGTTGCAGACACATTTCCTTTGGCTCTACAGGAGTCAAGCGCCCACATGTCTTGATGGCAGGCTCCTACAAAGGTGATCCACTCACTAATGTACCTGGGTCACTGTAGGAGTCCTGGGAAAATCGAGAAAGCCAGTGATAGCCTCTTCTGTTGCAGTCCAGAACGTGTGCCCTACTCTCAGCTGAGGTTGCATGTTCTTGTTCAACCAGGGAGCCCAGAGGAACTGTCACCCAGCACTGCCTTTCTCTGTCAGGGCTCTAACAAGTGCACTGTGTCTCAACGTCTAAACACAGCCCACTCTTTATGAGTCAACAGAGCCATGCTTGGGGAGGCAGTGGTGGAAGGCCTGGGTTCCATCTCTGAACTCTCTCCTCACCGGTAGGCCTGGTAGGGGCTTGGCCAGTGAAATGACATCTTCACAGACAGCCTACACCAGTGGGACAGATCAGGAGTCCTGGTCCGTGGGAAAATAGCCACCCCTTATCTCAAGAGGTCAACCTCCTCCTGAGGAATCCTGCCCATGCTGGTGATTCATAAGCACACATCCCAGACTGGCAGTTTTAGAAAACTGCAAGTCTGGTTATTATTGTGTCTCTCTCCCACTCCCTCAAACACAGTAAGAGACACTAGCAGCCCCTTCCCCCCGCACCCTTAACGCCACCCACAGGAGAGGAAGCCAAAGTAAGTGGAGACTGCCCCCTGCCGCGTCCATCTCTATGGAAACGGGTAACTGGCTGGTACCAATCCTCCCAGTGGTCAGAGCCAGAGACCCCTGTGCCTTTGGTGGCCTAATCAGTTTCTGTTCTGACAGGTCCTGTTTGCAAGGGCTGCTCTGTGTTTAGAAAGTGTCAGCATTCAGCAGTAGGCCCTCCCACCCCCCTTTGGATGGCACAAAATCTTCACCACCAGTCCCTCCCCACCCCTGTGCTGGGATCCTCAGTCACATTTCTCCAACCCTCTACAGTGCTCATCATGTGATGGATTGGAGCAGGTTCAGCCGAAACC
>NW_006775090.1:366929-398990 GCF_000442215.2 Lipotes vexillifer | reverse complement strand
CAGGAGGCCCTCCCACCCCCCTTTGGAGGGCACAAAATCTTCACCACCAGTCCCTCCCCACCCCTGTGCTGGGATCCTCAGTCACATTTCTCCAACCCTCTACAGTGCTCATCATGTGATGGATTGGAGCAGGTTCAGCAGAAACCATTTTTATGGAAACAATTATAACTAATATTAACTGAGGTTTATATGCACCAAGTATTGTACTAACCAATTTATAGGTTTGAATGCATTCAATTCTCTCAACACCCTAGGAGAAAGGTACTATTATTAGTTAGCCCTATTTTACTGATGAGAAAACTGGGGCTTAGAGAAATTAAGCCCCTGCCCAAGGTCATGGAGTTGCTAAATCAAACACAAGACGTTAACTACCATACCATACTGTCTTCCCAACTACCTAGCAAACTTGGCCACAGTATCAGGGAAACAGGGTGACCAGGGCCAAGAATTCTGGCCATCTGGTTAGGTTATCCAACCCAGTGTTTGTATGACCTCCTCTGGGGCGGATAGTGACATGGATGACCTCCAGGTATTGTCTACTCCGCCTTAGGAAGAATGATTTCACAGACTTCCTTGGTAACCTGGTTCATGGCCTAATCATTAATCTAAACTCTTATTTTAGCGGAATGTTATCAGTGCACCATTGAGTGCTCTATTCTGTATAACAAGACACGAAAGAGAATTGCTGCAATATCGCGCTTCCCAGACTTGAAGACAATTAAAAAATAATTCCTATAGTCTTCTCTTCTCCAAATCAACACTTTAAATGTTCCCCCAGACTTCCACTGCCCATCCCCCTTTTAAATCACTTCAGTTGCTCTTGCTATAAATGAAGTTGGGTAGGAATTCTAACATCTTCACTCCATCATCATTTCTATATCACAAAGGCTGCAGAAGGGATGAGGGGAACCACAATTCTGAGCTTGCTCCCTCTGTGACAGCCACAGCAAGACAGGCTCTGGCCCCCAGCAGGGCTGCCTGCATTTTCAGCCAGGTTTGAACTCCAAATGGGCCCCTAAGGCAGCAGTACAGTAAGACACTGTCATGATAGGGAACTGATGACAACGAGACAGGTCTGTGCAAAGGGGATGCAGGAAGGGCAGGCTAGATGCATCCACTCAGATCTGGATCTGCAGTCAGGCCTGGGCTTAAGCCTCGGGAAGGGGCCAGCCTGGCTGAGCTGGGGAGATTTTTCCCGTTGCTTTTCAGGTTGTCCATTCTTGGTTCCTCAGCAAAAGCGGGGTTTTCTTTTGAAGCACATTAATTTTTTCCCCAAAGGTCACCTGAAAAGCCTATCTTGAATAGGCCAGATCATGAGTCTGACATGCCACAATTATCAGCAAAAGTTGTTTCTGGAAACCTAAATTCAAATCACTAGCCAGAAAGGAGCTGCCCTTTGATCCAAAGTACAAGAACAGTAATAAATCCTCTTTTATCACCTGGCCAACAGGGCTTCTCTTTCCTTTGGTTTGTGACTGCCTTTTAGATAGCTGGCTGCCAATAAAAACTCCCCCTTCCCCTTCGGAAAGGCACATTTTCAGTGCATGTGTACACCTGAGGCATGTGGAAAACACCATTCTCTGGGCCCAGAGGCAGGTGGGAATTTTGCAGGCAGCTCTGCACTAGTCAGGTCAGCCTTAGAGGTACAAGGCCCCTCCACAGGGGAAACTAGCCCTGAGGTGCCCTGGGACTAGAATTTGCTTTTTGTATAGTAAAGAGATAAGAACACAGGATGCGAGGCTCATGACCAGAAAGGGACAGCATGAAAAAGTAGGCACAAGAGCCCACAGTCCTCTTTCAAGCACTGGCTAACAGAGGAGGGATATTCTTACACCTGTCCTACCCCCACCCCCATCCTGTTCCCAGAAACTTGAACCTTAAGCTTCTGGGTAGGAAGTAAAGATGGTCCACATTTCCCAAAGATACGGGGTCAGAGACAGGGATAAAGACAGCAGAAACGAGATAACCAAAGAAACAGGTCCAAGAAGAAATCTTCTCAACTCTGGTACTTACTAAGTAGCAGAAGGAAACTGTATACTGGGGCCAAAAAAAAAAAAAAAAAGAGGCTTGACTTTGTGCCTCCCAGCTGGGAAACATACTGAAATAAAGTTTTGGGCACCAAAGCTCCCTGACAACCCAGAGCTGAGCCCTCGGCCGCACTGCGGGACCCACCTTGTGTGCAGTTTCTGCAAACTGCTGGGCGCTGTTCTTCATGTCTTCCGTCTTCTCCTCTGCGCGGCCTAAGCGCTCCCCGCGCTCGTTCAAGGCCTGGCTCGCTTTCTGCACTGCACTGGTCACGCTGTCGGCTGCCGAATGGAGGATGCTGTTTCCTGAAAGGGGACAGGAAAGCATCAGAAGCTGGCTCGGCTTACCTACAGTGACACCCCCCACCCAGGGTGAGCACCCCAAAAAAGCAAGGTGGGTCAGACTCTGGAAAGGCCTTGAGTGTCTAGGAAACAAGTCAACTTTTCTTCTGACTTGGTCTGACTGACTCACTTTTAGGAAGAATACCCACTGACTGTAGGACCTGGGCAAGTGCTGAAGGCTTCTTTCGCAGCCCCATCACTGACAGCACTCATTTCAATTCTACCGGCATTCTGTTTGGTGAGGCTCAGAAGAGCGGGGTCCATCTGAATTTAGGACTTGGCTTGCAAAGGTAGATGGGAACCCTAACAAGTCCATAGAATTAGGCAAGTTTAGTGAGACATATCTGGATCATATGAGCATTTCCTCTTGACCTGGGGTTAAGATGGATAACCACAGGAAAATTGGGAGTACAGAACTTCTCCAGATATGATGCTCTGTATTCCTTTCAACTGTTCCCTTCCATTTTACCCCTTCACCCCTATATGCATAGCCCCACGTAAGAAGCTATCGATCAGTCTCAAAGTTCAGAGGAGATATGTCAGTTCTCAACCTTGAATCCCGAGCCATGGCATGGTTGGTTGGTCCTCTTTGCCTCTGATCTCAAGTATATGAAATATGGGGCCTCAGCACTGTACTTAACCAGCAGGTAAAAAACAGTGACAGAAACCTGTCCTAGAAGGAACTTGGCACTCCCAGATTCATGAATGATGATACTGAGAAAGTTGAAAACCATCACATTTCAAATGGTTATGCATCCCTGACATCCCATGTACCAGGACTGGAAAAGAGAATTCAACAGTGATGAACTGGCAGATGCATAACCCATGGAGACCTAGAAATTTGCCAAATTACAACCAAAGGAGATTTATAGCTGTATTTTGTTAATGCTGAGTGCAAGATAGTTAAATGGCATTTTATATAATAGCTTTATGTCTTTGAATAAGTTTTTATTACATCATTTACCTTTGTACCTGGGATGGATACACCTAGCCACAGACAGCTTTTTATAGAAACGTAATTTCCACTGGTCTCAGCTGCAAAGGCTTCCTCATTTCTCCTCTGTGGGAACAGTCTGTGGTTTGTGGAAAAGGATCTCAGCCAAAGAAAGTGCCTGCCCCAGCGGAAGCACTTTGTAAATTGTTTTCTACTTTTCTTCTTTAGGGGTGGATTTCAAGGGCTTCCACTCTGCACTAACGGGAGGAGAATGGAGTTAGCTTACTATTACTCAGCTGCATCAACCACTACTGCAGCCAAGATAAGTCAGCACAGATTAACAGAGGAGATGTGGCTCTGGAGAAACTGGCTGAATGCAAGGGTTGGAATGGAAGGTCTGTCTCGGTCTTCAGAACAGATTTAGGAGGAGAAATCTGGGTTCCCATTTGCTTTCATATCATGGTTATGATTATAGCCTATCACCACTGCTTAATATTTGAATAGCATTTTGCAATCATAAAGCATCTTTACAGATATTGTCTCATTTGATTGTCACAGAAATTCTACTGAGAAGACTGAGACTAGGTGAGGTTCAGGGCTTCCACAAGATCATGTCACTAGGGAAGTGACGTAGCTAGCACTGGAACCTGGTTTCCCAATGCCTTTTCCTTATTCTGTACCTTCCTCTCTGCAGGTGTGGCGTTGGTCATGGAAAGCAATCACTATGACAGAATTGTGAGAACACCAGCATAGATAGGTTTTGACAGGTTATTTCCCAAGGTAATGCCTGACTGTTTCTGTCCTAAAGAAACCTATTCCTCTTGGTAAATGAAGAGTTATTGCCTAAGCTGCATTGCAAGCCAGGTGCTCCCAAGAAGGAACAGGCCAATGGGAAAGAATAAGACAGTGAAGGGACTGAAGGTGCAGAGGAGTTGGGGGAGGGCACAAGAAAATCTCCCCTTCCTGCTTCCTTCCACATGCCCACAGCTTAGCCGCCAGAGGCTAGAGGAAAGATGGGGCAGGCTACCTGCAACTCCACAGCCAGGAACAGCTGCATTAAACCAAAGGGATTTTATAATTAGTTATCATAAAATCAAGAGGGTATATAACCAGGATAGGTTTTCTCCCCATCGGAACTGACCCTCATGGTGCCTTCAAAGTGAGACACATCTGTGTTTCTAGAATGAATCTGCTTTGTGTGAGCCATACTGTTTTCCTGTCATGACTTTCTTAATCTTGTACAGACGTCAGATCAACACTGCACCCAGTTTTATATGATACTGTTTAACCAAGAGTTGTTATAACTAAAAGAGAACCAAATGCTGTCCTCATTATTCAGTGATGACACTGCTGACCACTATCAATAAAAAATCCACCTTCAGTTATTTTCAGCCATGAGCATGGATTTGAACAAATCTCATCACCTCGGTTGAAATGTCCTCCCCTGGTTTCAATTCTACCTGTATTTCAGGCTCAGTGAAGTCCCATCACCTTTATCAAGGTTCAGGTCAATTACATTCTCTTCTCAACTTTGTAAGAACTGTCTATATCCTTCTTGGGTGACTGATCACGTACAGTCATGGGCAACTCTTCTACCTCATTTCTTCACCCATAGATGCGATGACTTCCCAGCTGGATTATATATTCCCTGAGGGCACCTTTCACTCTGCTGACCATTCCCTAAATCCTGAATCTTCCTCCTCTAGATTCGGGTCTCCCGCTTGCTTGCTCTATTCTCTCTGATATCTTGCAAATGCTGTAATTCCAGTGTTCTGTCCTTGGCCCTCTTCTCTTTCTCATTCTGCAGACTCTCCCTAGGACAATTCTACTCAGCTCATGGCTTCAGTGACCAAATTTTTGCTTTTTTCTAGGTTGTGCTGCTGAGGCTCCAGACCCATGTTTTCTTACTGGGCAACTTCAGGTGAGTCACCGAAAGTCATCTTGCATTCGGTATGTCTACACCTGACCCCATTATCACACCTGCTTTTTCTTTGGGGTCCCCTGCTCAGTCAGTAACTCCCCTATCTTCCCAGCTTGCTCCTCAATTCAGAAATCTGGGAGCCCAGTCCAGATTCCTCCCTCACTTTTACCACATACGACTACAAGTCACCTGCTGTCCAGCTCTCTACTCTCCGCCCTCTTTGCCAGCTTCATTATCTCTCTATGGATCCAGTCCCTCTTGCCTTCAGAGATACAGCAATAGCCTTTTGTTGTTAGGTGTCCCCACACCTTTTCTGGTTCATCTTCCACACATTTCTATAGTACACTTCTAAAAAGGCAAATTTGTTACCATCTTCTCACTGCTTCCAAGAAAAAATTGAGAACTTTGCCCTGCCTCACTCTCAGCTTATCTTAGAACCTCATCCATTTTTCCTCTCCCTAGCGATCTCCAATCCCACGCCTTGCCAGATTACCTAAATTTTCGCAGATGTGTCATGTTTCTTTTACCTGTATGCTTTTGTGCTTACTGCTACCTCTTTGTGAACTCTGAGTCTCATCTTAGCCTTCCCACTTACTCCTATGTGCTTCAGTACACTTCAGACCCCTTTCCTAGGAAAGACCGTCATGTCTAGCCCACCCTAAACCATTGTTGCCCCCAACATACACAGTATCTTGTGTCTATTTCAAATGGTGCATTTATCATAATGCATATGTAATTGCTGGGTATCTAGTGTGAGCTCCTTGAAGGCAAGGGGCTGGGCCTTTCTCACTTTTGTATTTGCAATCCCTGGCACATAGGAGAGACTCAATAAATGTTGGTTGGCTTAGAGGCAGGAAAAATGTATCATCCTTCTAATGATTTCTCCATGGCTTAGCGGAGGGTTGGACACATGACTGATGCTGTTACATGATCTAACTAGATCTTCAGATTCTAAACTTGCCAAATGACTAAGGGTTTAATCTGTGTGTAATGAAGCCAGCTATCTCACCTAGAGATTGTGCCAGGAATTCAATGAATTAAGTCAACAAAATGCAAAAAGGGGAATGCTTTTGCTATAGTGAAAGAGAAAGTTGGTAAAAAAAATCTGTTGTTACCAGCCTTAAAATAAACAACTACAAGGTATAAAAATAACAGAAGTTAAATAGCTTTTAAATCCAATGCAAGAATAGCAGTTGCCTGACCACTTACTAGGCACTTACTAAAATCTGCTCCTCACAACAGCCTTATTCAATGGCACATCACTGGTCCCATTTTTACCAATGGGAGCACCAACGGAGAGAGAGAGGGTTAGCAGTGCACCAAGGATCCCACAGTAAGTGAAGAGCAGAGCTAGGTTTTGAACTCAGGAAGCCCAGCTCCAGAGCCAGTTCTCTTACTCACTGTTAATATTGGCTCTCCATGGGAATTTTCTTGTATTTGAGATTAATACAGTCTGCATTAACTGTATGGAATGAAGACTTCAGTGTAGCAGTTCCTAAAGCATTTCTTAAAGCCATAATACAAAAGAAAACATCTTGTCATTATTACAAGCTAAAACAACTTACTATAGAAAATTTAGAATACATATTACTATAAAAAGGCAATAAAATCGTGTAGTATTCAACTGCTTAGAGATAACCACATTTACATTTATGGTACATTTTATTCTAGTAATTTTTCTGTCTATGTTTTTCTAAAACATGGTTGCGGCCATACTGTATATATTTAGTACTGTATCCTATTGTGGGTACTTTCCCATGCCATGGAAAATTCTTTGAAAATACTGTTTATAATGACTACATAACACTGTTGTAATTTATTCAATTATTTCCCTTTTCATTATTGGGTGCGTGTCCAAAAGTGTCCATCCTTCCTTCCTTCCTTCCGTGCACACCATTATATTTCAACTTCTGTATACACTGCAGTATGCTCACCACCAAAAGCTTAGTTTCCATCTGTCACCATACAGTTGACCCCCTTTTTATCTATTTCATCCTCCTCCGACCCCCTTCCTCTCTGGTAACCACTACTCTGTTCTTTGTATCTATGTATCTGTTTTCCTTTTGTTTGGCTTGTTCATTTTTTTAAAAATTAATTTTAACTTAAAAAATATTCCACATATGAGTGAAATCGTACTGTATTTGTATTCTTCTTTCTGATTTATTTCACTTAGCATAATACCCTCAAGGTCCATCCGTGTTGTCACAAGTGGCAAGATTTCATTTTTTTATGGCTGAGTTCCATTGTCTGTACACACACACACACACACACCCATATCTTCTTTATCCATTCATCCATCAGTAGGCTCTTAGGTTGTTTCCATATCTTGGCTTTTTATAAACGATGCTGCAGTGAACACAGGGGTGCATATATCTTTTTGAATTAGTGTTTTCATACTCTTCAGACAAATACCCAGAAATGGAATAGCTGGATCATATGGTAGTTTATTCTTAATTTTTTGAGGACTCTCCATATCGTTTTTCATAGTGGCTGCACCGATTTACATTCCCAACAACAGTGCTGAGGGTTTCCCTTTCTCCACACCCTAACACCTTTTTGAAAATAACCATTCTAATGGGCATGAGGTAATATCTCATTGTGATTTTAATTTAAATTTCCCTAATAACCAGTAGAATTAAGAAAACAGTTCCATTTACCATTGCAACAAAAAGAATACCTAGGAATAAATTTAACAAAGGAGGTACAAGATCTACACATTGGCAACTGTAAGACACTGTTGAAAGAAACTGAAGACACAAAGACATGGAAAGATATTCCATGCTCATGGACTGGAAGAATTAACACTGTTAAAAATATCCATTACCTAAAGAAATTTACAGGTTAAATGCAATCCCAGTGACATTTTTCACAGAACTAGAACAAAAGATCCTAAAATTTATATGGAACCACAAGAGACCCCAGATGGCCAAAGCAATCCTGACAACAAAGAACAAAGCTGGAGGTATCACACTCCCTGACTTAAAATTATACTGCAAAGTTATATTTAATCAAAACAGTATGGTATTGGCAGAAAAACAGACATACAGATCACTGGAAATGAACTGAGAGCGAAGAAACATCTACACACATATGAAAAATTAATCTACAATAAGGGAGCGAAGAACAGGCAACAGAGAAAAGATTGTCTCTGCAGTAAATGGTGCTGGGAAAACTAGACAGCCACATGCAAAAGAATGAAACTAGACCACTATATTATACCATACACAAAAATCAACTCAAAATGGATTAAACACTTGAATGTAAGACCTGAAACCATAAAAATCCTAGAAGAGAACATAGGCAGTATGCTCTTTAACTTTGGTCTTACCAGTATCTTTCTGGATATGTCTCCTCAGGCAAGGGAAACAAAAGCAAAATTAAACAAATGGGATTACATCAAACTAAAAAGCTTCTGCACATTAAAGGAAACCATCAAAAAAAAAAAAAAGACAACTTACTGAATAGAGAATGGTATTTGCAAATCATATATCTGATAAGGGATTAATAAAGAAAATACATAAAGAACTCATACAACTTAATAATAAAAAACAAAAATTAAAAAATGGGCAGAGGATCTGAATAGGCATTTTTCCAAAGAAGACATACAGATGGCCGACAGACACATGAAAAGATGTTCAGCATCGCTAATTATTAGGAAAGTTTTGTTTTTAAAATGAGGCTGCACTTACTTTCTTGCATTTACATGCACACACACACACACACAATCTTTGTCCATATCTTTGATAATTCCTCGAGATTAAACTGCTGGTTCAAAGGACATACACGTTTTTGAGGCTCTTGGTGCATGCTGAAAATTGCTTCCCTGAAAGACTCATTCAATATTCAGAACTATTCATTTGAGTGCGTGCTATGTGCCAAGCACTGTTACCTTGACAAACTGGCAGAATGACTTTGAGGGAGTGATTTAAATTCTCTGATCTTTAGTTTCCTCATCTGTAACTCCACCTCATGTGGTTGTTGTAGAAGTTAAGATGAAGATGTATGTATACAAAGTGCCTACAGGTGCTCAGTGAATGTCTATCCCTCTACCTCCCTAAGACCACATCTGCTCTCTAGGAACTTTGGAAAAACTGCACAATTCTACCCAATTCCTTTGCATGTCTCCTCTTTTATCTTGGGGCTAAGTGTCTTGAGGCTCTCAGGAGACACTTAGATCTGTGTATACTTGCTGTGTGCACCTCAGAAAGAGGTGAACACATGCCCATTAAATCAAGGCATGCTTTGTAAAGAAGGACGCTTAACTCAAAAGTTGGGACCCATCCTATATTGTGCTGAGTTAAATCTGGAAATAAAAGTCTCCTGAGGCACATAGAACAGTAATTCTCTCTAAACAGGCAGGAAGCATATTAATACCCAAATTTATTCAAACAGTCTGAGAAGAGGCTGTCAACCACTGCAAATAATGTCAACTACTTTTTGAATTACAGTCTCTGAGAATAGAGCAGAGACCAGTCTTACTTCATTGATGTTGCATTCACATTGGTTCCGCTCAATATGTGCTTTAAAAAAAATATTATGCTGGCATATTTTACATTAAGTGATTGAGAAGACTTTCTTGAGAGAGCAATTTGAGATAAAGCTATAACGTTGTATTCAGTCACTGTTTGAAAACAATGAAAATAAATTTAAATGTATAGGAAAATGAGGGGAAAACAATAAGGTATATTGAAAAGTGACAACGGAAGAGAAAGAAGAGGAGGATTTTTTTTAAAAGCCCATAGACCACACCAACAAATATAAACATAATTTCTTTATATCATCCTAGACTTCAGGTTGTATCTTGGTAATCAAAATTCCTAATTCTATAGCTAGTAAAGAGTCAATTTAAATAGAATTTTCAGCAGGTATTTCCTGTATTAAACACATATGTAGATATATGAAGTGCAAAATACTCATCATGTTTGGAAAACAGGAAAATCATCTAAAAAGTAAACGACTGATAAACCTATGGCAGTCTATACTCGGAGTTGAGTAAATGTGGTCATCTCAGGGCACTCTCTTTTTTTCAGGGCACTCTTTTAAAACTGAAATCTGGTAATAGATTTTCATGGACTATTTGTATTCTATAATCAGTTTAACCACTTAGGAATAACTGTACAATAAAGCCCCACTTATCCAAACTAATTTAAAGGAAAACCAATTATGAAAAAAACTGGATTTGGGTTTTAGTACAATAAACTTAAAAAATAGGCAGGGAGATCTATTTTAATTTTTTTTCTATTTACCTTTTTTTAAAAAATTCAAACAGAAAGTCACAAAAATTATAATCATCCTCATCAGTTCACTCAGTCCCATGTAATTAATTTGGTTTTTTCATCTTGATCTTTTGTTAGCACTTTTATGAATTCATCAGTTTTTCATTAGAGTTCTGAAAATGCTTATTCATTCAGTTCAGCAGTCTAGTCAGTTACCAGAAACCTGTACTTGTCAGAGTCTTGTGCAAAAATTCCTTGAAGATGAAACCCTTTTACAGGAACATTTTTGCAAAAGCATCACAGTACACCCAGAACTCTCTGTAAATGACAAAAGAATTAAAAATGACCACAGTTAAAGATTTGATGAAAGTTCATAATAATGCAATTGACAAGGAAATTTAGTTATTTCTGAGATATACATTTAAAGTAATAACTAGAATTATGACTTATAACATTATACCAGAACATATAAGATTTTTAGAAATTTCATGTAATGTCTGAAACATTTATATTAACATATTTCCATACAAATAACCCAAAGAAAGTTTAGTATTAGTTGTTTTTTTTGTTGTTTGTTTTCTTATACTGCAGGTTCTTATTAGTCATCAATTTTATACACATCAGTGTTTACATGTCAATCGCAGTCGCCCAATTCAGCACACGACCATCCCCGCCCCACCGCAGTTTTCCCCCCTTAGTGTCCATACGTTTGTTCTCCACATCTGTGTCTCAACTTCTGCCCTGCAAACCGGTTCATCTGTACCATTTTTCTAGGTTCCACATACATGCGTTAATATATATTTGTTTTTCTTACTTTACTCTGTATGACAGTCTATAGATCCATCCACGTATCAACAAATGACTCAATTTCATTCCTTTTTATGGCTAAGTAATATTCCATTGTATATATGTACCACATCTTCTTTATCCATTCGTCTTTCGATGGGCATTTAGGTTGTTTCCATGACCTGGCTGTTGTAAATCGTACTGCAGTGAAAATTGGGGTGCATGTGTCTTTTTGAATTATGGTTTTCTCTGGGTATATGCCCAGTAGTGGGATTGCTAGATCATATGGTAATTCTGTTTTTAGTTTTTTAAGGAACCTCCATACTGTTCTTCATAGTGGCTGTATCAATTTACATTCCCACCAGTAGTGCAAGAGGGTTCCCTTTTCTCCACACCCTCTCCAGCATTTGTTGTTTGTAGATTTTCTGATGATGCCCATTCTGACTGCTGTGAGTTGATACCTCATTGTAGTTCTGATTTGCATTTCTCTAATCATTAGTGATGTTGAGCAGCTTTTCATGTGCTTCTTGCCCATCTGTATGTCTTTGGAGAAATGTCCATTTAGGTCTTCTGCCCAGTTTTGGATTGGGTTGTTTCTTTAATATTGAGCTGCATGAGCTGTTTATATATTTTGGAGATTAATCCTTTGTCCGTTGATTCATTTGCAAATATTTTCTCCCATTCTGAGGGTTGTCTTTTCATCTTGTTTATGGTTTCCTTTGCTGTGCAAAAGCTTTGAAGTTTCATTAGGTCCCATTTGTTTATTTTTGTTTTTATTTCCATTACTCTCAGAGGTGGATCAAAAAAGATCTTGCTGTGAATTATGTCAAACAGTGTTCTTCCTATGTTTTCCTCTAAGTTTTATAGTGTCCAGTCTTACATTTAGGTCTCAAATCCATTTTGAGTTTATTTTTGTGTATGGTGTTACGGAGTGTTCTAATTTCATTCTTTTACATGTAGCTGTCCAGTTTTCCCAGCACCACTTATTGAAGAGACTGTCTTTTCTTCATTGTACATCTTTGCCTCCTTTGTCATGGATTAGTTGACCATAGGTGCGTGGGTTTATCTCTGGGCTTTTCTATCTTGTTCCATTGATCTGTTTCTGTTTTTGTGCCAGTATCATATTGTCTTGATTACTGTAGCTTTGTAGTATATTCTGAAGTCAGGGAGTCTGATTCCTCCAGCTCTGTTTTTTTCCCTCAACACTTCTTTGGCTATTTGGGGTCTTTTGTGTCTCCATACAAATTTTAAGATGATTTGTTCTAGTTCTGTAAAAAATGCCATTGATAATTTGATAGGGATTGCATTGAATCTGTAGATTGCTTTGGGTAGTATAGTCATTTTCACAATATTGATTCTTCCAATCCAAGAACATGGTATATCTCTCCATCTGTTGGTATCATCTTTAATTTCTTTCATCAGTGTCTTACAGTTTTCTGCATACAGGTCTTTTGTCTCCCTAGGTAGGTTTATTCCTAGATATTTTATTCTTTTTGTTGCAGTGGTAAATGGGAGTGTTTCCATAATTTCTCTTCCAGATTTTTCATCATTAGTGTATAGGAATGCAAGAGATTTCTGTGCATTAATTTTGTATCCTGCAACTTTACCACATTCAATGATGAGCTCTAGTAGTTTTCTGGTGGCATGTTTAGGATTCTCTGTGTATAGTATCATGTCATCAGCAAACAGTGACAGTTTTACTTCTTCTTTTCCGATTTGTATTACTTTTATTTCTTTTTCTTCTCTGATTGCCGTGGCTAGGCCTTCCAACACTATGTTGAATAATAGTGGTGAGAGTGGACATCCTTGTCTCATTCCTGATCTTAGAGGAAATGCTTTCAGTTTTTCACCATTGAGAATGATGTTTGCTGTGGGTTTGTCGTATATGGCCTTTATTATGTTGAGGTAGTTTCCCTCTATGCCCACTTTTTACAGAGTTTTTCTCATAAATGGGTGTTGAATTTTGTCAAAAGCTTTCTCTGCACCTATTGAGATGATCATATGGTTTTTCTTCTTCAATTTGTTAATATGGTGTAGCACATTGATTGATTTGTGTATATTGAGGAATCCTTGCATCCCTGGGATAAATCCAACTTGATCGTGGTGTAAGATCCTTTTAATGTGTTGTTGGATTCTGTTTGTTGAGGATTTTTGCATCTGTATTCATCAGTGATATTGGTCTGTAATTTTCTTTTTTTGTAGTATCTTTGTCTGGTTTAGGTATCAGGGTGATGGTGGCCTCATAGACTGAGTTTGGGAGTGTTCCTTCCTCTGCAATTTTTTGGAAGAGTTTGAGAAGCATGGGTGTTAGCACTTCTCTAAATGTTTGATAGAGTTCACATGTGAAGCCATCTGGTCCTGGACTTCTGTTTGTTGCAAGATTTTTAATCACAGTTAAAATTTCATTACTTGTGATTGGTCTGCTCATAGTTTCTGTTTCTTCCTGGTTCAGTCTTGGAAGGTTATACCTTTCTAAGAATTTGTCCATTTCTTCCTGGTTGTCCATTTTATTGGCATAGGGTTGCTTGTAGTAGTCCCTTAGGATGCTTTGTATTTCTGCAGTGTGTGTTTTAACTTCTTTTTCATTTCTAATTTTATTGATTCGATTCCTCTCCCTCTTTTTCTTGATGAGTCTGGCTAATGGTTTATCAATTTTGTTTATCTTCTCAAAGAACCAGCTTCAGCTTTATTGATCTTTGCTAGTGTTTTCTATGTTTCTATTTCATTTATTTCTTTCTGATCTTTATGATTTCTTTCCTTCTGCTAACTTTGGGTTTTGTCTGTTCTTCTTTCTCTAGTTCCTTTAGGTGTAAGGTTAGATTGTTTACTTGAGACTTTTCTTGTTTCTTGAGGTAGGCTTGTATAGCTATAAACGTCCCTCTTAGAACTGCTTTTGCTGCATCCCATAGGTTTTGGATCATCGTGTTGTCATTGTCATTTGTCTCTAGCTATTTTTTGATTTCCTCTTTGATTTCTTCAGTGATATCTTGGTTATTTAGTAACATATTGTTTAGCCTTCATGTGTCTGTGGTTTTTTAACGTTTTTTCCCCTGTAATTCATTTCTAATCTAATAGCATTGTGGTCAGATAAGATGCTTGATATGATTTCAATTTTCTTAAATTTACTGAGGCTTGATTTGTGACCCAAGATGTGATCTATCCTGGAGAATGTTCCATGAGCACTTGAGAAGAAAGTGTAATCTGCTGTTTTGGGATGGAATGTCCTATAAATATCAATTAAATCTGTCTGGTCAATTGTGTCATTTAAGCTTTCCTTTCCTTATTTATTTTCATTTTGGATGATCTGTCCATTGGTGTAAGTGAGGTGTTAAAGTCCCCCACTATTATTGTGTTACTGTCGATTTCCTCTTTTATAGCTGTTAGCAGTTGCTTTATGTATTGAGGTGCTTCTATGTTGGGTGCATATATATTTATAATTGTTATATCTTCTTCTTGGATTGATCCCTTGATCATTATGTAGTGTCCTTCCTCGTCTCTTGTAACATTCTTTATTTTAACGTCTATTTTATCTAATATGAGTATAGCTACTCCAGCTTTCTTTTGATTTCCATTTGCATGGAGTATCTTTTTCCATCCCCTCACTTTCAGTCTGTATGTGTCCCTAGGTCTGAAGTGGGTCTCTTGTAGACAGCATATATAGGGGCCTTGTTTTTGTATCCATTCAGCAAGCCTGTGTCTTTGGTTGGAGCATTTAATCCATTCACTTTTAAGGTAATTATCGATATGTATGTTCCTATTACCATTTTCTAAATTGTTTTGGGTTTGTTTTTGTAGGTCCTTTTCTTCTCTTGGGTTTTCCACTTAAAGAAGTTCCTTTAGCATTTGTTGTGGAGCTGATTTGGTCATGCTGAATTTTCTTAGCTTTTTCTTGTTTGTAAAGCTTTTGATTTCTCCATCGAATCTGAATGAGATCCTTGCTGGGTAGAGTAATCTTTGTTGTAGGTTCTTCTGTTTCATCACTTTAAGTATATCATGCTACTCCCTTCTGGCTTGTAGAGTTTCTGCTGAGAAATCCACTGTTAACCTTTTGGGAGTTCCCTTGTGTGTTAACTTTCGTTTTTCCCTTGCTGCTTTCAGTAATTTTTCTTTGTCTTTAATTTTTGCCAATTTGATTACTATGTGTCTCAGCGTGTTTCTCCTTGGGTTTGTCCTGTATGGGACTCGCTGTGCTTCCTGGAATTGGGTGGCTATTTCCTTCCCATGTTAGGGAAGTTTTCGGCTATAATCTCTTCAAGTATTTTCTCGGGTCCTTTCTCTCTTTCTTATCCTTCTGAGACCCCTATCATGCGAATGTTGTTGCATTTAATGTTGTCCCAGATGTCTCTTAGGCTGTCTTCGTTTCTTTTCATTCTTTTTTCTTTATTCTGTTCCACAGCAGTGAATTCCACCATTCTGTTTTCCAGGTCACTTATCCGTTCTTCTGCCTCAGTTATTCTGCTATTGATTCCTTCTAGTGTAGTTTTCATTTCAGTTATTGTGTTGTTCATCTCTGTTTGTTTGTTCTTTAATTCTTCTAGGTCTTTGTTAAACATTTCTTGCATCTTCTCGATCTTTGCCTCCATTGTTTTTCCGAGGTCGTGGATCATGTTCACTATCAATATTCTGGATTCTTTTTCTGGAAGGTTGCCTATGTCCACTTCATTTAGTTGTTTTTCTGGGGTTTTATCTTGTTCCTTCATTTGGTACATAGCCCTCTGCCTTTTCATGTTGTCTATCTTTCTGTGAATGTGGTTTTTGTTTCACAGGCTGCAGGATTGTAGTTCTTCTTGTTTCTGCTGTCTGCCCTCTGTTAGATGAGGCTATCTAAGAGGCTTGATGGGAGTGACTGGTGGTGGGTAGAGCTGACTGTTGCTCTGGTGGGCAGAGCTCAGTAAAACTTTAATCTGCTTGACTGTTGATGGGTGGTGCTGGGTTCCCTCCCTGTTGTTTGGCCTGAGGCAACCCAACACTGGATCCTACCTGGGCTCTTTGGTGGGGCTAATGATAGACTCTGGGAGGGCGCATGCCAAGGAGTACTTCCCAGAACTTTTGCTTCCAGTGTCCTTGTCCCCATGGTGAGCCACAGCCCCCCCCCCACCACCTCTGCAGGAGACCCTCCAACACTAGCAGGTAGGTCTGGTTCAGTCTCCCCTGGGGTTACTGCTCCTTCCACTGGGTTCCAGTGTGCACACTACTTTGTGTGTGCCCTCCAAGAGTGGAGTCTCTGTTTCCCCCAGTCCTGTCCAAGTCCTGCAGTCAATTCCTACTAGGCTTCAAAGTCTGATTCTCTAGGAATTCCTCCACCCATTGCCAGATCCCCAGGTTGGGAAGCCTGACGTGGGGCTCAGAACCTTCACTCCAGTGGGTGGACTTCTGTGGTGTAAGTGTTCTCCAGTCTGTGAGTCACCCACACACCAGTTTTGGGATTTGATTTTACTGTGATTGTGCCCCTCTTACCGTCTCATTGTGGCTTCTCCTTTGTCTTTGGATGTGGGGTATCTTTTTTGGTGAGTTCCAGTGTCTTCCTGTTGATGACTGTCCAGCAGGTAGTTGTGATTCTGGTGTTCTCGCAAGAGGGAGTGAGAGCATGTCCTTCTACTCCGCCATCTTGGTTCCTCTCCCCAGGGAGATCTATTATATGCAAACTGTTAGTAGTCCAGGAACATTAGTAATTCTCATATTGTATACCCAAAGTGTTCAGTAATAATTTATTCCTTGAGTAGATTAAATAGTTCCTAGTCTATTCTTGTCTACTGTATTAATTTTTTTATCAAGAGTATTTTCATGGGTAGACATAAGGTTCACTTAAGTCTGGTCCAGTATTAGTGACATTCACATTAATTTAGGTATAAATCTATAGGATGCACTCAAGATGTGTTTTCTTTTTTTTCTACTTCCAATCTTCATTGCCCAGCTTCTCTACCATTAGAGGCCATATGAGCAAAAGACAAGAAAAGTCACTGGAAACTTGGTTCCCTGATGGCAGGGTCCCTTTTCAGTCCTAAAGGCTCTCTGAACCGTGTATATACTATTCTGCTCCCTGAGATGAGCAGCCATCTCCACCCCTGTCGGTGGTAATTCAGCTGCATGGTAATTGTGATACTTCCAAGGAGGTTCTGCTTAGGACTGTGACTTGCATTAAGCATTTTATAAATGAATAATAATTTAAATAATAATGATGATATTAATTTCTACAGAGTGATTAAATGCAAAGTCCCACCTGGTGAAACAAGTTAGTTCTTAATTCACAGTCTTCATTAATTATCTGAGAGCTTAGGTAAATTACCAAGTTCTTTCTACATTACATTGACTAATCAATACTAATCACACAGCTGCATCTCAATGTAGGACAACCTGTAGGAGCCCCTTAGAGATGGGAGATTCTTCCAAACTGTTAAATTTTAAAATTTCATTTGTACTTTTGTGGTAGTGACTAATCAGATAAATTCTGTTACAAATCCAGGTTATGTTACATCAGCTTTCCAAAAGGAAGAGTTGTTAACCCATGCTGGGCACTGATGCAGTGTGAACATCAGCTAGTTGCAGAAACTGCTACAATTCACTGAATGGTTACTATGTGCAGTGCTATGTTAAACTGTCAAATTCCTCAAAGAAATATATTCTTACCCTACTTTACAATTAAGGAAACAGGTGGTCAGGAAGGGGATAGATAGCTTGCCTAAGTTCACCTAGATCTTGACCCCGAAGCTCTTTTTAAAAAATCATTTTGTAAAATAAAAATTGTATATATTTAAGGTGTACAACATGATGATTTGATATACATATACATAGTGAAATGATAACTACAGTCAAGTTAATTTTAACATAGCCTCTTCTCTTCACATAGGTACCATTTTTTTTCCTTTTTTTTTTTTTGTGGTGAGAGCACCTGAAATCACTCTTCAGCAAACTTCTAGTATTCAACTATAGTCATCATGCTACGCATTAGATCGCTAGACTTATTCATCCTGCATAACTTCAATTTTGTATCCTTGGACCAACACGTTCCCATTTCCCCCACCTCCCTGCCCATGGTAGCAAGACCCGGAAAGAAAAAAACCTGCATGACCTCACTTATACATGGACTCTAAAAAAGCTGAGTACATAGAAGCTGAGACTTGACCTCAAAGCTCTGAACAACTATGTCAGCATTTCCCAAAGTGGTTCTGTGGTTTAAAAAAGTGCTACATAGAAAGCTCAATTCTATGGTACATGACTTTATGAAATGCCAGTTTTGGAAAACTGGCAAATAAAAACTGGAAAATGAAAGGTTTTGGAAAACCTTTAATATACTAACATAGATTGTAATCAAAAGAAGGTAGGGGTGGGAGCAGGAAAGATCTGCTAGCAGAATTTCCCCAGTATATTTACTCACAGGTTCCTTCTGCATAGATTATCTTAGGGTGGATTTCTGCAGAATCTGTTTTGGGAAATGCTACAATAAAGTATACTGATTGCTAAGTTAAAGCAGGAAAAATAAATCAATCCAGGCTGTCCTCATCAGTTTAGCAGTAGATGGACTAGTCATATAATTACATTAAAAAGGCTTGCTTTATAGAGGCAGCAGAACAGATATAGCATGCTGAGTGGCAGTTCCAGAATTATCTTTTGTCTTAAGTTGGTGGCTAATTTCAGGGACCATGAAACTTGTTTGTTTCCTGCAGCTGGATGACAAAGAAAAATGGACTGAGATTTCAGGAATACCCTGTAAACCCATAAACTCAAAAGTCTACTTGAAGGAGACCTTGGAGTTATCTATTGCTGGAATTACCAAAGGAAGAAGAATGGGCCATTCTATCAGGTGATTCTCTTCTGCTGGCAAAATGTTCAAGTAATTTAGTGGAACCTCCGCCTGTTCCCAAGTCAAAGGCATGTGCCATAGCTAAGAACTCAGGAGAAAGCCCAATGGATCCTCCCTGTCCTATAAAAGGTATGAGTTCATACCCTCCTTTCAATTCACTGTCCCAGTATTTTCAATGGCAAGGGTCAAACATTTAGGATTTTATTCACGTCCTTTAAATGCTTAAACTCAGGATATGTAAAGAAATTCACCAGTATTTTTTTTAAAAATGTATTTTTTTTTTTGTATTTATTTTTGGCTGCGTTGGGTCTTCATTGCTATGTGCGGGCTTTCTCTAGTTGTGGCGAGCGGAGGCTACTCTTCATTGCGGTGTGTGGGCTTCTCATTGCGGTGGCCTCTCCTGTTGCAGAGCATGGGCTTTAGGCACGCAGGCTTCAGTGGTTGTGGCGCATGGGCTTAGTTGCTCCGCGGCATGTGGGATCTTCCCGGACCAGGGCTCAAACCCATGTCCCCTGCATTGGCAGGTGGATTCTTAAGCACTGCGCCACCAGGGAAGCCCCACCAGTCTTTTAATATTCATTGAAACTTGGTCCTCATGAACACGTTCTTCCAGGAGTTATAGGGCATCAGGACTTCTTTTGGTTCTCTTTTGTTCTCAGAAGGGTGGCTGAAATGCAGCTTCAAACAGGGAACCCTTCTCCTGAGGTCAACCACCTGAAGTGCCTCTAAGTTTGGTAAAATTGATTTTGTTCTCTGTCTTTGGCAATAAGGCAGCGATGATTGGCAGCTCTCTGCTTTTATTACAGTTGGAGGCGAGGGCTTTTTACTTTAATAACCACAGTTTCAAGTCCTGATAGATACAATTTGAAAACCCTCTACAATGTTACTGGCCAAAACAAATTCTGTTCAACATGGGCAGCCTGGTACTTGCTAGCTGTGTGACCTTGAATGAACACCTTACCCTCTGGGCTTCAGTCTGTTTCCTTACCTTCCGTGAGGGTTGATCTAGTACCTACCTCAAAAGATTGTTGGGAAGAATAAATGAGGTTGTACAAGTACGGCACTTAAGTGTTGGGTACATAGCCGACACTTTAGCCATTTAGACACTTCAGTTATCTGGCACTAAAGAGTCTTTCCATTAAGCTTTCCACTTTAGCTCATCTTTCCTTCCCTACTCTCACTCACCCTGAACATTGCTGAAGGAAGTGTCTACTCCTACTGCGACCCCTCATACTCCCAGGCACTCTGTACTTTCAGTGAAGTGGCTTCCACCCCACTCTCCGAACACTGTCTCTCAAATTCATCAATGACTTATCAACTCTACTGCTTAAGTTTCCTTCACTTGGCCACTGGACTACAAGTGGGCTGACTTAAAAGCTGCTTTTTCCCTGGGCTTCTATAACACACTGTTTCTTGGTAACCTCCCCAGAACCCCCATCACTTTGATTCTTCCCAGTCAGTTTCATTCCTTGCTTGGTTAGGGCTGTGAGGTCAGAGAGGTCTGGGTTTGAGAATGTCTCTGCCATGTACTAGCACTGTGACCTCAGGTCAATTACTTAATCTCTGTGAGCCTGTGTTTTTCTCATAAGCATAATGGTTATAAAAACAGTACCTCTTTTTCATAGAGTTTGTTTTGAGAATTAAATAAAATATATACTTATCATAGTGTTGGTAGTGCAGTATGAACTTAATATACACTGCAGTATTAGTAATATCTGATTCATTCAGCACATTTATTGTAGAATAAACATGGGTTAGACATAATCTATACATGTCTGCTTCTCAGATTTTACCTTAATATTAGCCTATTCTTTCCCTCCTCACCCTCCATCTGACCTTTTCCTCCTCCTGAATTCACTATTAGTTAATGGCTCTTCTGTCACCCAGCATCCTACACTCAGTTCACCTTTAACTAACTCTCCATCACATCCAAATGTTCATGCAGTCCAGGGCATTTATCTCAGCAAGGGCTCTTCACCCAACTCTCGACTCTATTTCTAGTACCTACCAGGTCATACTGGACCACCACAGAGGCCTGGGTGGTTTTCCTGCCACTGGTCTCTCAGTTCTCTAACGTAGCATGCCCTTCTTTCCATACTGCTAACCTGATCATGTTTCTTCCTTGTCTCAACGCTTTGTTGGCACACTCATAATACAACACAGTCAGCTAAAGCAGTCCTTCCTGATTTCATGTCACGCTACTTACTGGCCACCCCCAACAGACTCCAATCTCTTTCTACTGCCTAATTTTTTGACAGATTTTAGAAAAATCATTAAAATTTTATCAGTCTCTTACTATAGGTAGAGTGTATAATAAACGAATTTGGAAAAAATCAATGTGAATAACAAGGAACACTGGGTCCAGCTTTGTCCTTAAGAGTGTCTAAATATTGGCAATAGCAGCTTTTTTTTTTTTCAACACTGATAATTAAATGCAAACCTAGCACTTAGGTTTTGGTGGCTAACACCGTTTTCTGCTAGAAGAAAGCAAAGTTCTTTGGAAAGTAGTGAATTCTATGCCTTGGGGCAAGGAAAACTCAGGTCTGAAATGTCTTACTGCCAGACAACGAGGATACCTTCAAGGATGGTAGGGATAGTGCTGAAAGGAACGAGAAGCCAGTTTAAAGCAGGTCCTACTAGACAAGTTGTGATCTCAATTGTGATGTCAGAACTTCAATAGCAATAAAAGTTATGACAATGAAGAGGATAATTATAATAATTTTATATAACTTTGTGGAAGCCATAACTTTTTAATGCTGAGTTAATATAAAAGGTACAAAAATGAAGTTGAAATCTAAAATAAGAATAACTATAATTGGATGCTTAATTTATTTTATTGACTTTAATAAGTAAGGATTATTAAAATACTTGGATATTTGATTTCTTCTATATATTTATCTCTCTATGAAAGTATTATTTGTGTCTATCTGTACCAATAGCAGTGGGTAAATACAGGAAACTATGAGTAAGCCAAAAGAATAGAAACTGTTCCAGAAAGGACTGATGGGTGTCAATGGTCATTAGAAATCTGGCTATCTGTTCAGATCACATCTGCTAGGAGAAGAAACCGCTGGGTAACTTGACAAATTACAGTAAGATAGTAATGAGGCATCTGTATGTTTCCTAATCTACCAGATCAGTGTATAATAACGACATGGTGGAGGACTATGTAATGCCGGCCAAGCAAAGCAGAGGGTACCCTGATCTGGAGGAAAACTCATCATCAACCAGACGGACTCACATAAAAACCGTGGGCTTAACAGTGCTGCTGATGTGAAACGTCAAGTCCAGTTACAAAAAGGGACCCAGTGAGATATCCAGGGACTCAGGTTTGAATCACTTTGTGAGAAGAAGTCAGGCTGTGCCCTGTCCAAAAGCCAACTGTTCGCCAACCCAACTCCTCTAGACTCAGGAAACATGAAAATAAGCATTTCAATTACATTTTGAAGATCTATGAAGAAGTAAAGAAATAATGAAGACATATATTAAACTCATGGTGTTGCTAGTTCGTAACAGGCTTAAATATAATATTCTTTTAAGTATTGTAATTGTTATTTTTGCATATGTCTTATCTGTTTAAAGCATCTAAAGTGTTCAAAATAATCAGTCCCATTAAATTGCAATAAACAATGTTTAAAAGGGTAAGAAAATTTGATTTTCCAAGTTTTGTTTAGTAGAAATATTTTAAAAATTAAGCATGAAACAAAGCAAAAATAAAAGTATTTTCTCTCCATGCACAGCATCCCACCAGTCTTTAAAGAATACAATCAGTATCTTCAAACATACCATCTCTCTTCTTGCCTCTGAGCTTTTGTACACTCTGGTTATTCCTCAACCTGTGATGCCCTTTCTTTCCTGGACTACCTGGTAATTTGCACTCATCAGATGTCACCCCATCTTTTCCAAATTTCCCTGCTGTTTGTTTATTCATTGAAATGTTTTTCAGTCATTTTTTATCTGCCATAGGCACAGCCCTAGGTAAAGAGACATGCTCTCCCAACACACTGTCTGCACCCCCCATGCCAGGCAAGGAGCTCGTCTAGAAACAAGAGGCAAATTATGTATAGTTTAAAACAATATGTGTGGTGTATGTATGTGATGTACACACACACCACACACACACACACACACACACACACACAAGTAAAGTACAATTTTAAAACTGCAGGGCTGTTAACAAACAATGTGCTGTGATAGTGAATTCAAGGGAAGGGGAAGCATCAGTAAGGAAGACCTGTCTGAAGAGCTAATATTTAAGCTGTGATGTGACAAGACAAGCTGGGGCAAAATCCATGTGCAAAGGCTTGAAAGGGGGAAAAGAAACTTGTGTGTTTCATGAGCCAAAAGACTGGTATAAGCTATAAAAGGGGGAACATGGTTTGAGATGAGCCTGGGGAGAGAAGCAGGAGTGGATTACATAGGGACTTTAAGTGCAACTAGCAGGCATTGCAGGGTTTTAAAACAGGGGTAACCTGGACCACGGTTATTTTTTACATTCTTGCTGTAGCTATAGTCTGAGAACAGGAGCGTGAGGAAAAACAGAATAAAGAAGCGATTGCAGTAACTCAAGTAAGAGATACTGGTGGCCTGAGCTAGAGTGATGTCAGTGGAGATGAGAGCCGTGGACAGATTTAAGACATGTACTGAGGGACTACACATGGGAGATGAGAGAAAAGGAAGGAGGAGTGAATCCCAGGTTTCTGACTTGAGCAAGTAGGTATATATCTTTACAAGATAGAAAAAGTTGTTGGAAAGACACATTTCCTTGGAGGGTGAGCAGATACGAGAATCACGTATTTCATTTTGGATAATTTTATGCTTAAGTTGTCTTTGAAATATCTAAGGGAAGTCAGTAAGCAAATAGATATTTCTATAGAAGCTCTGCAGAGAAGTCTGTGATGGAGATGAAATTTCTAAGTCACCAGCATAGACAGAGAGTGGGAATGCGTAAGCTTACCTAGAAAGCAACACGAGAGAGAGAAGGGAAGGGGTCCCCAAACCATACCTTTAAGAATTTTAGCATTTCGAGTAAGGTGAAGGTAAAAGTGCCTGCAAAGGACACTGAGAAGAAATAGCCTGAGAGGCAGGAGAAAACCCAAGGTGAATTTGGCATAGTGGAATCTAAGTCAGGAGAGTACATCAAAAAGGCACTATAATAGTGCCAAGATAATTCAGTGGGGAAAGAATATTCTTCAGTTAGATGTACTAGGACACCTGGATATCCATGTGCAAAAGAATGAAGTTGGACCTTACCTCACGCCATACACAAATTTAACTCAAAATGGATCAAAGACCTAAACATAAGAGCCAAACTGTGAAACAGAGAAAGCATAGGCACAAATCTTCCTCACCTTAGATTAGGCAATAGCTTCCTAGATATGACACCAAAAGCACAAGCAACAAAAGAAGAGTAACTTAATCAGAAGATTATGCTCCCTCTTCCAAGCTTCCCTAGCACTTTATTCATGCCTCCATTACTATATTTAACACATTATATTAAAATTATCCATTTAAGTGTCTGTTTAGTGCAACAGACTGTGAATTTCTTACGCTTTCCTGACTTTTTCCTCTTTATTTGTATATTTGGTGCCAAGGAGAGTACCCAACCTATACATCCCGTGCATTATGTGGCTGGTACTACTCTATGAAAATAAATACATTTTTACAAATATGAAATAAGGATACAAAGGGTGGAAACTACAGAGAAACCTAACCAAGGCGAAAGAACTCATCAGGGCTAATTTATTAACATGGAATAGGAAGTTAAATGGTCTTCGATTAAAACAATAAAAGGTTGAGTGGTTTGAGGCTCTAGAAATAGAGAACAAAGTCTGAGGTTGACTATCCTTGACAATAATCAAAAATGAATTGACTGTGCCCTTTAAGAAAATACGATTGCCACATGTAGTATGTGTCCAGCCCAAATTGTTTCTCAGAGATGTTTTACCTCAAACTAATTTAAATTGTCTCTTAATCCTATTGCCATTAAGTGATCAGCCTCTTTGGGAATTTAGCATGACGACTTCTTGTAAAACAAGCTAATATCCCTATGCTTTACACTGGAAAGCAACTTAGGGATCATCCAGTTCCTAGGAGAGAAAACTGTGGTCGGAGGGGTAAGTGAAAGGACTTGCTCCAGGCACATCCCAGGTACTGCAGAGCTGACCCTAGAAGCCATGTTTGCTGGCTTGGAGCTCAGTGAGGTTTTCAGCTTCATCATGGTCTTCAACGTTCAAGAAAAACACATGCAGAAGCTGAGAATCTGGCAATTGATTTCCTTAAGACAATCTATACGAGTGTCCCCTTTGGAAAGTGTGACCCTTAACAGCAGTGAATATGTACCCATACACCAGTTTGTGATTTCAGTGTATGATACTACCCAGCTCTCATTTCATAATCATAAAATCCAAGGGGAAAATCATACACTTCAAGGAAAAGTGTACACGTATACAGCACCAGGGATATCTTATATGGCCAATTTATGTGGTCCAAAGGACTGAAGAATTGTGAGGAAAACTTTCAATTACTGAAAGCTCTTCTGACAGTTCAGTCCTTAAACTGGCAATGTGACGAGAGTCAAACAGTGCACCACGGGAAACCTTTTATCTTGAGCAGGTGAAATGAGACAGATGAACTTCCACAGACAAAGATAAGCCTGCTGCTAAATTTCAGGCGAAATATGCTGAACATAACAAAAACCTTCTATTATAGTCACCGGGGTTACTTTACTACTGGATTCGGTCATTATTGTTGTAGTTAAATCCTATTTTTTAGGAGATAAGAGAATCAAGTCAGCCTGCAGCCGTGACCTATTTCCTTTTATGATATTTCAAAGTTTGGGTCAATTACGCTTCAGACATTGTCATGGGTAACAGAATTCAGCAGACAGTTCACTGAACTTCAGTTTCTCTTTCTGACTCTGTCCCATACTGGCACCCTTATGAACTTGAGAGTCATTTAATTTCTTGTTTTAATATGGTGAATGCAAAACCGGAATCTCACCTCACAGACAAACTGGGAATATGGCAATGAGTGAGCAGCTATGCTAACATATGTCAAGTACAGTTTCTGTCCAGGTTGATAGTTGTACCATCTCTCTGGTATCATACTTAATTTTGAAATTGATATAAAATTCCAATGGCTTTCATGACTATTCATTAGTTATTCTACAGTCTACATGTATTTTGTTCGATTACTAATGAATTCCTGTGACACATTTTACTTCCTAAGAAGAATGCTCTGAAAACTCCTGCCAACTGGTCATTAAAATCCACTACAATTGTCATCAACTGAATCGAATTACTCTCAGTTACATAGAGAATTTTAATCTATTCTGTATCATTTTAAACACAAATATTTTCAATTTATATTAACAAGATACAAACTGAAAGAAAGAATGCTCAACCGACTGTAGACCTGGATGTCTATTATGAAAGTTACAAATGCAACCCATTTCCATTTGTACTCTTCTTACTAGGGACTATGACTTGCTAAGTGCCTGCTGTGTACCAGGACTTGTGCTAAATGCTTTACATCCATTATTTTATAAACCTTAATGGCTACCCTTTAAGACAGATACTCTTATCCCCCTCTTAAAACTGATAAAAGTCAGAAATTCACCTAAGAGTATAATGCTGGTGAGTGACAGAATCTTGATTCAAATACAAGTCTGTGTGACTCTATTATCACTTTTGGGTTTTTTTTTTTTTTTTTTTGGTATCATAAGAGTTTCCTAAGGATACACCTTGTGAGGCGATATCTTTTTTTTCTTTTCCTCACTTTGTTATCCTAGTTTTATTTTATTCATTTAAAATTTTTATTGGAGTATAGTTGATTTACAATGTTGTTAGTTTCGGGTGTACAGCAAAATGAATCACTTATACGTGTACATGTATCCACTCTTTTTTAGATTCTTTTTACATATAGGTCATTTCAGAGTTTTGAGTAGAGTTCCCTGTGCTATACAGTAGGTCCTTATTAGTTATCTGTTTTATATATAGTAGTGTGTATATGTCAATCCCAATCTCACAATTTATCCCTCCCTTCCTTTCCCCCCTGGTAACCAGAAGATTGTTTTCTACATCTGTGACTCTATTTCTGTTTTGTAAATAAGTTCATTTGTACCATTTTTTTAAGATTCCACATATGTGAGATATTATACGATATTTGTCCTTCTCTGTCTGATTTACTTCACTCAGTATGACAGTCTCTAGGTCCATCCATGTTGCGCAAATGGCATTATTTTGTCCTTTTTTATGGCTGAGTAATATTCCATTGTATATATGTACCCAATCTTAAAGTAGCAAGGGTAGATTTTCATTTGTCCCAGCCGCATGATGTATGCTTATACTTAGGATATGAACATGACATTCACATGCTGTTTTCCTCCCCTCTTCCTCACCTTGGTAACCTAAGCCACAATTCTTCCTCCTGGAATTCAGTTCTGATTCCCATTCTGTCTATGCTTCCCATAGAACCTTAGCATTTCTCTGATGAAGTATTTTATTATAATGCACCCAAACTCTTGGTCTACTTATTTGTACTTATTCTTGATCACAAGGGAAGCCCCTTTATTTTGTGGCATTCCCAGGTATGATGTCTATCATTTATTAGGTGTCCAAGAGATGGATTGTTGAATGGATAGTGAACAGATAAAGACAATGGTTTTACAAAGATGTGATGAGGTTACTATTTATGCCTAAATCGTTATTTTCATTGGTATTCTTCTTAGGTTGTGCTAGTCTAACCAGCACACAGAAAGGATCAAATTCTGGATGTCCTGAAATAAAATTCCAGTTTTACAGCATTTTTCTAAATTGTTTGGGATTTCTTTGTATTCTGTCAAAGATATAATAATGTACAGAATACAAGCTCAGGATATTTGATTGCTATGGAATATGTTACTTTCAAAAGAAACAGCACTATTTCCAAAATTGTTGTTATGGTTCTGGTGGGGAGAAGATGACACACAAAGTGAGTGAAAACCAAAGCAGATTTTGCTTCTTCCTGTGTTTACTCTATTTAGAATATATGAAGGAAGGCATGTTTTTCACACCTCCTGTTTAAATACCACACGTTTAAAAAGGATTTAAAAAAAAAATAAAAAGGATTAAGCATTGAAAACTCAATTTAGAAGAATAAACTTTTCATATATTTCATCCCTTGCCAACAAACAGGTTAAACTGTTAACAGAATCACATCGAAAAGATAAAAATTTCTGTCAATTTGAAAATATCTTGAGTTTCACTCATTGGGTTTTCTAAGTATCATTATAAGCCACTTGTAATCTTTGTTGTGTGAAGGATCTTTATATTTTGAGGAATAAATAATTTTTGTACTTTTAAGGTATGTGACTGTTACATATATCACATGAATAATACAGAGGCTAATGCTTCTTGAAATTTATAAGGTAGAGAGACCACACAATGCTGAATAAATAATGATAATCCGGTTGGGGTGCGAATAATGAAAGGAAGTAAGGTGACCAGTGATTAGACTATTGCAAATATTCCAGGAAAAGATGACAAGGGCCTGAGCTATAATGGTAAAGATAGAAATGAAAAAGCAGAGTTTCAAGAGACACAGAGGGAGCACCCAGGGTAAGGGAGAACGGCTTGTTAAAGATGACCTGTTTGCTGACAATATATCATGGATTTCGAAAGGGAAAAAGCAGAGTCTTTGGGTTGGTAACTTACTATAAGATCAGTTCAAGTTACCTGATCAGAAATTATGGATCTCAAAAAGTGCTTCTCCATGATACAAAGGGTTTGGTAGAAATAATGATAGGTGTTGACAAAGTTGTGTTTCATTTTCCTTCTTCCTGGATACATAGAAAGTATCTATTTTCCAGCCTTCCTTGCAGTTAGATTGGTAATACAGCCAGTAGGCTGTAAGCAGAAGCAATGAGTGTCACTTCTGGGCTGAGGTTATGAGAAGTCCAGGGTGGCCTTGGAGCTCTCTTTTGTCCCATGGAATTTGACTCTGGAAGGAACTTGTTGAGACGGTGGATCAACAAGATGCAAGCAAACTGCATCTTTGAGTCACCACTTAAATGCTGCCCTCAAGAGGAATTAAATTCACGGAACTTGTTGAAGTGAGAGATAATGTCTTACTTGTTAAGCCACTGAGATTCTGACATATGTTTGTTATCACAGCATAACCAAGTGTTGTCCTGACCAATAAAAGGGATGATGTTCACATTTTCAAAACATTTTGAGGAGAGTATCCAGGTTTAGAAGGCCTCCTTAAAAGTGTTTTATTTAACTAAATGAAAGGTTCTCTCCTTGTGTTGTAGATGGCCATCTTCTTGCTATGTCCTCACATAGCACAGAGAGGAAGCAAGCTCCCTTCTAATAATTAGGGCACTAATCTCATCATGAGGGCTTTACCCTCATGACCTAATACCCCCCAAAGGCCCCACCTCCTAATACCATCCCACTGCAGGTTGGGGTTTTAACATATGAATTATGGGGGGGAAGAAACATGCAGTCCATAACATTATCTAATTAAAAATACTAAATTTTATTTTAGAAAGTTCTTTTTTACTCAATTCTGTACTATAAGGATAAAAAAGTAGGTGCTACTGAAAAATAAGCATTAACCTAGTTTTATGATTTAAAATATAAAAACAGACTTTAATACACTAATATAAGTATTATTATTAAAATCTCATTTTCTGCTTTGAATTTGTAGCTGTAGCTACTCTTAGTAACAAGATTCAAAATGTCATTTTCTCTGTGCAGTGTAGATTCAAATACCCATTTTCTACTTGCCTTCTTATCAAAAATGTACCCATGGGTAAACTAAAAGAAAAAATGGCAGCAAGGAAAGAAATAGTGTACTGTACAAGACAGACCATATACTGCAGTCACTGTGACCATCAGGAGGACTGGAAACGGCAGCAGAGAGAAGTGGGATGCTAGCCGTCACTCCACCCTTCACTGCCACTCAAGAAAGCCAAGAGCTCACCTTTTAGTGAGTGACACCCTTGAAGGTATGTATGAAATCATACTCAAGCTTTGGTACTTGAACGGTTTTTAATAACATTACTGGCAAAATGCAAAACAGTACCACTCGATTCAGTACAGAAAGGGACTTTGCAAGTGTGAAATATTTATTTTGCACTGAAGATCTGGTCAAAATATTAAAGACAGCATTTGAAAACTCATAACTCTGAAGTGAAAGTCAGCAACCAGTCAAGAGAGTATCTATTAACTGACTAAAATTTCCTTATGTTAGTTCTTGTTATAGGAGGAAACTAGGGTGGAAGTGTGTATGGATCAAGGTCAACAAGTGAAAGAGGAAGATGAATAGGAAAAGAAATCTTTTTCTTAATTCTGTAAATCTTCAGAAAAAAATCTAGCTTCAAGTAAAATCTTACATGAGTCCAATTAAGCACTTTTACTGCAGGATGAAGCTATAATTAAAGCTTTCCCTTATATGGCTTACTAACTTGCAGCTGCAAGCAGAATGTTTTTGCGTATCATCATATCAGCATTAGCTTGACAAAATGCAGTAATCATTTCCTTTTGTGAACTAGAAGACATCAAGAACATGCATATTTTAATTCATATGTTAGTCGATACAGGCATAATTATTAGAAGTTATAGGGAATCTATGGCATTGCAGTTTTTTCTATTCTTTTTCAGGTAATTGAACGCTTTGCTTATTTTGAATAAATGTAAGTTGACACAAATGATCTAAAACAAGAAGTTGAAACAGCAGGGAAGATGGAAGAAAATAGGACAAATTCCTCAGCTCTGCCGAACACAGGAAAACTTAGTATTCTTAAAGACGAAAAGGAGTCTGAGAACTCTGCAAACTTGAGGGGCCACCAGGCAGTTTATTTCCATGGAAATATTTAAATGAACACTCTTGGTAAGAAGCTAGACTACTGTCTTTCTTGGTTTAAGTTCAGGAATAGAAGCAGATCCACCATTAGTGATCTGATCGTTTATTGCCACCCAGCTGTACCCTCAAGTGGCATATTCACATGTTAAGTTTTTCTACACATATACTTTAGTCAAAGGCAAGAAAAAGAGGCAGCAAAAGGTTGTTCTGTGGCTTTGGGGGTGGTGGGCAGGAGGAACTGTGTGAGCAGGTTAGAACTGTCCCTAGAACTTTGGGGCTATGTCCAAGTAGAGCACCTGCTAGCACAGTCACCCAGAGCTCTGCTACACAGGGACTTGGGCTCATTTCAGTGAAGGCGAGGGCAGAACGTGTTGGTAAAATTAAATAGAAAGGCAACAAATGAGTAGGAAACATAACACTCGTTATTACTCAAAGAGGTCTAGGCTAGTGCCCTGACCTGACTAGCTGTAGATGAGCATCTTTATCTTGGACTTTCCCACCCTAAGGGAGGTCTGCCAGAAAGACTAGGTCATCTCTAGGGAGCATATAAGTGTCCGAGAGGCACTGGTGAGCTGACGGTGGCTGGAAATAGGAACTAAAAAGGAAGAACAACAGCTAATGACCTCTTGGAGTTTGGCAACCAAAAGAATCTTTTCCTTCTTGTTAAATTCTGGTTGAGGATCTGGATTCAGTTTCCCAACTGAGAGCTTTGCTGGCTTTTAAATGAGCAACAGACGTATCTGTTGTGGTGTGTAGTCATGGAAATGGGCAGGATGTCTGCAAGATCGGTGACCGGTTGCATCCAGACTCCTCCTTACCACCCAGGAGGCACATACCCCCAGGGAGCTCCACAACTGCTGACAGAAGAGATGATAACATCCAAAGCTGACATCTCCTCTTTTGCCATCACTCTCTGGCAAACCCAGGAGGTTCCTTACTCAGGGGAGTATCAGTATGTGCTCTATGCCATAACAGTCTATAATCTCCATCCCTCTCTCTCAGCAGCTGATGCCACAGACTCCATCCCTGGGAAAAGACGTGAGAAGAGCAAGCAATGCTGCTGGAAGGACAGTGCTTTGTGGCAGCCAAGTGCAGAACTTCTGGTTGACCTTAAGTTATTAAAAGCTGAATTTGGCTGACTAAACCTGTATCATGATAAGCTTTTGTCCTTTTTTCTATTTAAAGAA
>NW_006775090.1:360511-366919 GCF_000442215.2 Lipotes vexillifer | reverse complement strand
GGGAAAAAACACTTGTAGGATAGATTTTTAGAAAATAAAGTTACTAAAACACACACACACACACACACACATGATGCCCTCCCTTACTTAATTCCTACTTTCTCCCCATTTAAACATTCCCAACAGATTTAAATAGCGATGTTTTCTATAAGCTGAGATTAAAGAGTCAATCATTCTGAAGAAAATGAAACAAAAAATCCAAAGCAAAGAAGAGGAAAGAAAAGAAAAAGATAGTCCCGATGATCCAAGTCCATCAGAGATCTCCCTTCTCAACAGGGAACCTGGCCAGGCAACCCCACAGGGACTTGAGTTCTGTGATTATGAGTGGAAGTTGCATGTCTGTTCCTGTTGTCTGCCCTCCGTCTGTTCTGTTGTCTAATTTTAGACATATTGGCCTTGACAGCATCCCTTAACAAAAAGATCAGCAGCAAGCTCTTAGGTCCCAAATCTGATGTTTCCCACACTAAGAGAAAGGAGTGGGATTCCCTACCATCTTCTTGTAGACTGACAGCTTTTATGCAATCACAAAAAACATTATGGGGGACTGGAACCATATCACTGCTAGCTTCCCTCTAATTGCATTACCCTTTATATTTTCAAAGTACGCTAAAGCTCATAATCAAATGCATCCAGAAATGCTGTTTTTGACTGACTAAAAGTTTACTGAAAACTACTACTCTAGGGCAGGAGTCTGCAAACTTTTTCTGTAAAGGGCCAAATAGTAAATATTTTAGGCTTTAAGGCCATAATGTTTTGGCATAACTACTCAATCTGTTGTTGTAGTGTGAAAGTTATAAGCAAATATGTAAATTAATGGGCATGGTTGTATTTCAATAAAACTTTTTACCAAACAGGCTGGATCTGGCCTGACGCCTATAGTTTGCAGATCTCTGCTCTAGCCTCATAACTAAAGTTATCCAAGGGTGGTACCAGCCCACAACCAATTTATTCAACACATGGTGTTGATCTACCTTAAAAAAATAACCATTGGCAAAACAGAATTTTGCTTATGATCAAAATAAACTAAAATTTGGAATACATGATCTAGCAATAGGGTATTACACCCTGAGCAAAAAAAAAAAAAAAAAAAAAAAAAAAATCAGTCAATTCTATGTTTAAAGAATCCCATTCCTTGTAAATTGATACAGCCACTATGGAGAACAGTATGGAGGTTCCTTAAAAAACTAAAAATAGAACTACCATACGATCCAGCAATCCCACTACTGGGAATATACCCTGAGAAAACCATAATTCAAAAAGAGACATGCACCCCAATGTTCATTGCAGCTCTATTTACAATAGCCAGGACATGGAAGCAACCTAAGTGTCCAACAACAGATGAATGGATTAAGAAGATGTGGCACATATATACAATGGAATATAAAGAATATAAAGAATATAAAGAATATAAAGAATATAAAGAATATAAAGAATATAAAGAATAAAAAGAAATGAAATTGAGTTATTTGTAGTGAGGTGGATGGACCTAGAGTCTGTCACACAGAGTGAAGTAAGTCAGAAAGAGAAGAACAAATACTGTATGCTAACACATATATATGGGATCTAAAAAAAAAAGGTTCTGAAGAACCTAGGGGCAGGACAGGAATAAAGACGCAGATGGAGAGAATGGAGTTGAGGACATGGAGGGGGAAGGGTAAGCTGGGACAAAGTTAGAGGGTGGCATGTACATATATACACTACCACATGTAAAACCGATAGCTAGTGGGAAGCAGCCACATAGCACAGGGAGATCAGCTCGGTGCTTTGTGACCACCTAGAGGGGTGGGATAGGGAGGGTGGGAGGGAGGGAGACGCAAGAGGGAAGAGATATGGGGATATATGTATATGTATAGCTGATTCACTTTGTTATACAGCAGAAACTAACACACCATTGTAAAGCAATTATACTCCAATAAAGATGTTAAAAAAAAAAAAGAATAAAGCAATCTTTGAAAAAAAAAATGTTAAAAAAAAAAAGAATCCCATTCCTGAGAAAGTGACTGTTCCTAAAAACCTAAGAAGTATGGTAACCATATCTATGGTGTGACTTGTAATTCTTGAAGAATACTACTAATAGTTAATATGTACTGAACTACTCTATCCCAGAGACTATACAAAATGCTCTACAAGAATTAACTCATTTAATCCTTACAACAACTTTGTGATATAGGTACTGTTATTATTCCCACTTTACAGATGGGAAAACTGAGGGCCAGATGAATAATTTGGCCAAGATCATAAGGCTAGTAGATGAAAGAGGTAGGATTCAAACTCATGCATTCTTGCTCCTGTATCTGTGATCTTAATCACTACTCTTAAGAGAGCAAGAGGAAAAGGAAGACGAGTCAGTGCTTAGCCCTGGGAGTTGCACCTCACAGATAGATGGTTGGACCTCTCTGTGGTTTAGCAAATATTTACTGACTTTTAATTATGTGTTGGCATGCCTAGTGTTTTACATATATTATTTAATCCTACTCACAGTGCTATATGGGAGGAGCTATTACCCTATTTTAACAAAAACCATGGTTTAGGGAGGTTATGAATTGTGTAAGGACTAACCTAGTAAGTGATGAAGCTGCCTAAGCTGGCTCTGTTGGGATGACCATTTTGAAAATAAGATGATCACTTTCTGAACACCTATTTGTAGGAGGTTCATGTTACTGAAGAGGGAAGAAGACCACATTCTAGACCAGAAGGCGCCAGGTGTTCTCTTTTTTTTTTTTTTTGCGGTACGTGGGCCTCTCACTGTTGTGGCCTCTCCCGTTGCGGAGCACAGGCTCCAGGCGCGCAGGCCCAGCGGCCATGGCTCACGGGCGCAGCCGCTCCGCGGCATGTGGGATCCTCCCAGGCCGGGGCACGAACCCGTGTCCCCTGTATCGGCAGGCGGACTCCCAACCACTGCACCACCAGGGAAGCCCGCCAGGTGTTCTCTTTATGACACAGGGCCGCGTATGTGACACAGGCCTCTTGAGCCTTTACTTTCCCAAATGAGATCTGTACCACAGGGTTACATAGAATTCAGTTTCCTTCCTCCTCCATCAACAGATTGATTCCTACAAATATGGCTTTGACTGTGATTCTGTGTTTAGCCTTTCTTGCTTGTCCAGGCATCGTGCCAAGCTGAGTCCATCAAACTCCCAGAGCTTTTCTGGCATCTGCTCATTGTTCAAAAAGGGATTGTTAGCATACACTTTGGACCATTTCATTCTGCTGGCTTTGTGCTCTGAGACCACAGCTATGAGAGCTCTCTCTAGGGGTCTACCTTGACCTTTACTGTACTTGTCAGGCCTTCCCCACATATAGGGGTTTGCAATTAAGAGACAGCTACTTGGGCTTCCCTGGTGGCGCAGTGGTTGAGAGTCCGCCTGCCGATGCAGGGGACACGGGTTCGTGCCCCGCTCCGGGAAGATCCCATATGCCGCCGAGCGGCTGTGCCCGTGAGCCGTGGCTGCTGAGCCTGCGCGTCCGGAGCCTGTGCTCCGCAGCGGGAGAGGCCACAACAGTGAGAGGCCCGCGTACAGCAAAAAAAAAAAAAAAGAGAGACAGCTACTCAACTCATCAGAGATAGTTTGCATCCTACATTCTCTTAGTTGATTTTGGATAGTATTCAAGAGAAGAGAGGAAAATCCTTTTTTTACTCCACCATTTTAAAACCAGAAGTCTAACAGATGCAACGATGACTTTTTTTCCTTATCAAAGTCAAATTAATTCAGTAATTCTATCATTCTCAGCACACACTTCAGCATGGATTAACTATCCACTGAACATGCAGCATATATTCCTTAATTATGTCTAGAATTTTAGCTCTAGTTTTTTAAAGGAAACATCCAAAATAATTTAAAAATAATCATTAGGCAATTTAGCTTGGCAATGTATTTTTACCATATTCGTGATCACCGTTGTTTCTCACATCCTACTCCTTCCCTTTGGGTTCACTTTGCTCCATGTTGAGGTATATCATTTAGTAGCTCTTTCAGCAAGGGTGGAGGAGGAAGCAAATAATCTTTGCCTGTCTGAAAATATCTGTTTTTCTCTCACTTCTAAATTATAGTCTAGCTGGGTATGGAATTCTAGATTGACAGTTATTTCTGGAAATTAATTTCTTGACTTCCGGCGTCTCTTAGTGCTGGTAACAGCCATCAGTTTGTCCTTCCACTGTAGGAAACGTTTATTTTTAGCATCTTTGAAAATTTTCTCTTTATCCTCAGTGTTTTACTCCTTCATTATGTTTTTGTCTAGGTATAGCTTTGTTTAATATTCAAGTGTGGCACTTGGTGGTATTCTCAATCTGAGTCTTCAATTCTGGAAAAGTTTTAGCCCATATCTTTTGGAATACTGCTTTTTCACCATTCTGATAGACTCATCTTCAGAAACTACTATGAGATGAATGGTAGAGCCTCTTCTATCTTCCATGCACACCTCCCCCTCTATATTCTTCATCTCTCTGAGCTGCATTATGGGTGAATTTCTCATTATTTTCCAATTCATTAATTCTTTAACTGTGGCCAATCTAGAGTTTATTCTAACAACTCAGTGTATTTCAGACTATATTTTTTCATTTTCACTCCTTCCCACTACCTCATTTTTTCATTGAGTTTGGTTTTGTTTTGTAATATCTGATTTTTTCCTAATTCCTTTATCTTTTGAGTATCATAAGCATATTTATTTTAAAGTCATTTTCAAATTGTTGTTTTCATTTCATTTGGAGTAAATTCCCTTTTTTTTTGGATTTCTCATATATTGTAAAATTTTGGTTAGTACATTCTTCCTGAGTGGGGAATTTTAATTTCTTCCCCCTTCTCCTCACCACCTTGGTCAGTTCTCCCCTATGTGTAGTTTTATTGATTCTGGTACTGGCCCCTAAGACAACTGGGACTTAAGGTGATGGTCTGAGACTCCTGTCCTGGGTGCTATTCTGGATACTGCAGAGCCAGTGCCAAGCCAGTGGGCAGCTGGCTCCAGGTCTTGGGTGGGAGACTATGTCTTCTTTCTGTTGCCTCCCCAGGAATGCAGATTCTTTCTTATAAGCCACTTCCCCATAGAGCAGTTGGTCATGGCTTTTTTGTAGATTCCTTGCTTGGGCCGAGAAGCTGTGGTTCCAAAAAGCAAATGTGGCTCTGGTCTCCTGCTTTGCATGGGGTACTTTTAGTCACTGTTACAGCATGGAATTCAAACTACCTCTTTCCAGACTTGCAGCCCAGCAGGCAAGCAGCTTCATTCCTACTAACTGCTTTGTGATTCTGTTATGTTGCTGGTTTATGCATACTTACCTCTTTCCTGAAAGTGATTATCTCTTTTTAATTTCCTCTATTTTGTATGCGGTGGTGCTGAAGGAGCCTTAAAATGTGAATTCACATCAAACTACACCAAGAGTCAATTTTTAAAACATTCATTTTTATCAATATAACAATCCAAAAATTCTACAGTGTTCAGCAGTGATACTTATTTTTCCATTTGTTCTCACCAGCAAACAAAGAACAAGCTGATTATATCCTACTGATAGATTCTCTTATTTACCTAGGCCTGGCTAATTGAAAGTAGATGGACCCAAATGATGAATTTCAATTTACTTTTTTAAAAAAAATATTTACTTATTTATTTGGCTGTGCTGGGTCTTAGTTGCGGCACGTGGGATCTTCATTGCCACGTGTGGGATCTTTGTTGCAGCGCGTGGGATCTTCTAGGTGTGGCATGCAAACTCTTTAGTTGCGGCATGCGTGTGAGATCTAGTTCTCTGACCAGGGGTCAAATCTGGGCCCCCGGCATTGGGAGCACGGAGTCTTAACCACTGGACCACCAGGGAAGTCGCCTCAATTTACATTTCTTAACAGAAAAAAAAAAAAAGAGTTGAGAAGCAGTAGTAACTCACTGGTCCTGTTGATTTTTATCTGTATTAGAACTTAAAATTTCTGCAGCTTTTAACCTAATCTTAATCAGAAAGAAATCCAGCAATTTTACTTGTGTTTACTCAGCTTTTAAAGGATGAAGCTGAGAAGTATAATAGTCCAAAAGACGGAAGGCTTAATTTTGGAATTTTCTTAATCAGCATTGAAGAAAGCTTTAACACATTCTTCCGAGTCCTTTATTTCCCAAAACAAGATACATACATAATCTATTTTCAAAGGCTGCCTTACCTAGGACTCCATCGTAATTTCCTGTGCATGTTGCTGGCCTATAAGTGTTTATTATGCACAAGAGTTGAATATAAATGTACCATACTTTATATAACATATGTATTCCTGAAAATTTATGTATATCTTATATTTCAACAAATAATATTGCATTTTATTTTTTTTTTTTATTTATTTTTTTTTTTGCGGTACGCGGGCCTCTCACTGCCGCGGCCCCTCCCGTCGCGGAGCACAGGCTCCGGACGCGCAGGCCCAGCGGCCACGGCCCACGGGCCCA
>NW_006775090.1:325214-360497 GCF_000442215.2 Lipotes vexillifer | reverse complement strand
GGATGCACAGGCTCAGCGGCCATGGCTCACGGGCCCAGCCGCTCTGTGGCACGTGGGATCCTCCCGGACCGGGGCAAGAACCCACGTCCCCCGCATCGGCAGGCGGACCCCCAACCACTGCGCCACCAGGGAAGCCCTGCATTTTATTTTTTAAGTATAATATGATTTCAAAGATGTGTTCCTAGAGGAAAAGAAAATAGATCTGAAACACCATAAGAAAGGGCAGCATTAGGAAAGTGAACTTAATCAAACACTTGACTGGAAAATAACAGTGATAAAGCAATGAATGCTATAATTCAAATGTTATCCTGAAAACACAGCATTGACCAATGTCAAGAACTATACTAATTGCTGATGAAATGAGAATAGAATCTCATTTTGTTGGAGGAACACTTGGAACTTTTAGACAAAAACATGCATCAGTGATAGCTTCGAAGAGTTTCTCTACTTTTCTCTAATGGGGAAGGCGGAAAGGTAGATTTTAGGAATAGACAGGTTCAAATCTTGATTTTCCTTTATTATCTATGTGACTGACTTTATTTAGGCATGTTAAGTAACGTTAGGAGACCCCGTTTCTTTACCTGTAAATGGGGCTAACGATTACTTTTTTGGATTAATGTGAACTAAAAAAACTGTCTGGCATATAGTAGGAACTCAATATGGTGACTATCAATGTTATCAGCATTAGCTGGCTTTTTTTCCTAGAAGAAAAATGCAAATAAAAATACATGACTGTACCTCTACTGTATCTGATGTAAGGGACACTTTGAAAGCTATATATCTCTGCATTTCTACTCCCTCCTCTGTGTCTGACTGGAATTCAGATTCTATTCAGAATAGGAGGGAAGGAAGGACAACAGCAGGAAGGCAGAATTTAAAGAAAAAAATAATTATATTAATATAATTATTAATTATAACAGCTACCACTACATTCCACAGTACTCCCTATGTACCATGCTAAATGCTCATACATGCCCTTATTTAAAATCATAACCACCCTATGGAATAAGCATTATTATTCTGTTTAAGAAGAGGAAGTCAAGCTTACAGTTTAAGTAACTTGTCCACAGATAGTAAATGACAGATCAGAAATTCAAACCCAGATCTGTGCAAAGTCTTTTTCTTTTTAGTGTCTAACATACCACACTGGGAAGACAGGGTTTAAGAAACAACACCACAGGGAAAGAAGTACACACCCTAAGCAATACAGAAAACTGTTGACTTAATATTCTAATTTCATTTCAGGGGCTCTTGTTAGATCACTTCTAAATGTATGCTGAATTAAAGAGAAAAATCCAACCAGCTAATGTGAACTTGTCTGATGAGTATGTGTTAAATACATTTGACCTTGACATTTTATATCAAAGCTGAAGAGGGACTGTCAGTCTCAAGAGGAATACCACCAAGGTATTTACAAGTAGGGCATTAGCATCATTTTCTGAGGATGCAGGAAGGGAAATATGAAGGAAAAGGATGATTTTTAACAAAACCCAATGGCCTACAACATCTTCATCATCAAAAACTTAACTACTGGGGCTTCCCTGGTGGCGCAGTGGTTGAGAGTCCGCATGCCGATGCAGGGGACACGGGTTCGTGCCCCGGTCCGGGAGGATCCCACATGCCGCGGAGCGGCTGGGCCCGTGAGCCATGGCCGCTGAGCCTGCGCGTCCGGAGCCTGTGCTCCGCAACGGGAGAGGCCACAGCAGTGAGAGGCCCGCGTACCGCAAAACAAAACAAAACAAAACAAACAAACAAAAACAAATACTAAGACTTCCTAGGAACTTGTAAAGAACCTGTGTAATTATTAAGGAAAATCAATTCCTTAAGTGAAGAGAAAGGTACAAATATCCCAGTTGGTAAAGTAAGGAACTACTGGATAATCTAGCACATGGCAAGCCCTTTCAGCTACTTAAGTACTGGGCTTTCCTAAAAAGTTTAGGTGTTTCTAAATGTCTTAAATTATAATAGATTAGTACAAGTAATACAATCTATAGGTAGTATTTAAAAGTATATCTTATGAAAGGAAAAAAATTAAATGTAGGACAGTATTATACAATCGTGTATATTATAGCTCTTAGAAAAATGCTATGGTAGGCAGAACACCAGCTTCTCAAAGATGCCCACATCCTAATTCCTGTAACCTGTGAATATGTTACCTTACATGGTGGTAAAAGGGACTTTGCAGCTGTGCTTAAGGGTCTTCTGATGGTAAGATTATCCTGAATTACCTGTGTTGACCCAATATAACCACAAGGGTCTTTATAAGAGGGAGGCAGAGTGTAAAAGCCAAAGAGAGATTTGAAGATGCTACACTGGGGACTCTGAAGATGGAGAAACAGGCCACACGCCATGGAATACAAGCAGCCTCTAGAAGGTGGAAAAGGCATGGAAACAAATTCTTCTCTAGAGCCTCCAGAATGAACACTTCCTGAAGACCCACTCGAGACTTCTGACCTCCAGAACTAGAAGATAATAAATTTGTGTTGTTTTAAGCCACTAAGTTTGTGATAATTTTGTACAGCATCACTAGGAAACTAACACAAATGGCCAAGAAGGTAAACATACTGTGGATAGAAAAAATATATTTTAACTCTAAGATGAACAATTCGCTTTTAAATGATGTAAACCTTTAAACAATTACAATATTTTCTGTCTTATTCAAGTCTGAAAGGCAAAAGCTTAAGGAAAATACACAAGGATTGTATACTGACACCATAAAGACTTTCTTAAAATTACAAGTGTTTTTTCTCTCCTTCACCTGGTGTCTAAGAAACCTAACATTACTAGAAGCCAAGCATCAGGACAGGCTTTTGGCTTTTATCACAGATGTGTGAATCTACTCTGACCTTGTGAAAACCATCTTTTTTTCCCCTCTGTAAGTCTCAACCTCTTATAATGGGAACTGGAAAGAAGATCAATGAAATCAACCAACTGTGAAAATAGGTCCATAGGATGGAGTGAAACACTGATAGTGGGAATAATATATAATAGTATACATAATCACAAGGAGATTAGATCTGGTGCAATATTTATATGTGAAGCATGGAATGATCCTGACTTTTACCCATCATACTCTGTCCTGTTTAATTCTCTGGGTTATAAGGGACATGAAGCTGATCCTGACCAGAATGTTCTCGATCAGGTTCAATGAGGGGAATATTGATGCCACTTGAAAGTTCTTTTCTATAGGGCATAACATTATGAGTGATTATGACAATTTAGATTTTCTCAAAGTGTAAATAATCAGCTTCTGCTTAGGTATCTAAACTCAGAAATAACTCTGTCTTTCCTACTACTGTCTTTTTGGCATGGACTATGAATTTAAATAAAAGAAAAACAAATAGTTGCTTTCCCACTAACAGCATCCACTAAGTTTAAAAGGCACACATTTGTCACCTCACAATTTAACCACTCAAAAGTTAGACAAAGTAAACAAATCCCTAGGCCAATGAAGACTTGTCCTCATTCTTTTCCTAAAACATGTATTTTACCTCAACATAATGATATACTTTATTGCCTTCCTGTCACTCAAGTCTTGCAGTTGAAGTGTTTATGCTGAAGGTGCTCTCACAGTTAGAAAATACTGAAGACATTCTTCCCCTTTCATAGGTGGGACCCACTGAATGGTAAATGGAACCTATAGTAGCATCACCTTTGGATGTTATATGAAGCTAGAACAAAAACCAAATCAAACCAACCAGCCAAAAGCTAAGCCAGGGTTATCTTCCATGTTCATTTACCTGACAGATGGTCAGTATGATGTATAAAGATAAGCCAAAGTTTGTAGGCAAGCTACAGGGTGTGACAAGGGATCCTTGTTAGACCAGTCACTCCCATTACTGAGAAAACCATCAGACTGGTCAGATAGGAGGCTAAATTTTTTTTTTTTTTTAAGATGTTGTGGGTAGGAGTTTATTAATTAATTAATTTTTGCTGTGTTGGGTCTTCGTTTCTGTGCGAGGGCTTTCTCCAGTTGCGACGAGCGGGGGCCACTCTTCATCGCGGTGCACGGGCCTCTCACTATCGCCGCCTCTCTTGTTGCGGAGCACAAGCTCCAGACGCGCAGGCTCAGTAGGTGTGGCTCACGGGCCTAGTTGCTCTGAGGCATGTGGGATCCTCCCAGACCAGGGCTCGAACCCGTGTCCCCTGCATTAGCAGATTCTCAACCACTACTCCACCAGGGAAGCCCAGGAGGCTAAATTTTTAAAGTGGCAGCTGCTTCTAGTTCTTGAGACCCTAGAACTCCTTACTCTTTCTCCATAAATGAGAGCCTTTGGTCTGCTGGTATCCCCAAGAGTCAATGGCAGAGGCTCCTTTCACTGCTCTTGCAGGAAACTAACTCCTTAAAACCAAGCCAAAGACATTCAGACTCAAGACTGAGCTTTCTTCCCTGTGCAAAAGTAACCAGGAATCTCATGTTTGGTAACAAAAGAGCTTTAGTGGAATTGCTATACTTATTAATGCTTTAATTTGCATTTCACAGCATTTTTCTGTGTAGAATAGCCACAATAAGACATGAATACTCTCAGTTCTTCCAATAGTCCTTCTTTAGCAGTCTGTCTCATATTTTTCTCTGTTTGTATCTTTGAACGGCTAACCTAACATTATGCCTGGGAGATTTCCATTTTAATGTATCTTAAAGTCCCAATAATTGGCCACCATAAAGTTTATTTATCAACATAACAATAAACATATTATGTTTTCCATGTTGGTTATGGTAGCTAGAAACTGGGATGCCCTTGAAGGTTGCCAGATAAAATATAGGACACTCGATAAAATCTGAACTTTAGACAAACAATGGATAATTTTTTAGTTGTCTCAAATATTGCGTGGAATATACTTATTCTAAAAACTTATCCATTGTTATCTAAAATGCAAATTTAACTGTGCATCTTCTACTTTTGCTTTCCTCAAGTTGACAATCCTCATGCTCTTGCTTCTTGCAGGACACCTAATACACCCAACCCTGGGGAGGCATATTGCAAATGGAAGGGAGAAAAATGTTTGGTCTTATAAATCTGAAGTCTCCACATTCAGATTTATATCAATGTCCAAATTTCAAATAACTACTTATGAAAAATTTAGCAGCTTAGTCTTATGTTGATGATCAGATGCAAGGCTGAAATTTTTAAAAGCCTAGGATATAATGTGAGAAAAAAGGCCATTTCATTTACTCTTTCACTAAAGGTTTTAGAAATCTCATATTCCTGGGTAGTTTCTCAGCTACTATGCACAAGTTCCATACCTCTGTTCCAGGGAAGGAACAGGACTATGGCCTTCAACCCTGAAGATGATCTGTTCTGCTGTCCAAACGGTGTGTGCTCTGAGTGGGTTCCCCCAGAAGTGGGAATGAATTTGACAAATCACTAAATGACCATTTTTAGAACCAGTTACTGTTCTTGTGAATTTACAGCTTCTCTTCACTAAAATTCCAAGTAATTTTAGTTCTTGATGCTTCTGTGTTACAGCAGAGCAACAACTTTTAAATGCCAGTCAGTGATGGAGTTTTTATTGGTTTATGTGAACTAAGAAAGATAAGGACCAGATGTAGTAAGTTTTTCATAAAGGTAAATGTTTCCAATTTAAGGACTAGCCCTTATGTCCTTTTTATCTTTTAGTAGTAAAGTAAACTTTCTTTTGTGAAACTGGTGATGCTGGATATGAAGATTTTTTTTTTAACATCTTACATAGAAAACTGCTTGGCAAACTTGTCTCCCAAATTCTTTTAAAAATTGTATTTGTCTCTAAATCTAGAAGTATGGGAGTCATGCAGCATGCCTTTTATGTCTGTTTTGGAAATACCCCTTCCTGTCTAACGATATTAAACAATTTTACCTCTGATCCATGTGTCTCCTTTTGGGGCTGTGTAAAGAGAACTGGACTCAAAGAAATATTCTAGGTTGAAGATACGCTGGTGGTAAAAAAACATTTCTATTCTCTCATAAAGTTCAGAAAACACGTTTTAGGTTTCTTCTTTCCTACAAGAAGATCTGAATTATGTGCCCTGATCTCTGGCACAGTGTCACTCAATACATTTTAAACATTGTTGTTTTGGTAAAGGCAGCAGTAACATATACATTCTACAAATGTCAAACATAAAATGCGACACATTCAGCATTCTATAAACCAGGCAAACAACTCAGCATTCCAGATGTCTGAAATGTCTATAATAGCTCAGCTCCTTCCCACTTGGAACAACGAAATTACTAATTTTTGTTTTTGCAATTCTTATGGCCAAAGTGGATTAGGAAAGTTTAAGAATGTTTTCTTACTTCTTTCATAAGAAAGGGCTTTTGATAAATATCCTAGAAGAAATCATGTAATATTATGAATAGGCATATAATAATTTTTTAATAGGATATTCAGACATGTACTGGCACTTTGCAAAAATCCCATCTGATTGAATATTTGAAAATTCATTTTAATCCCCCACCATTCCTTCAAGGTATACGTTGCTATCCATGATACAGAGAGGCTGAGTGTAAGTTAAGCAGCTTAGAGAAGGTTACAGAGCTAATGAGTGATGCCATCAGAAACAGGGGTAAGTGAACCTAGTCTGTGCTCTTTTCACTTTATCAAGTTGTGCAATTATGTGTTCTGGTTGATTCTGAAAGTAGAAATGGCTCTCGTCTACTGAAGATTGTCTAACCATGGGAAAGACAAAATATGTTCATGATCCTTGTCATGCCAATAAATGATACCTCAGAAGTCCCCTTTATGTAGCTTTGGTTTGGTTCAAGATTTTGGTGGAGAGAGATGATTCACAAAGCACTTAATGCACAGTCACTCTGGCTCAAGATGACTAACCATAACCCACCAGCTGTTTCACAGCATGCATTTCTGTGTGGCTTACAGCCAATGAGCAATGAAAAAGAGAAAATCACATCTGTGACCCAATTTTTCTTTAGTTACTAGTCATTTATATCATGCATAGAACTGGATGGGACCTAAGGAACTAGTCCTTGGTTACTCCAGTTTTCTTACTGAAAATAAAAGCATCTGCTTTTTTTTTTTTTTTTGCGGTACGCGGGCCTCTCACTGCCGTGGCCTCTCCCCTTGCAGAGCACAGTCTCCGGACGTGCAGGCCCAGCGGCCATGGCTCACGGGCCCAGCCGCTCCGCGGCATGTGGGACCCTCCCGGACCGGGGCACGAACCCGTATCCCCCGCATCGGCAGGCGGACTCCCAACCACTGTGCCACCAGGGAAGCCCAAAGCATCTGCTTTTAATTTACCTTTTGGCAATAAGATGAAGTACTGAATAGACTGACTATCAGAAAATATGAGAAAGCACACAAAATGCCCAACATAACGATTGGTAATGTCATCCTAAATTTTAAACATACCTACATAAAAGATTCAGATCAAGAAACACCTCATAGCTTCTGCTACAATGTCCTGCTCTGAAGAACGCTCAGCCAATGTCAGATGGTTGTTAATACTTTGTGCAGCACAGTATATATCAAACTTGTGTTTGACGTAGTAGTTACACTAGTGGGATTCCAATAACCAAAGCAAAAAAATCCCCCAAACTGGGCTTTTCCAATTGTATAGTTTAAATATTTTTACCATTATTTTTATTGATGCATAATTTTTGGTTTCTATTCTTAATTTCTCACTCTCTCCAAAAAGTTTCTATAAAGCAAGTCTTAAATAAAATATCATGCTGTCTAGGAAAGGATGGCATGGGCTGCCATGAAGAGGACGGAGTGATGGGACAGTGGTGGGTAAGTCTGCATGTGTATACAATTAATATCATTAACAGATATCTAGAGAGAACTTTCAAACAGAATTTTTAATTTGAGCCTCATAAATACCTTGTTAAATTGGAGTTATCTCCTCTTCTGCTTGACTGAATCAATACAAGGAAAAGAAGACCTGTGCTTATTGAGGGAACTTGGAAGTCCTGGTCCCCACTGAATGGATGGGGAATAAGTGAGAGGCCTTGACGGAGGTACTAGCTCCAGCCCTTATTTAGCTGTGGGACCTCAGGCAAGCTCCTCATAAACCACTTTCCTTGTTTGTATCATGGTACAGGATAACTGAAGTTTGCTACTTTGTTATTTCCTCAAGGGTAACAAACAAAAACTCACTGGAGGAACTATGACATGGATTCCTCTAGATCTAAAGAACTATTAGAAACACTTCCTGACCCTCTCATAACAGTGAATCAGCTAAGCAGCCTGGCCTGCTCCCCATCTACATGTCATCAAGAAGCAACAATATGGTGGTTTTAATACGATTTAACTCGGTATGTGAATTATAATCACTAGCATATGTCTTCACACATCCCCGAGTATGTTGAAGTTTGAGTGGTAGGGGCAAAATTACATGTGAATTTATTCTTGAGAAATAAGCAACTCTTTGTGGTCAGAGCACGTGTAAGAGGGTGAAGTTCACATCCCACAAAGCCATTATTCAATGACAGAAAACATTAAAACACGAGGAAGAACTGTAAAAGTTATGGCAAATGTTACAGATTCTACTGGAGCACTATATTAATATATTTGGATTAAAAACCATATTGATCACTTTTTTTTTTTTTTTTTTTGTAAGAGCCCTGTTAGGATGCATACATGTGCTCTTTGTGTCATCTGTTACCTCACCTTACACATGCCCATGCCTGGGACACTCACAAGGTGAAATATTCACACACCTTGCCCAGGAATATGCCCTTCATTGTTTGGGAGAAAAGTACAATACAAAGTCACAGTCTGAATCCTGAGATTCTGTACCACCCCAGGGGAATCCAAAGTAAAGCAATCTGGTTCTTCTTTAGCATACCAATCAGCAGGGGCAAATGAGGGCCAGCCTGCTATGAAGCAGACATCAGAGACATCTGTGTCCCTGGAATTCTAAAAGAGCTCAGAAGTCTGGGCTTTATACCATCATCTGAAGGTCTGCACATAGACAGACAATGCTTAAGAAATACCCTTTGATGATGATAAAAATACATGGCACTGCAAAATAGCCTGTTTCGTGAAAAAACAATCTGCCATGTTCCAAATTCTGAATATAGATAACATTGAAATGAAACTGTCTAGATTAACTGTTGCAATAAGAGAGAACTCATTTCATCCTGCCCTTGTGTGTCTGTCAACTGTTAACCATCCCTCAAAATGCAGCTTAGCCATTACCTTGGTGTATCTTATTGTTTCATATCTGTTTACATCTGATGTCCCTCCAGGAACATAAGTAAAGTTGGCAAAGGTGTCTACTTGGTTGTTGGATGTCAGCAGGTAGCTCAGTACCTGTCAGACAGATGGTGCTGAGTAAATGCTTATGGAACCAAGTGGGCCTCAAACAATGTAGGTGGGGCACCCCTAAAGGATGACCCACATAGAACAGATGAAAGAGTGAGAGGTAATTGAATGAGGTAGCCAAGGGTGTTTGGACTCAGAATTCAAGGAAAATGCTACGACATGCTTCAGGTTAAACAGAACCTTGCCTTGAGGAATAAATTACTTTTTTTTGTGCAAATAATTTACCGCACTTACTAAAAAAGAAAACAGGTTTCAAAGCATTTATTTTGTGGTTCTAACACAGAAGTTGCCAACACCATTCAAGATTTCCTTAGTTCACAGAATTAGGCATAAAAATAATAGGCCGACAGTAATCACTACAGAAGGTCAGTGTAAATAAAATAGCAATGGGGAACTATGAGGGATTTGCTCACATTTTGTTAAGAAGCATGAAGAGAGCAAAACAAAGTCCCCCTTGGGACCTTGACTTAATATGACAGGTCCATTATAAGTAAACTGATGCTACCCCTTGGGGCAGACCATGTTTCTCTCTTGAAAGCAAGTCTCTCTTCTAGAGCCTGAAGTTCTACATGTGTGATTAACTCCTTCAAGGCATCTTTGTAGTACAAATGTGTTATCACACATATAACAGTATATCATTTATATCATCATCTCTGCTTACTATAGACAGAAAAAAACTACCATCTTAGAAAAAGTAAATATGACCTATATGAACCCAAGACTTCACCTTCAGGGCCCTGTCGCTCCTGATGCTGTGTGATATTCCAGCAGCCAGACGCTCCACACCTCTGCCTTCCTTCTCTGCAGGTTACTTGGTAGCTTAGGGACCCAGCAACTGAATAATGGCTTTGTATTTCTAAAGGTGACTGACCTTGAATGAACTACGAGAAAGGTAGGGTGGAGGTGAGGAATGACCAAGGCTTGAGGACAAAGTCCTCCAATCATCCAGAGAAGAGAAGATGGCTGAAAAGATGCTGACTAAGGCAGAAGAAACCAATGCTTTCCGCTTCACACCTGCTTAGAGCATCCTGCTGTCTTTCAATTTATGGGGGTCTTCACAACTGTAGACTTTGGCCATGTCTCCTGGATCCTGTAACCAGCACCAGAAGATCAAAGCTCCCCAGTCTATCCTCTGGAGATAAGGAAATATCATGTTTGGAGGATAGAATTTCAAACAATCCAAATAATTTATTTCTGTGTAACTGACTTTCCCCAAGAAGAAAAACCTGGCCATATGGAATATACACAATCAATAAATATGAGAAGAACTTCATGAAATTGTAGATGCTTAAATGATAATCCTATTTGAACTGGTATTAAAGAAACTATTGGGGACTTCCCTGGTGGCGCAGTGGTTAAGAATCCGCCTGCCAAGGCAAGGGGCACGGGTTTGAGCCCTGGTCCGGGAAGATCCCACATGCCACGGAGCAACTAAGCCTGTGCGCCAAACTACTGAGCCTGTGCTCTGGAGCCCACGAGCCACAACTACTGAACCCACGTGCCACAACTACTGAAGCCCGCGCGCCTAGAGCCTGTGATCCGCAGTAAGAGAAGCCGCCGCAATGAGAAGCCTGCACACTGCAACGAAGAGTAGCCCCTACTTGCCGCAACTAGAGAAAGCCCGTGCGCAGCAATGAAGACCCATCGCAGCCAAAAATAGATATAAAAAATAAAAATAAAAAAAAATAAAAAAGAAACTATGGTTCAGTGGGAATCAGACGGATTTGTCCTTCAAAAGTCCTTCAAAATCACTGGGCTTCAGTTTTCCCAATGACGGGGGTTAGATCAGAAACAAAATATCTAAGAGGTCTGGTGAGTGCCCAGGGCTCCAGCATCTTCCCCATTGACTAAAATAGCCTCACTTTCATCTCTTTAATATATTGAAATTCTCATGAACAAAAACAAAGAAAAAACAAAAAGCAAAATGATTTTAAAGGTCCCGGATGATTCCATCATATTATCTTAATCATATACCTCAATAAAAGTAGGAAAAGAATTAAAACTGCTCATAATCTCTGGCCCTCTCCTCTTAGCTCCTTTTTTTAATACCTAGGAATGTGCTGGCTAAAATATATCCCAAAATTCCTGCACAACTCCAGGGGGCACCATTCATACCAAAGACAATATCAATGGTGTTCCCTGGAGCGTGCCACTCAGTGACCCCAAAAGCGGTGGTTTTAGAGTGGCGAGGGCCTGTGTTTGAATCTCAGCCCTGCCACTTGAGGACAAATGCTATAAGATCCTTGGCAAGCTGTTTAATTACCTCTCTGATCCTATTTCCTTCTCAGTAAAATGGAGATAATAAATTGCATTTCCAAAGGCTGCTGTAAAAACTAAATGAGATAACGTATGTACAGAACCTGATGGAGGACAGCACACCAACAGCAGCATCAGTTCTCTAAAATTACAAAATCTATCACATTTCACAGCATGGAAAACAATTTGTATCTAGCACTTATGGCCCATACCATAAGGACAAACCAAAAGATTTAGTGAAATTTGGAATAGATCTCATTTGCTGAAGATGGGGTAGGTACCCTAAAAGTTAAAGGGGTCAGAATGTAGTGACCTGAAAACTACACAATGTTTTTAAGTCTCTGAATTGTGATAACTGGCAGAAAGGAAGACTAATCAACATGCTAATTAACTAGGGTGTGTTGGTACAACTGTTATCAAGGATAGGCAACTGTTTAAATAAGACAGGCTGTACTCATTAAGGATGTAAGTGGTGCCAACAAATGACAATGTGTCTAATTCAAACTTTTTTGCCTTCCCTGGGAATCTAGAACTGGGCAATATTTAACAGCACTAAATCTTTTATTTGATTCTTAAATTAAGAAGTGACTAACCTACACAATAAAGCTATAACTTATGAATTACAGACTCTCAAACCATAGACCTGACAGACTGTAGATATCATCTAGTCTAACCCCCATATGTTACACCAGGGAAAACTGAGGTCTAAGGAAGATGAGAGACACATCTAAGGTCACAGAAGGCAGAGCCAATTCTGGCACTTGGTCTCGTTAACTTATTCTTTTTTTTTTTTTTTTGCACTATGCGGGCCTCTCACTGTTGTGGCCTCTCCCGTTGCGGAGTACAGGCTCTGGACGCGCAGGCTCAGCGGCCATGGCTCAACGGGCCCAGCCGCTCCGCGGCATGTGGGATCTTCCCGGAGCGGGGCATGAACCCGTATCCCCTGCATCGGCAGGCGGACTCTCAACCACGGCACCACCAGGGAAGCCCAACTTATTCTTTTTCTTACTACAGGAGATCAATCTTTAGTTTTACACACTATGCATACCAACAATTTAACAATGGATATATAGAATCTTGTCTCAACTCAGCATAATTTGGGGTTCATAGGGCAGTGGAAGACATCGAAAGACTGGGCCAATGACAGAAGCAGCTGGGTGGGAATGTGTGGAAAGGTCTGAGGATATTCGAGAGGGTAATGCATATGGAAAGGCTGTTAGGGACCTGCCAGTCTGGGGTTTGCGTAGTGGCAATTAGGGTCTATTAAGGGACCAAAGATAGAATGATTCTCCACATCGAGGACGTAACAAAGTGACTAGCTCATAGTAGGTACTTAGTACTTACATGTTGTGTGGTTGGATGATGAGCTAAGAGTGAATGAAGGAATGAAAGGGCCTGTTCTGAGAGAAGAAATGAGAGCTTCAGAGACAACAGAGAAGAGGGCTACCTAGCGCCGTCCCTTAGGGGAGAGTTCCCAGAGCTCTCCTTAACCTCCGCAGGAAGGGGGCGGCTTGTTTCCCTCATGGGGACGGAGGATTGAGTCTGTGCCCCCTTGCTTCCGCCTCATATTTCCACTCTGAGGAAATGCAGTCATCCCCATGGAACCGCCTCTGCTTCTGATGCCCTCTGCTCCCAGGATGGAACCTGGAGAGGTGGAGTGCTCGAGAGAAAGTGTGTCTCCAAGAGCAACAGAAATTTCAAATCCACATGTCACACTGTTTCTTAGAGGAGACTCTGCTTAGGGGCCAGCCAGGCAAGCTACTGACCGTACTGATACTGACGGGGTAAATGTTTCATAGCAGGAACTTAAGATCAAGAAACAAATGTGATTCTAGGATACTAGAGAAGATCCTAAGGAAGAATGAGGGAAAACTGGGGTTGCCTGGTCAATTTTCCATTCCCTGAAAATGTGACCATCTGTGGTCCTCAGCCTGGGTGCTTTAATCTTTGGCCAAGTCTGTTAAGGCTGGATTTTCAAAGCAGGATTCATTTGAACAACACTGGTGGCACAGACATGATAGAGTCTCATTATGTTTTCCAAACAGTAAGAGGTTAGTGTTTGATATTTCCTTTCCTTTCAACATCTATGTCTAATATTTTTTTCACTTTTGTACCATAGGATGCAGTCACTTTGAAGAAAATATGCACTCATCACCTCATATTTCTCTAGGACTAAACAGAGAAGTGATAACACAAGAGTCTTTATCAGCATCTAAGAGAGACCTTTCAAGGTTCATATGACGTGAGTAACTTCCTATTTAAGAGGCACACTAACACTTCAGTGGCAAATAATGAAGCATTGACAGCATTTTCTCCCACAAGATCTAGCAGACTAATGGCAAAATGAGAGTGTGCGTAGCAGCTGTTGGGACAGAACAATGGATTCTGCCTCATGTTCATATGAAAGATAGATACAGCCCAAGGGGAAGATGTACTGTCTCTATTGTGACCTTCACTTACATTTGATTTAAGACAAAGTTGGTACATTTTTAAAAAGATGCTTTCAAAACCAGGAGAACAGGTCAGTGAAAAGACCAATAATATACACACTCTTCCTCAACTGCCATAGTGACTGGCAAGGCTTTATATTTTTAGCACAGTTTCAAGTCTCTAAAAAGAAATGCCACCTAAATGAAATGTGCTAAGCACCCTCTAAGTGTTTCCCATTAACTTGCCAGTGCTGGTACTCGTTCCTTAAGGCTGGCTTACAGCACTCATCCTGCTTCAGCTCTGTCTGCCATTCAAGGAATAAATGTGAGACTAGGTGCTATTTGAAAGAAAGGGACTGTATCTGTAGGAACGGTCATATCAATATTTGTAAAATATCTTGAGAAAAACTAGGAAAAAGCAACCCAGGAGAGTGTTCTGCGATGAAATGGTAGTGAAGAAACCAAACGGAAAGGTTTTTCTAATAAAGGGACAGGTTTGTTCTCAGAGTACAAATAATCTTAACTAAGGAGTTAATTCCTTTTAAAAGATCAGCTTTTGGATAAGAGTGAAAACATACCACTGTGTCTAGATTAGCATACAATGAACTCCCAGAATGGTCCTCATGCGGTCCAGCTCTGAGCGTTTGGATTCTTTTTTTCTGGTCTTTAATTATGCTGCTGAACACCTAACTCTATGTAAAAGTGAGTCTAAGGAAACAGAATGAGTAAAGTCATACAAACGCCCACTCACCTCCCATGATTTTGGACTGGCAGTTAATAAACTCTGGCTTCCTGTCTGTGAGATAGCGCTGGCAGGTGTGGTGGAGGATCTGGAAGAAGGTGCATTTTTCTGAGGCCGTGCTGGCTACCCACTGGTCAAAAGCATTTTCAAACAACAAATCAAACTCTGCAGAATCCTGGAAAAGACAGTGAAATAACGACTGATCTCAAGCTATAAAAACTGCTGCTTCCAGTTTACCACGTCAAGAGACTCATAAATGCTAAAACACCTTTCAAAGACTTTTGTCCTAATCACAAGACTCATCTTTACTAGCACCTAGGTGCTCTCTTTATCAAGCAGACCTCAAATCTCATGGTATTTTTAGATGTCCCCAGGAAGTTCAGAGCACAGAAGTCCCTTTAGCTTAACTGCATATCAACTTGTGTCAGAATTCAGACTATGCATTGCCTTCCCAATTACTCGGAAAAGGATTCCTTTAGGTTCTTGGCACTGAACAGTATTAATCTTGTCCCTAACCTTTGGCAGGGAAAGATTACCCCTTACTATTTTAGTATATAGTTACATTTTACATTTTCTTTTCCCTCATTATTGATGTATTTTATGGTGAGTGTGTGAGCAAAGGGAATTTACTTGGAATACGTAACTCTACCATGGAATGTTTCTCATTAAATCCAATGGAATCCTAATACATCATTTTTAAGGTGCAGTTCATTTATTTGATTTTTGGTAAATAAACCTCATCACTGGTGGCATTAGGAGATAAATGGAGCTTTGATGAACATGGTTTTTCGTATTGATAATCACAGATGCGATTATCTGAACTCTGCTCTTTGCACTTGGCTGATAAACATATTACTGGAGTAGCACTTCTGCAATATTCATCCCCTTAGGTGCCTCCATCAAACATGATGAAAAGATTTATAATTTCCCGTAAGAAGGGCACAGGAATCAAAAAGTCTTAGCCACATAACTGAAATAGAGAAATAGTCTTGTTAAAAATGACTCAGACAACCATCACCCTGCCAAGGTCAATGAGAGAGTCATTGTGTGAAAAGAACACCTTCGCTCAGCACTGGACAGTTCACTCACCCGATTAGGATCGATGCCATTAACCTGGCGAAGCTGCTCAAGCATCCACTGTGATCTCCGCACGAACGACGTGGAGCCTTCAAACTGTTTGACCTTTGTGATGGATGCCTGTGTGGGTTTCTTGTTTGTCACTGCCAAGAAAAGACCAATCAGATTAGTGGGTGTGCAGGGTGGTTTGGGTCCTCCTTCAGTGGTGTGTCTATCTTATACCCACATACATATTTGCAATGAGAGAGAGAGAGAAAAACTGATATATCTGTGTGTGTGTATAGAGAGATAAATATACATATGTGTGTATATACGTGTGTATGTGTATGAGTACAGAGGGGAGGAAGAGGGGGGAGGGAGGGAGGGAGGGAGAGGGAGAGATAAGTACAGAGAGAAAGAAAGAGAAGCAGAGAAAGAGAGAAAATGAAAATGAATGAATATGTGTGCCTTTAGTAAGAGGTGAACTCAAAAGAAATAGAAATTATAACGTGCATCCTCAAGCAGTTACAATATAATTTTAATTGTAAGGGCAGCTTCATTTATGCCGTCATCCACTCACACTGAACACGACGGGAATAATTAACACCAAGCTCCTCTAATGGAGGCTACAAATGCACAATGATGTCTAGCAGGGAAAGCAGCATATGGGGCTGACAGGCATCAGGTAGGGGTAGTTGGGAAAGGCTGCATTTTAAAGGAAGTGCAGGTTACCGGTTCCCCTAGGGAGCTGCAATGCATATTTCTAATGTTATATAGTCCAGTGTAAATATTCCAGGCTTTAGTGAGAAGATAAGAAGTAATACCTCACTCAAAGAAAAAAGAAAAACAAAACCCCAGCTACTTGACTTTAAAATATAGTCAGTTTGTATCCAGTTTGCATCTGATTACAACCCCTGCCCCTCTCCACATATGAATTCCTGAGGTCATCACAACTGTAGGGCCAGGACAGTTCCTCCTCCTGGCCTTAGTCAGTTCTCCCTTCCATGCTGAGGCTGGACCTTGTCACCTCTCGGAGAGAGGTCAAGTACGAGCCACCAGGAGAGAGTCACTCTGAATATTTCTCTGTCTGCTTACTTCATGATTAGAGCCTCAAGGGAGGGGAGGTAATTAAGTATTTTAAAAGGGTTTTCCTAAAAGCTCCTCCTGAGCTCTGCCTGTAAGAATTGTAAGTTTAAATAGAAACGATGCTCTTAAAGGAGCCAGGAAAAGCGGAAAGCATTCCGTGTAATGAATGCAATCCTAGTAAGACGGTGCATCAGTGCTACATTCTTTCTTAGTTTCAAATAAGCCCACAGATCCCACACTTGCAAATAACCATGCAAATGCTCAAGAGATGGCAAAAAGAATCCTTACGGGATGAAGGACAGAAAACACCTATTCCAGTCATGATTGGTGGTAAGAAGGCTCTCCTTCACACATACCAGAGTTTTATCACAGCTTCAGTGTCTGGGGTCGTGAAAGCAGGGACCAAGAGGGGAAAGAAATGTGGGCACCCTGCCTTTAGGGTTGGTAAGAACCCTATGGTACAGGACTGGGCTGTTTTTAGGATCTCAATACGAACTTCTCCTTTTGTTCCTAACCAGAATTTAGCAAACATTTTTTAAAAATTTCAAATAATGCTTAGGTTTACTGCCCATTATTCAGTTATATTTGGCTAGAAGCTTATGAACATTTCACACCAATTACATTTACTTTCATGGTTAAAAAGTCATCATCCCCTTAACACCCACGATCAAGGAAATGTTATAGTCTTCCATTCACAAATGGCCTGTCTAGCCTACAGCTCCATGTATAAGTCTGCTTAAGTCCCATTAGGGACAACCATTCCCTTCACTAAATTCACACAATATTACCAGTCTGCCAGGGCTGTCTGTCCACTTAATTTAATTCACTTATTTTATGTGTCTGTATGACACAAAGGGAAGCTCTAATAGGTTTCTCTGATAGTCATGCCCTGCTCTGCTGTTTTAATGTCAAGGGAAACAACACACCTGGAATATATGTGGGTCCTAAAATGTGCTTAAACGATTAAAGAATGCTTTTCAATAACAGGAAAACATGGGTTCCTGTATTAGACACACACCCCTAAACACACAAAGAGGATTTCCTCCTTTGTTTATGTAAATCACACGACATTTAGGCGTCCTGGGAAACATGAAGGCTTTCCTTCTGACTTCAGTTAACTCATTTTTTAATTTCTGGTCCATTTATTTCCAACTAGTTTATAGCATTATAAAAGTTCAAACATAAAGCAAGATTGCTATAATTATTGGCATGTTTGAGACTGACACTTTTAGGAAGGCAAGTTCCATTGGAAGTTTGTCACTGAAATGAGAAGGGCAGGAACTCCACCCACCCAACAAATGCCCCATGGAATTGTTCAACAGCAATCGCACTGCAGAGTGGTCATTTTTAACGGAGGCAGTTAAAACTTCATCCATTCCTGACGTTTTCCCCTCTATTACGTTATTGCTTGCCCAGTTCTTGGAATCTGATAGTTTTCCTGGGCACTGAGCCCGGTTTGGTTTTAATTTTTGTTTATTGTTATTATCTCCAACATCCCAGTTTCTATTTTGAAGCAGGTGCCTTAAAATGATATTATTATATACACATTACATAGAATTAAATAAAGACTTTCCCCCTCTGAGGTCAAAACATTTCACAATCACACCATTGCCAGACTCTGAGTTCTGTGCTAGAAGGAGCCATGTTTTAACCCCTTCCTCTTTTGGTGTTTTTAGGATCCATAGCTGTTAAAAATAAGTCAGTCAGTCAAATTCCAGATGTCTAGTGAAAAACAGCAATTTACCTTCTCCTTCCCAAGGAAAGCTAATTGATAGCACATGCTGGATAATGCAACCAAATGATCTGAATCAGTAATATCATAGTGCTGTATGTCCAACTACCCCCAGTATGGTACAGTCCATATTCATTATTTTGAATGACTTTAAAGGCGAGATAATCAGGGCATTTCTGTCATGCCTTGATCATTCATGAGGAAAAGGTAAATATATAGGCATTTAAAGGGGATATGATATTCCCAGGTAATACTGCAGACCACCCAGAATCAGCCTGATCCCCTGGTTTTCCGCTCAGACCCGCACATCGAAATCACCTGGGAGTTTTACAACAAAAACACCAAACACTGTCAATCAGAATCCCTGGGGGTGTGGCCCTGGCATCCATATTTTAAATCTCTCCAGTTGACTCTGAGGCACTTTGACTGTTGAGAGCCACTGAATTATGTAGTCAGTCATTTAACAAATAGTTATGGCATATTTATTAGATGGAAGATACAGAAGGAAGTTTTATGGCAATTCAAATATTGAGTAAAAAGTGGTTCTGAATCAAGAACTTTGGTGGGGAGGAGATAAGAATGATGCAACAGAGTATTAAAGCATAACAGGATAAATGACATAGGAGTCATCTGAGGTGTGTAGGTGGGGGTGCTTTAAGGACCAAGGTAGAGTTGGGGAAAGTCAGGGAGGTTTCATGAAGCAGCCACATACCAGGAATTATAACGTTAGCCCTCACGTGGAAGTCTGTGATTTTCCCTAAACTGGCTTTCTGACCAGCTTGGCTATTCAAACCGAAATACATAAGAATGAACTATCTTTTAAAAACTCCTTGCCAAAGAAATCTTGAGAAAGAAGAACAAAGCTGGAGGTAACATGCTTGGGTAAGTCAAGTTTTGGGGTTATCCAAGCCTAATGCTATTCACTCACTCCTGGAACCCACTGCTTTCTATGGTGGCATCAGAGGAAGACAGAAGCATGGGGCAAACCGAATCCAGGTCCTTCTGCTACCAGTTCTGACAAAAAGAATGTGGTTTTCATGGCTGCATGCCTTCTCTTCAGCCTTCATGTAGACTTATCTACATCTCAGCTGTAGTTAAGAAGCAGTGTTAGGAAGTCTTATGTCTAGAATATCATTGCCATCATTACTCAAGTGGTGTAACATCTCTTTATCATGAACTAATGGCGTAAAGAGTTCTTTAAAAAAATGGTCCAGGGGCTTTCGTGGTGGCACAGTGGTTGGGAGTCCGCATGCCGATGCAGGGGACACGGGTTCGTGCCCTGGGCCGGCGCGTCTGGAGCCTGTGCTCCGCAACGGGAGAGGCCACAACAGTGAGAGGCCCGCGTACTGCAAAAAATAAAAATAAAAAATGGTCCAGCCATGAAACACTGTACAGAAATAAGACACTGAGCCATAGTCAAAGAGTGGAGATCACCAGCCTTGCTTTTGCCCAGTGAGAAAATTCTATTTAATCAAAACCAGAGAAGCCAGCCAATAGTACAGTACCATCTAGTCGATCAAACCTGGTCTTGTGTCAAGTTAGGAATTGGTGGAAGAGGGGACAAAGGCTGTTATCAGAAAGGAAAGACAAATGCAAGTTACTTGCATGTGATGCAAAATGGCAGAAAAACACATACTCTGCCAGGGATTAAGAGGCTGATCCTCCATTTCAAGGTCCAAAGGTTGTGAGACCTGCTTTTTTTTTTTTTTTTTTTAAAGTCCCTCTTTCCTCTACAATCTCATTATTCAGAGTATCATTTCTCAATCGTCCCAAACAGGAAAATCAATTTTGCCCAAATACAAAACATCTAGTCTCAGTCCTAAGACATTATTTTAAAGAAACAAATTATCAGCATTTAAAGAAAATGACGACTCACAACCTCTACCATCTCATTTTTCATAGTATATTTTCACTAACACAAACATTTCTTTACACATTAAACCCAAATTGAATCATCTTACAACTTTATGTGGTCATTTCTTATTAAAAAAAAAAAAGGTGAAGAACAAATTGTAGTATCTACAATGTAATTTGATGTCAAGGCTATAGGCAGCTGAAACGTAGAATTTACCATACCTATGTACCTAAGATACCTAAGAATGTCTGTCATCGTGCTTAGCCCTCTCCTGATCTCGTAGTTGAGTGAAAGTCAGCATTTTGTGGTGTGACTTAGCCCTCTGCTCTGCTGGAGTCTAATGGCCAGGCGTTTTGATTTCAATAAGACTGTTGATGAGAAATTAACAATTTGGAGCAAGAAAAAAAGTGATGTCCACATAGAATCTCATCAGGGCTGCTCTCTGGCTGTGTCAGAGGTGACAGGCATAAAGGAAAAAAGAAAAAAAAAAAAGAAATCCTCTGAGATGTGATTCAGGAAGTAAAAGCAAGATTGAGCATGTCTTCTGGGTGCTGACGTGGTACACAGACAGGCTAAGAGGACAAGGTGAGAAATGATTACTTGGAACTGTTTTTCTTAACATTCTTCCCAAACTCTAATGTATGATAATTCCAGGTGGATTTCACAGTATCCATGGAGAAATAAATTTCAGGTCTGAGGCTGCATCAGCAATTTTATGCAGTGAGATGGCTGAATGTTTACAAAGCTTAGAAGCAAAAATATCTAGACTGTTACCTCACATACTTTCAGAACAGGGACCCGTCATCACTGCTCCGGTGAGTGGGGAATGGAGCCTGGCGCTCTCCCCACAGGGTTGATCATTTGCTTCTCACGTGATTTCTCAAAGTGTGTCATAATTTAGGGACACAGTTGTTTAGATTCCACAGGCTCCCAAACTAGACCAATTCATGAAATGGCCAAGCTTGTCTTTTGGGGCCCTATTCCTCTCCTTCCATCTTACGTCCTGAGGGCTCTCTGGTCAGATTCCTCACAGGACCCAAATGGGTTTGAAAGGGTATTCTTGAATCTGCATGTTTTTAGGAAGGAAAATTTAATCCAAATAAACAACAGCTGCAACAACAAAGACGGTGGCATTTCAGTCATGACCACCAAGCCAGTGAGGAAGAATATAGGATGCCCTTCTACAGTCCCTGCTCCACTAACTCTAAAGGGGAGGGAAGGGGAGAGTCCTGCACAGGGCTTTGAGGTTTGTTTCTTAAAGACAGACTTCTATGGTCTACAGGAGGGATAATCACCAAGAAAGGAGTTTTCCACACAAACGATTCCTTATTTGGTATCACTAGTTCCTAGGGCTGTACCTACATCACATTCTCATCTCCGAATTGGAGAGGGAGGAGGATGAGATTCAAAGTCTAGGAAATTTCTCCAAAGGGATACCAAAAAAAATTTGTATGAGAAACCTCTTTTTTCTAAATGAGTTTGGATGAGTCCTTCAGTAGAAGGAGAATATGAAACATCTTTCATCAAGCATTCTTCAAGAAGGATTCTTTTAATATGAAAGTACAGCATCATACCCAAAGTAGCCGACAGCTACACATCTGTAGAGCAAGCAAGCCCCCTAAACTAACTCTGCAGGAAGCACTAGCTGGTTTTAATGTTTCCAAATTACCAAAGGAGACAGCATTACTTCTGGAATGTACAACTTCAATGTCTCATGACAACATGAGCTCCAAGTTAAAAATCTAGTCTTGGGGGGCTTCCCTGGTGGCGCAGTGGTTGAGAGTCCACCTGCCGGTGCGGGGGACGCAGGTTCGTGCCCCTGTCCGGGGGGATCCCACATGCCACGGAGCGGCTGGGCCCATGAGCCATGGCCGCTGAGCCTGCGCGTCCGGAGCCTGTGCTCCGCAACGGGAGAGGCCACAACAGTGAGAGGCCCGCATACCGCAAAAAAAAAAAAAAAAAAAAAATCTAGTCTTGGGAATTCCCTGGTAGTCCAGTGGTTAGGGCTCTTGTGCTTTCACTGCTGGGGCCCAGGTTCAATCCCTGCTCTGGGAACTAAGATTCCACAAGCCTTGTGGCGCTGCCAAAAAAAACCCAACAAAAACCCAAAATCTAGTCCCTTCCAATTTTAATCTTCTTACCCCTGTCAGTAATTTTACTTTAACTATAAAAATATGTAGATTTTTATTTTGAAAGGGTATTCTACTTTTCAAGTCAATGACAGGCTCAGGTACATCACAGGTAGTCTTGGACTGTTAAATCTTTACCTTGAAATCAGGAAGCTTAATCCCCAGGCGGCTTGAGTTCCCATCTCAAGATGGGTGCTCCCCTCTCCAGACCAGTACCACGATGCCCTCTCTATTATAAACTGATAGCCGGTGCCAGTGCAGGTACCCACACATAAATGAATGAGCGAATCAACAAAGGGAGAAGACAAAAGGGGGAAGAACACCAGAAACCATGAATAAGCCAACAACTTATATCAGGCTCAACTGGTCTGTTTCAGGATCAAGCCATGGTTGTAAGGCTTGATCTGTTTTCTTACTAGAAGAGAGGGGTATCCTGGGAACTAAGGAGAGCAGAGAAAATGGTCAAAAACCAGGAAATTATAGAACTATTAGGAGACTAGAAGGAGAAGTTGTGGGTTAAAGCCTTTTAAAATCTTTTTTTCCTGCAAGCCTTATTCTAGCAGCATCTCCCTTACAATTCTGTTTGTCTCAGCCTCCCTGAAAACATGATTTCATGAGCTTCAGCAACCCAAGGTTTCCCACTGTGCTTGAGTTTTTAACTTCCTTAAACTTTTCCCTATATACCTGCGGAAAAAATCAATTTGCATGCATTCTGGGTAAAGGGTAAACATACAATGACTTAAAAAACCTGGTTAATGTTAGTTATTGCGACTTCATATTTTATATGGAAAGCGTATTACATGTCTGGTTTACGTAGTGTAACTGTGAAACAAACAAATAAACAAACAGGCCCAAGCCAGGGAAGTAAATGCCTTGATCTGTGAGAACAGTGATGGTTTCTGAAAGAGATTAAATCCAATACCAAATCCTGTAATATACAATGAAGAAAACAGAAGGGGTTAACTGCAGTCATAAAGCCTCATTCTGTTCCTACTTCCTCAATTCTGGAAACAGATATAAACTTCATTTTTGATCTATTCTTAGGAGAGATTTACAAACAGGGCATCTAAAGACAAAGGCATCAAAGCAGCAGCTACCTGACTGAAGAATGAATTACATTACTCTACAAGCAGCTCAAAGGCTGGGAATAAAACTTGAAAAAGCGACTCCTTGAACGTGACACTTCCCTTTGACATTATCTATTATATACCGAAAAGTACAGGCCAAGCAGCAGTTCTCTTCAGGGAAACGCCATACTTGGTAGAAATTCGATACCTATTTTACCAGTGGGAGCCGCTAAAAAGCATTCTTAGAGCTCAGACGCCCCTTTACAGTGAGAAAAGATGGAAAATCATTTCTGCAGCCTCTACTTCCCATCTCTCGGCAGCTGTGAAGAGGGGCCCTTACTCCTCACTGTGTGAGGGAACGGCCTGCTGCTCAACTCCCTGACATGACCCCACCGCTGAGCAGAATCTTTTAATATGAATATCTAGTCTAAAAGAACCATGGGAGGATGTCACGTGGATATGGGTCACCTCCTATGTGAGAAGAGCACCCCCGCTTCCCCCCAATGAGATTGGAAAGACAGAGCAACAAAGAATTTGCGAATGGACCAGGTACCTATAATAGCAACATATAATATCACTAGGTTTCTGGAAAAATCAAAGCTGCTATGACTTAGCAAACATAGGCTGTCAAATATAATGACAACTAACAGTCAAGCCAAGACAGATTTATCTGCTCTCTCTGCTTTCCCTCCTCCTTGCCACCACCACTTACTGAATACTTACAATAATATATTTAATGTGAGGGTGTACATCACTGAAGTTCTTAAGAAAGTGAACAGTGTCACTGAGAACTTGTCACCTTCACTCTTTACTATGTTCAGTGGGGGACTAAGATCTAGCAACATGTTCTAGGTAAAACGAATGTCAATTATATTAGTGAAAATTATCTGCAATTAAAATGAGCTGGATTTATTTTGGTAAACTCTAGGTGATAACTACTAAAGCGAAACACGCATATATTCTTAAGACCCTGCAATTCTAACCCTGTGTCTACACAACAGAAGTGAGGGCTACATCCACCCTTCTGCCTGAAGCAACCCAAATGGACAAAGTATATGAAACAGGGAACGATAGTGTGATCCCTGAGACACAGGAAATGAATGAGGTCAGCCCTACAACTGCCCTCGTTTCCAGGTTTGAGAGTTTTCCAGGCTGTAGTGCAAGGAGGAGGAACCCAGGCAGAGACGGTCAGACTCCCTACACTGAGGAGACAGCTGAGAGCGCAGGGAGATCAAGGTCATTAAAATTCTCAGGACAGAGTAATGAAGAAAGAGAACTACATGCACAGAGAACTCTGGAGACCCGCAGAGATTCGGCCTTAAGTATTTAGCTAAGTATTTCTCACCACAGTTGTGTGAGGAAATTACCTGAGGCCAGAGAAAGAACCACTCAAAATGAATAGAGGAAACAGTACTCCATGCTCCAAAAGGGCTGGGCATAGTGCCTATCCCCACCAGCCAGACTGGAAAACCTCAAGATTCAGGGGGCACTGAGGATACACAGAATGGTCTTGCCCTATGAGTGAGGAGTAATTAGCCCTAGACTGAACAATGCTCTAGTCTTGCTTACAGATGACAATGGTGTGTGATTTTATAACATATGGAAAAGTAAAATGTGTGACAATAATAGCATAAAACTCAGGACGGGAGAAGGGGGATGTGAAATACTGGGAGGTTCTTATACTATACATGAACTAGTATACTATCACTCGCAGGTAAAGCATGTTAAGTTAAAGATGTATGCCATAAACTCTAAGGAAATTACTGACATAACAAAACAGAGAGTCAAACTAATCAGAGACGGTTAAGTTTTATGTGTCAGTTTGGCTATGGTTAGGCCATGGCACCCCAGTATTTGGTCAAACATTCTTTTTGATGTTTCTGTGAGGGTGTCTTGGGATTAACATTTAAATTGGTAGACTCTGATTGTACTCCATAATGTGGGTTGGCCTCATTCAATCAGCTGAAGGGCAGAAGAGAACAGAAGACTGACTTCTCCAGGGCAAGAAGGAATTGTGGTTTTCAGAGTTGAACTACAACGTTAGTTCTTCCCTGGGTCTCCAGCCTGCCAGCCCACCCTGCAGATTTCGGACTTCACAGCCTCCACAATCGCGTGAGTGAATTCCATATATAAATATAAACACGTACACTATAAATATTTTATATAATATTAATATATACACATCCTATCGGTTCTGTTTCTTTGGAGAATCCTGACTAACACAATAGCTAATAAGCTAACAAAGAAAACAGCAACAGCTAAAAGAATAAAATACTTAGGAATATATTTAACCAAAAGAGTACAAGGCTTGTATAGTCAAAATCACAAGACATTACTGAAAGAAATTAAAGAAGACTTAAGATAAAAACATCTTGTATTCAAGGATTAGAAAACTTAACGTTGTTAAGTATGGCAAAATCCCCAAATTCATCTGTAGATTCAAATGGAGAGACATACTGTGGTCATGGGTTAAAAGACTCAGTTTTATTAAGATGTCAGGAGACAAGAATATACAAGGGAGAAAAGACAGTCTCTTCAATAAGTGGTGTTGGGAAAACTGGACAGCTACATGTAAAGAATTAGATTAGAACATTTCCTCACACTATATGCAAAAATAAACTCCAAATGGATTAAAGACCTAAATATAAGACCTGAAACCATAAAACTCCTAGAAGAGAACATAGGCAGAACACTCTGACGTAAATCATAGCAATATTTTTTTTGATCTGTCTCCTAAGACTAAAGAAATAAAAGCAAAAATAAACAAGCGGGACCTAATTAAACTTAAAAGCTTTTGCACAGCAAAGGAAATCATCGACAAAACAAAAAGACACCCTACTGAAAGGGAGAAAATATTTGACTGATAAGGGGTTAATATCCAAAATATATAAAGAGGTCATACAATGCAATATCAGAGAAACAAACAACTGGATTAAAAAATAGGCAGAAGTCGGGCTTCCCTGGTGGAGCAGTGGTTGAGAGTCCACCTGTCGATGCAGCGGAAACGGGTTCGTGCCCCGGTCCGGAAAGGTCCCACATGTCGCAGAGCGGCTGGGCCCATGAGCCATGGCCACTGAGCCTGCGCGTCCAGAGCCTGTGCTCCGCAACGGGAGAGGCCACAGCAGTGAGAGGCCCGCGTACTGCAAAAAAAAAAAAAAAAAAAAAAATAGGCAGAAGACCTGAATAGACATCTTTTCTAAAGAAGACATATAGATGGCCAATAGGCACATGAAAGGATGCTCAACATCGCTAATTATTAGAGAAATGCAAATCAACACCACAATGGGATATCACCTCATACCTGTCAGAATGGCCCTCATCAAAAAGTCTACAAATAACAAATGCTGGAGAGGGTGTGGAGAAAAGGGAACCCTCTTGCACTCTTGGTGGGAATGTAAACTGGTGCAGCCACTATGGAGAACAGTACGGAGGTTCCTCAAAAAACTAAAAATAGAGTTAGCATATGATCTAGCAATTTCACTCCTGGAATATCTGAAAAAAACTGAAAACGCTAATTTGAAAAGATACACGCACCTCAATGTTCATAGAAGCATTATTTACAATTGCCAAGCTATGCAAGCAACCCAAGTGTCCATCAACAGATGAATGGATAAAAAAGATATATTCTTCTTTAATATTCTGTCATATATATATATAACAGAATATTACTCAGCCATTCCAAAAGAAGAATGAAATTCTGCCATTTGCCACAACGTGGATGGACCTAAAGAGTACTATCCTTAGTGAAATAAGTCAGGCAGAGAAAGACAAATACTCTGTGTTATGACTTATATGTGAAATCTAAAAAAATAAAACGAATATATATAACAAAACAGAAACAGACTCACAGATATAGAAAACAACCTAGTGGAGCCTAGTGGGGAAGAGGCAGGGGGGAGGGGCAGAATGGGGTATGGGATTAAGAGATACAAACTACTACTATAAAGTAGAAAAGCAACAAGGATATATTGTATAGCAAAGGGAAATATAGCCATTATTTTGTAATAACTTTAAATGGAGTGTAAACTATAAAATATTGCATTACTATGTTGTACACAATGAAACTACACTAATACAATATTGTAAATCAAGTATACTTCAACTAAAGAAAAAAAAGCCAAAAAAAAAAAAAAGGATGTCAATTCTTCCCAATATAATCTATAGATTTAATGCTACTGCAATCAAAATTCTTGCAGGTGTTTTAGGTAGACTATGACTAACTGATTACAGAAATTCACATGGAAATGCAAGTGATCTAAAAGAGCAAAAATAACTGAGGGGAAAAAAGGAACAAAGTTGGAGGACTCAAACTACCTGATTACATGACTTGTTATAAAACCAAACTAATCAAGATATTATAGTACTGGCATCAAGACAGACACATAGATCAATGGACCAGAATAGAGAGTCCAGTATACAGATCTTCCTTGATCTACAATGGGGTTATGTCTCAACAAACCCACTGTAAATGGAAAACATCTTAAGTCGAAAATGTACTTAATACACCCAACACATTGAACAACATAGCTTAGCCTAGCCTACCTTAAACGTTATCAGGACACTTAAATTAACCTACAATTGGGCAAAATCATCTAACACAAAGCCCATTTTATAATAAAGTGCTTAATAATAAAGTGTGTAATATCTCATGTGATTTATTGAATACTACACTGAAAGTGAAAAACAGAACGACTGTATGGGTACAGAATGGTTTTAAGTTTGTTGTCTGTTTACTCTCGTTACTGCATGGCTGAGTGGAGCTTGGCTCGCCATCGCTGCCCAGCATCATGAGGGAGGATCACACAGCATGTTGCTAGCCCAGGGAAGATCAAAATTCAAAGTATGGTTACTACTGAATGCGCATTGCTTTTGCCCCATCGTAAAGTCAAAAAAACGTAAGTTGAACCATCATAGGCTAAGTTGGGGACCGCCTGCATATGGAAAACTGATTTTCTTTAAAAAAAATTTTTTTTTCCTAGTTTTCTTTTCTTTTTAAATTTTACTTTCCTTTGTCTGCGCCATGTGGCTTGCAGAATCTTAGTTCCCCAACCAGGAATCGAACCCAGGCCCCCTGCCGTAGAAGCGTGGAGTACTAACCACTAGACCGCCAGGGACTTCACCTGAAAACTGATTTTTTTCAACAAAAGTGCAAGGGCAATGCAGTGGATAAAGGATCGTTTTTTTCAACAAATGATACTCGAACAAGTGAATACCCACATGCAAAAGAAAAGGAACTTCAGCTCATACTTTGTACCATATACTAAAATTAAGTAAAAAATGTATCAAGAGATCCAAATGTAAAAAGTCTAAAACTATAAAACTTGAAAGAAAACAAGAAAATCTCTGTGACCTTGGGCTAGGCAAGGCTTCTTAGATATGGCACTAAAAACACAACTCAGGAAAGGATAAATTAACTAGGATCAAAATGAAAAACTGCTCTTCAAGAGAATTAAAGACAGGTCACAAAGTGGCAGAAAATATTTGCAAATCATTGTCTGGTAAAGGACTTGTATCAGAGTATACTTTTGAAAACTCTCAAAACCCAATAAAAAGAACCCATATAAAAAAAATGATCAAAAGATTTGAAAAAACACTCTATTAAAGACAACGTGGATGGGAAAAAAGCACAAAAGATGCTCAACATCATCAGCTATTAAGGAAATGAATACCTGATGAGGTACTATGAGGTACCATTACACACCTGTTAGAATGACTAAAATTCAAAAGGCTGACCATGCCAAGTATTAGCTTGTGCAAATATTCAGGGCAGCTTTATTTGTAATAGCCCCAAACTGGAAAAACCGAAAGATCCATCTCAAAATAATTATGCTGAAAGGCAGACCAAAAAAACCAAAAAACAAAAAAACACCCCACAGGGGCTTCCCAGGTGGCGCAGTGGTTGAGAAGATGCCTGCTAATGCAGGGGACATGGGTTCGAGCCCTGGTCTGGGAAGATCCCACATGCCATGGAGCAACTAGGCCCGTGAGCCACAACTACTGAGCCTGCGCGTCTGGAGCCTGTGCACCTCAACAAGAGAGGCCACGATAGTGAGAGGCCCGCACATCGCGATGAAGAGTGGCCCCCGCTTGCCACAACTAGAGAAAGCCCTCGCACAGAAACGAAGACCCAACACAGCCAAAAATAAATAAATAAATAAATTTATTAAAAAACAAAAAACACCCCACAACAGTATATACTATATGTCTCCATTTACATAAAGTTTTAGGAAGTGCAAACTTACATATAAAGACAGAAAGCATATCAGTGGTTACCTGAACATATGGAGTGGGATATGGGAATGCTGAGGGCCACGGAGAGATTACAAAGGGGTACAAGGAAACTTTTGGGGATGAGGGATAGGTTCATTACTTTGATTGTAGTGATGATTTTGTGGGTACACACATGTAAAAAGTTACTAAACCGTACCATTCAGATATGTGAAGTTTCTTCCATAATATCTCAATAATGCTATTAAAAAAGTCACAAAACTAATCTATAGTGATTGTGGTCAAAATGGAGATTACCTTTGATGGAGGTAGAAGGGAACCTTCTAGGGTGCTGGAAAGGTTCTATATGTTGGTACAGGTGATGCTTACATGGGTTTACACACATATAAAAAGCTCATTGAACTGTACACTTAAGATATGTATACCTTACAATATGTAAGTTATACCTAAATAAAAAGTAAACCAATGATAATAATAATGGCAGGGTTTGAGAATTTCCCTGTAGTGGTGCTATGAACTTCTTTGTTACCAATTTGTCATCACCAACCCTGACAGATGTATCCCAGCACTTGCTGCACACCTAGCTCATTCCAAGGTTAATGTCAGTAAGAGAGTCACACCACCCAGAATGTTCCCCACAGAGGAATAATGTGCAAACTTGTAAGTTTTCTTAGTCTGTTCTGGTTGCTTATAACAAAGTACCATAGACTGGGTGGCCTATAAACAGAAATTTATTTCCCATAGTTCTGGAAGCTGGGAAGTTCAAGATCAAGGCAAAAGCATATTCAGTGTCTGATGAGACCCCACAGATAGCTATCTTCTTCTTGTGTCTTCACATGGCAGTACGGGAGAGAACACTCTAGGATCTCTTCTTATAAGGGCGCTAATCTTATTCATGAGGGCTCTACCCTCATGACCTAATTACTTCTCAAAGGCCCCACCTCCTAATACCATCATGTTGAGGGAGTTAGGATTTCAACATATAAATTGGAGGGGAGAAGCACAAACATTCAGTCCGTAACAGAAGTGAATTTATTCACTGCAATTCTGATACTTGCTTTTATAAAAATCTACCTGTGGGACTTGAAAGTATATCCTACTTACAAAGCTCTCCACATGGGCTAATGATCCCCTTTTCTGCTCAACTCTTTTGGAACCTTTCTCCAGTTACCCCTACTCTTGGTTGAAGCTTTCATCACTCCCTCTTTTCAGACTTCTACTCTGACTGTGAATGTGCTTAATGTTTTCTTTTCCTATGAGAATCTTCTGTTGACAAGGCCAGTCCTCAAGCTCCATCCATTCTTTTGAGAAATGTGGTAGTGAGTGAAAAGAGGTATGTGTGCTTAGTCCCTCACTGCTTCTCCCATCACTTCCCTGCCCACTTACCACTCTCCAGAAACTGCTCCATGAAAATTAAAATGCCTCCAAACTATGTTACCCAATGGTTTTTCCTTCTGTCATCAGCTTCCTTGTTTCATCGCAGCACTGCCTGCAGTCTAGACACACTCGAGACAATCCTTCAGGCATTCTTTGGACATAACAAGGCTTTTGGGCACAACAGTTAATGCCAAAGCTCAAAGGTGGCAAAGAGCTGGACATGTTCAAAGAAGAGAAGACTGGGGTAGCAAAATAGTGAGAAAAGGAATGAATGAATGAGGTCGCAGACACAAGCAAGTGCCAGATTGTGAAGGCCCAGGTGGACAAGGCTTTGTAAACGTGAAGCTGGAGTGGGTCTGATTTACATTAAAAAAAAACCCTAACTGTTGTAGGTCATGGTTATGGCAGGCGTGTGCATGAAAGCAGGGAAAGCACTTAGGAGCTTCCACACAGAACAGGGGATAGTGTGTCCCACTCTCCATAGCTGTTGAGCCCCCGGAGGAAATCCTCAAGGTCAATCACCAAGTTCCAGTCATCTTCCTACTCTAATGCCTCATGTACTGTAAGCCACTGTTTATTAAACATCACACTTTGCACATGTCCGAATAAAGATCACTCCCTGATTTGTACTTTTATTTATCTGTATGTGCTATCTCATCTACCACATTATAAACACCCTGAGAGTAAAAGATGATGTCTCTGCATACTTCAGGGCACCTGGGAGAGTACCCTACACAGAGTCCTAATTCAATCATGTATCGCATGAAATATCTCCATTCCCATCAGAAATAATCAAGTATTTGCTGTATGTACTGATGACTGTGCTTAGCAACATCTCACCCACCCTCCTCTCTTTTTTGGCCGTGTCTGTTTTTCTTTTTCTGTCTGGAGTCATTTAAGGCGATGTCAGAGAAGGAAAAAACAAACAAACAAACAAACCAGGCACACCTGATTACAAATTCTGACATGTAAAGAGCTGCTTCTCGCGCACAGAAAGCCAGCACCTCCATGACTTCTGCTGCAAATTCCAAGGTGGAACACATTGTTAAGCACTTCATTAGTATTTATGGAACAGCCTAGGAATCATTTCCGAAATAAATGATGCCACTTGTATTAAATGAGTCTTCCCAAGAAAAATCCCTGGGGATCTTTCAATAGCACAGCCTCGATGAAGATTCAGAACAAAAGGAGTAAAACGCCTGACCCTCTGGTGCCGAGTAGAGATACATCCAGCTTCCTCTGTCCAACTCCCCACCGATGATCTCCAAATAAATCAGAACATAAGTGGAGGACAAATGGTGTCAGGGAGGTGAGGCGCAACTGTGGATACATCAGTTCTTCTCAAAACTCAGCTAGTCACAGTGTCCGCAGGCCTCCACTTGCTTGTCCCATGGTATCATTCCTCTCCCTCATACTTACAGCCTAGACCAGGGGCCATTCTGATTAAGGCCAATCTGAATTGGAGAGCAGTCACTGTACTGGGCTGCTCCTCTGTGCCAGAGAGAGGAGCAGCTGCTCTCAGTAAATGCTGAATGTGGTCACTAAACTCTGTGCCCAGGGGCTCAGGGATATAGTTGAGTGCTCACCTAACCCTTCAGTGTATACACTATGGAGTGCAGTTCCTTGGTTCTACTGGATGTCACTGTGTATCTTCACTATGAAAGTAAAGGCATCGTATTAAAAAATGAATAGCAAGAGTAAGCATAGTTCATGTGCGGCTGAGAAGAAACTTACTGAAGGATCATGCATGCCAGTAAGTGGACCTACTAACTTTGAATTCTCAAACTCTTTGCATGAAATTAATTTGGCACCAAAACCTCGGTCTACTTGGATTGAAATTTGGGACAGAGGTCACCAATTGTGCATTCCAAGTTAATTTAAATATGTTTTAAAACTATACTTAGCACTTATAACCAGGGGCCAAATGTGTGAATTCCTTACATCAACAAAATACTAAAAATTATAACTTCTATTGACCCCTTCAAAAGCAATATTTTGCACTCTTGTGTACAAATTAAAGTTTTATTCAGTTTATGACACTAGTTTGATAGAACTAAAGCTCACTTAACCGATCTTACATGTATGATTTGTACTTCTGCCTATGCAATCACAGTGATATGGAATTACAGAATTGGAAGATGTCTTAAGAGGTTTATTCCCCAGTCTAGGTCTTACCTTTGGGCACGTTACCTTCTCAGTTACTTTATACAGGTTATTTTTCTACCTTTTTTATGTCCATAATAATAATTTACAACTCACCCTAATAGTTGAAAAGCTTCACTGATGAGAAACTCTCCTTTTAGGTGATGATTAAAGCCACTTGCATTTCACATTCTCTAAAGTCATCATTTAATTGGTCTCCAGTGTTCTCCTAGTTAAAACCCTCCCAGTTCCTTCAGCCTTCCCATATTGGGTTTCTTTTTCAATCGCTACCACCCATGGGCCTTCATGTTCCCTTTTAGACACGAAACCAGATCTAAGTAGAACAGTTAAAAAATGGCGAACACAATGCAACATGTTCACGTTCAGCATTGGATTGATGTGGGTTTCTATTTGGTTATGTTAGTTTTTTTTTTTTTTTTGATCAGTAATGAAAAGTGGATGCTAGTTCAAATTTTCATAATTTACTTTCTACCTCCCCCCAACTCCCCGTTTATTCCTATTTGTTTATTTTTTGCTCTGCTTCTCCCAAATTTGCCCTTTCTTGAAAGCCATTCCTGGCTGCACACCCTTTATTTTATTTTATTTATTTATTTTTTATTTTTTGCGGTACGCTGGCCTCTCATTGTTGTGGCCTCTCCCATTGCGGAGCACAGGCTCCAGACGTGCAGGCTCAGCAGCCGTGGCTCACGGGCCTAGCCACTCCACGGCATGTGGGATCTTCCCGGACCGGGGCACGAACCCGTGTCCCCTGCATCAGTAGGCGGACTCTCAACCACTGCGCCACCAGGGAAGCCCCTATGTTAGTATCTTTTAAACCCATGATGCTGCATGCTTATGTTCATATTCTCTACCACAAGCATTTACAGACCCACTTTTTGGTCACATCATCTCTCAAAGAGATTAGAAAAATTTTAATCGACATTTAAAACATTTCTCTACAAGCAACACCAACATTTCACATCCTACTATGTGCTTTTTGCCACTATTTCCACATGGAAGGTTCATGCCCATTTGGAGCTCCTTGAGGGAGAGAAGCTATTTCCTATCCTCACTAGGGAATTTTACACTGTGTGGGCGTGGCTTCTGGTCTATCCCTTTTCCATCCCCGCACTCCTGATCAAAGTTCAGGGAAATATCTTCCTCGCATGCAGGAAACATCAATACGGACCGTCTGTTGAATGAATACTCTGACTATCAGGGAGTGGGGGTTGATGAAAGTGGGAGGATGGCATTAGAAATAAAAAGGCACAAAATGAAAGGCTCTGCACGAAGTCTCTCTGTGTAGGTGTTTAATCGGCAGTTTGCCATGGTTTCAACAATGGCCGTGGGGAGGATGGGTATGTGCTGTGTAGGTCTTGTTCTGTCAAACTGTACACCAGATGACGATGTGAGGGGTCCAAAGGTCACCAGAACTCTCCCAATGCAGCAACCAGCCGAATATTTACTACTTGCAGGAGCAAATGATAAAAGATCTCATCTCCATCGTGTGGACACCACACTGTGCTGCTGCTCTCCAGCCAAGGTTCCCTACTGGATGGTACCCAGAGGGATTGGGGTAAGACCAGATCACATTTTTCAAATGTTAAGATCGCTAACTCGGCAACTCTGATGTCTTCCCATAAACTAAGGTCTAGTCCACTCAAATATCATTGCCTAGGACCATAGACTCAAAATCCTCACCTTGCTCATCAGAGGCAGTGACTCTATAAGTACCTGCCTCCATGGGACAAATGAGGTAACACAGGCACTGCATCTGCCTGAGGGGCTTTAGCTACGATCTGGTGCTTCTTCCTTGTTCCCTTAATGGCTACAGGGATCAAATTCCTGACTATCTCCACAAACATCCTAGTGCAGGACTTCCTAGACTAGATACAATTTTTTTTTTTTTTTTTTTTTTTTTTT